>NC_052141.2:4777168-5377168 GCF_016086655.4 Lepeophtheirus salmonis
ATCAAATTCGTTCGTTTGCAACAATTCCAACAACCCTATGTATGACTTATAAATACACTTCTCTCCTGCAGAGATCGAGATGAGTGCCGCCTTCAATTTTTTTAAGATACCGAGCTGACACTTGAAACTTAAACACTTATATTATATTGATTTGGGAGGTTCCGTGTGAGGCAATTAAAACTATCTGTAGTTGTATAAGTAGGAATTATCTCAAGCCCCTACTGCTTATTGATTTTTTTAAATCGAGAATAGAAGGGAATAGCTCGTAGGACCATCTACAATATTTAAAAATGGCTAAAGATGAACGAGGGCTCCATGCAGAAGCTATCATTAATGTGGACGCCCTTAAGTACGCCATTGATATGGGCCCGAAGGGTTACAGGCTCACGGCAGACATATTTATCGACGTTTTCCTGGTCAACAGCTCTTCTGCGTCCAAATAAATATCCCCAACACCAATGGTGTCTTTCAGCATGATACGGCCCCTGCTTACACTGTGAAATTTACTAAGACCTTCTTAGCTAACAGCATTGCTTTCTGGGACAGGACAATGTGGCCATCATAGAGTCTGGATGTGAATCCTATCGACTTTTTTTTGGTTGCACATAAAGAAAAGGGTTTGTAGCATCTGTCAACCGAACCTTACTACATTAGGGCCTCTGGCAACTAAGAGTGGGCTGCCGTGGACCCCACTTCATTTGCAATACCTGTAACTCTTTTTGTAAGAGGCTTGTCGGCATCTGTGAGGCCAATAGCGGTGAATATAATAAATATATGTTATTTTAAATTACGTATGTACCAGAAAAAGAATAATAAAGGTTTTTGTGGAATGTATAATTAAAGAATGGCAAGCTAGATTCTTTCTTCATTCAATGTGTGTTATTGCGTGAGTTTTTTTGCTTTCTTTATTTATTGGGTTGTATTGGTATAAAGTTATAGCTCTGAAGTAAACATTCCTGTCTATTTTTGATGTAAATTGTTTTTAAAATCCATAATGACACAAATATAAAATATATTTGAATTTAAATAATATTATATCATTTTTATTCCTCCACCAACGCTAATTGAAATGTAGTCATCTCTTCTCTTTATATCAGTAATTCATCTTCTTCCACAAAACCATATATTTTGCTGCGGCTAATAACAAAAGTCTTAATTCAGTAGTACCATAACTTTCGCTCCCGCCTTCTACTCCCACTCATGTTTTATTAACCTATATAACAGCCTTATTTATGAGTGGAACAAATCTGCAACACATTTAACTTCATATGACGTAAATATGGCAATTTTGACAATATTAAAACACACATGACGTCATCAATGGTTCATCTACAGAATTTGAGACGGTACAGACCCAAATTCATTAAAATACCACATTAGTTTGCTCCACCAAAAATCATAAAGGTCTAAGGTTGCTCTAGTGATTTCCCGAACGACACCTCATACTCATATGTACTTATCAATACTAAAGTACTTTGGACAAAAAAAATGTGAAAATGATTTCACTTACTTTGTTTAAAAAGGTTTTAAAAACAGTACATATTTTCATCAATTGTAATTCATTCTTAAGGAATAACTAATAAATGTTAATAGGGGTGTTTCCTGATAAAGGCAATGTTGGCAACTGCCTAGGGTAGCATTAATTGAGGGGGCTGCCAAAAAGTATGTTGTTACATTCATTTTCTCTGGCTTTAGTATTGCTCATTTACTCAACAAGTGATCTTCATATTCAAACAGAAACAAGTACTGCTTATAATTTTCTTATTTCAATAGCCACTATAACATAATACATACCACATGACCAATGCCCCAAATCTTCATGCTTACAAGTCTAATGTTACTTTTTGAGAGATTAGTCCAATTGCAGGGTAATTAAAATATAATCCACCAGAAGGGATGGTGACAGGCTTGTGAGGCCTGGGTACAACTTGGGGCTTGGATCCTCCTCGTCTCACGCTATTTAAGTATAAATCCCCCCCCCCGCAAGCTATCCCCAATGTTCAAATACTTTTTGCATAAAAAACGTGAATCAAATTCTCCAAATAAAAGGAGCTTCTCCCTGTTTTATATTTTATATTTGAGTATTTAGGAAAGTAGTTCCATCATAAAAACTACTTCTTTTGGAGATGAAGTTACCTACTTTAAAAATAACTATTCCAATTATCGATGGATGAAATCTATCTTATGATGATATGCCCTTTCTTCAATTGGAACATAATTTTTTTCTATCTGATTGACTATTTAAAGATCTAGTTTTTTTTCCGGCCATCCAGGAGGTAAGCTCCATTGTCCTTTTTTTACTTGTTACGTCGAGATCAGTGCTGTGAGTTACATGCTTTGTGCACACAGGACAGCAGTTGAAAGACAGGCAATGTAATTCAAAGATTCTCAGCCCGTACCTTCCAAGGAAAGTGTGATGGCCGATAACTTAAAACTACTTTATCAGTAAATTACAGGAAAAATCAAATTGTCTGCGAAATTCATCCCAATTTCTGAGAGTTATATCCATACACAGATATCATCTAAAGATATTTCTATTATATTTTATTTCTAACTATTTTATCTACATTATCAATTTGTTCAAAGTACTTTGAAAAAGCGCCGATTTGGGCAACCAACTAGGCATCTTAGACAAGAAAGTGTATGACAAAATAACTATGCTTACGAATGAAATGTTGATATATCATTATCTAGAGTCAACATACATTCTCCAATATATCATTTTCAATAGATAAAAAACTAAGAATAAATCAACTAAAGTCAAACCTGAAATCATTTACTGTATAGAGATAAATTCAGAACCGCTGGGTCTCTTTGCTTGGGGACTTGATAAATAAATTTAACCGTCTTTGACCCCCAATATGATTAAATAATCAAAATATGTTTTTGTAGAAATCAAGGGACCATGTAGGATAAATCAGAAATCCACATAAAAACTGGTTGTATAAGATAAGAAAAATAACGTTTTTTTAGAAAGAAGAGAACTATTAAAAAAATATTCAGAAAATAACAGATATTGCAGTAAAACATCCATTTTTATGTGTAAATTTTATATGCTAATGAATCTCCACACAAATTTCTAGAGATTTTATTTTATTTAGAAATCAAATATTGTATGTTCTTCTTAAATTTTTTTGCATCTGAAAAAAAAAAAAAACGAAAGTGCAATTTTCACCGATATTTAAAGATGGTGGCAAGTATTAAACTTCTCCTGGATCAAAAGACTCATTGACTATGATGATTTCCAGGCTAAAAGAATGACAGAAAAGTTTATAGAAGTTACAAAATATAACTTCTTTGAATGAATATGTATGGGGCCAACGGATCTTCTTTCTATGATCAAAAAATACCACCGTATCGATGAGACATGGGATCATCATGGGACAGTATTTTCAACTCCTAGCTTCCCTTTCTTGGCCCTAATAAACCATTACATTTCAACCCAAGACTGAGGAGTAGAGTACAATTTGCTATTGATGTTGACCTAACTTCAGCTAGTCCATTCCTCTGACAAGGGGAAGTAGGCTTGATGGATTTCATACTAGAATGGAGGTCTCAAAAAAGTTTCACACAACCCATGAGCATGTGCCATCCGGGCCTTTGAATCCCTTTTTCTTCGCTTTGAGCTATCTAAAAAATCAGAAAATTAGAAGATCCGTATTCAATTGAAAACAACGAACTGACTTCCAAAGTCCTTATGAGGAGAAGCAGGGATATACTTGGTCTAGACTGGAACTCTTTGTATGTGAGTCCGCAATGTAGCTTTCAAAATCCTTCTTGCGATACAAATCAATAATGGTTCAGTTATAGATTGGTAACTTAGTCCATCTTTACCAACAATATCCAAGATACCCCTGAGGCGTGGATGTGCCATTTTTGAGGAAATATCATCGAAACTTCTTTCCAACAATTTTTATTTTTGCCCCCGTATCGCCCCTGTAGTGAGAGTAGAAGAGGCTGAGATTTGGAGACATTATAAGAAGAGATTGAGTCCCATGGATGAGTCTCTAAAGATAGATTTCATCATAGGCAAATTTTAGGGACTAATACTTATTTGCAGTAAAAAGTCAACACTTAAACCGTGCCGGTACGGAATAAAAATTTAGTTAAGAGATTGATAATAGACCTTGACTATTTTAAAAATGAGGTATCCAGTTTTATCAAGGAATAGGCCTCTATAGCCAGTTTATCGAGGAAATAACTCTGCTTTTATCTACATATATTAATTTCATTCATATTTATTTTTTATTGACGTTTTATTGTTTGTACAATTGTATAATATTCTGCTTGTCACGTAACAAGGCAATCTTTGGTCACATACGATCGAGTGGAAGGGCGAGGAATCGGATGATCAGTGATGAAAATCCTGTGTATTTTTTAATTGCCCCGTTTTTTGGAATTGGTAGTCCGATTATTATTTAATTCCTGAGTAGTGAACATCCTCTCCTAAATAGATTTGATTATATTTAAAACCTGATTGAACCTACGAGGATGCTTGTTGGACTAGGAGTATAATTGGGAATGGATATGAGATAAGTTCTAGCAAATGTTTATATCCTTTTTTCCTTCCTCTCTTGTCACAGCTCATAATGAAACGTCATGAGCATTACTCTTTCTCTCCTCCAAAATATTCTTAAAATTGTCAGGGTTACCATGATGATTTTCGGCTTCTTTTTTTAATCCCATGCCCTTTCTACTTTTGATTTTCATCACTGCTGATAATTGATCACATTATTAAAGGTATTGCGTTCTCTCTGTAGGGAGAGACGGTTTGTGGAAAAGAAGAATATATGAACTGTATACGTGAAGTATGAATGGGGCAGGTGCATACTACCTGTGAGTGGGGCGAAGAAAAAAAAACGCAGTATAGAAAAATATTAAGATATTATTTATAGGTGATTAATATATTTAGATCATTTCATTTTTTCATATATTGAAGTATGTTAAAATAATTATTTTATAAGATAAACTCAAATAAAAATGAAAGTGAAGTATATTTTTACCACTACTGAGAATAAATGGTGTGGAGCGAGGGGGGGGGGGTAATATGCAACACTTTTTTCAAAATTACCAAAAAAATGTAATCTATATATTAAATTCGAATAGGTGTGTGTGAGTCCTCAAATCAGAACCTAACCAATGGATTGCTTAAAAATTTTCAAGTAGGTTGTTAAGGTTCAAAAGATGGTTCTGTTAAGAACTTTTTGGCTCTTTAAGGCCATGGCGGGCTTACGAATTTTTTGACTAAAAAACGACTAAATCATAGAAAAAAAATAAAGAACGTAAATTTTTGTGAATTATTATCGTTGCATGTATGTTTGCATACTCTATCTTCTGATAAAAAAAGGTGCAAAGATATATACTAACACCAAAATGCAGCGAGCATTACTCTTAAAATTTTATAGTCTTTATTCTTTGTTTTAAATTAAGCAAAAGCATTCGCCATTCATTTTTAAATATCCCAGGCAACGCATAGGAAACCTACTCTTTATATTTTAAATACAGCCTTCATTTTTTTATTATTATAATACTTGCCCACACCGAAGGGATCTAAACATTCAGAAGAAATAGCATTAATCATTATCAATTTGATTTCCCGCTCCGTCCTTGCCCGAACAACGCTGGCTAACTCTTTGCTACTAGTCATCCAGCTAAAACTTTCACAGCAGATGCACTTTCATAGTGTGCTTTAAAAATTCTAAGCACTCAATCCTAACATACACCAATATTTGAAGATAGAGGCCTTTTTTAAAAACCTGCAATTGACCCATAATACCCAATGCTCAGGATAATATGGGGCACAAAAGTTCCATTATTATAGATGAAACTAAATAGGTTTATTATTTATATTATAAATAATTATGTAATCATGCTTAATCAGTATTATATGATTGATAAAATGACTTTGCTTACGCACAATTTATCATTTTTTTTTTATATCGTCTTCCTTTTTTTAGATTATTATTATCCTTATGTAGTAACTTTTTAATTTAAAATTTATGCCTGCTAATTTGTGCGGAAGCACTTCATTGGACACCCATTTAGGCTTCATATAGGCTACACTTTCTACTTTGCTATTGATATTACTCCTATAAATGCCTCTTTGGGGTATTAAATGACACAATTATTGGGTTAATATTGGCTATGGCCTTGTGTATGTTTATGGCATTGTCATAGATACTTCCAAAGCCTCAATTAGTAGGATATGCATCCACAACTTATAACTGTGGTATAAATTTATGAAATTTTGCAAAAAAAGGAGGTGTAACCTATATGAAACATAAGAAACACGTCTTACCCAATTTGTTTGTGCTGTCTAAGTTATTTTATCAATAATATTAAATTGTTTATGTATTATTACGAAATTCATTGACTCAGGACTTCTGAGTGATCGCTCAATCACTCAAAAAAAATGTTTACTTTTGTTCACAATTTTTTTTGTGAAAAGTGGTCATTTTTCTAAATTAACATAAAATAACTAGAGAAAATTAGACTTGACTTCTAATTAAATTACGCAATATAAATATATTTTTGTAGGAAAAATCCACCTCCAAAAACCCTCATTCATTAGGCTCTATTTTTTGGAAGTAAAACTACGTAAATGATGCTATCAGGGTTTTGATTATTTGAGCATTTAAGTAATGGAGCCAGATTAGGACAAAAACCAACTAGAAGAAGGATATAAATATAATTAGGATAATCTTATTTTTTCTGAAGAGGTCTCCAATGGATACGCAATCGATTAAATGTTACATCTATGTTTTATTTTGTTTGTTTGAGATAAGTCCGTCTCCTTAAAAGGAAGGATATGTTTGGCTCAAAACGGACTGCTGAATTTTGCAACAAAGGAAAATAATTTTGCCTCAAATTGGGGGGAAGGTCATGATGAGATGCATCCATCTAACAAGACTCAAAACTCTTGAGGGTAACACTAACTTCAAGCTTACTTCAACTACCTATGTGGACGTACGTAAGTATGTTTCAAACGGTGTACGATAACTTCGTATAAAACAATTTCGTATAGAACATTTCCGTATAAATTTATGAGGAAAAGAGGAATATACTTTTTGAATTATTTTTGAATTGTCTCCATATGTTGGAGGTGTTTTCTGGTACTGCCGATACTTAAGTAACTATTAAGAGCCCCTCACAACCCCACCCCATTGTACCCCGAATGTTGGGGATGTTTTCGGGTACCACCAGGTCCAAAAAAATTGGATATAACTTACCGCCAAAACTTGAAAAACCAATTAAGAGTATCTCACAACCGCCTATTATACCCCGAATGTTGGTGGTATTTTTGGGTACCGCTAGGTACCAAAACGGCTATGCAACTTACTGCCATTACTTCAAAAAAATTAAAAGCCCCTCCAAACCCCCAATTGTACCCCGAATGCTGGTGGTGTTTGCGGTAACGCCAGCTACCAAAATAGGATGCAACTTACTGCCCATACTTGAAAAAACAATAAAGAACCCATCAAAACACCTCCACCCCAGTTGTATCCCAAATGTTTAGTGGTATTTTCGGATTCTTATTAGCTTAAAATTATAATTTGCTATATATTTAGGGTACGATGGGGGGGTTGTGAAGGTATCTTAGTAGTTTCTTCAAGTATCGGCAGTGGGTTGCATCCCATTTTGGACCCCGTGGTATCCTCAACTACACCCAACATTCAGGGTACAATGGGAGGGGTTGTAAGGGGCTCTTTTAGTTACTTAAGTATCGCCGGTACTGGGAAAAAAACCCCAACATTCGGGGTATAAAATGAAAATTCATCAATTCAATGCCCCGTTTCTTCATAAATTTATACGGTGGTTTTATACAAAATTGTTTTTATACGAAATTTCCTTATACTAAAATATTTTTTAAATCTTGATTTGTCCATATAATATAGCAAATTTGTTGAATTAATTATGATAAATATAAAAAAACACTAATGGCTTTAAATTATCCTAAGGGCACTGTATTTTCTTTAAAACAAATTGTTCAATTTGTATACTTTGGGTGATCATTTTTCGAAATGTTAGTGCTTCTTTTTTTCTCTTTTTGTCCAAAAAAACTCTCAGAAATCCATCTACTAATTATTATTTAAGTAAAAACAAAAAACCAATTTACTATCATTTATGATATGTATTACCCTGAACATGGAGTAGTAATATGGAGTGTTGTGTCGGTCCTTATTTAAAACCGAGGACTCCAGTCCAATCCCCGTAGTTGGTTCTTAAAAAAGGTAAAATCGAACTGCCGTGACGTCAATGAAGGTGTTGGTCCTTTTTTTTAATTATTCTGTTATATAACAGAATAAATTATATAACTAATTAACAATAAAATATTTTCGTATTATATTGTATTATAAGAAAAAAAATATATATTCTGCAAGATATGTGCAACAATCTTAATACATATTTCATATATCTTATTTAGCTCAATAAACCATGTATATTTGTATGAAACAATCCAAGGACCGATGGTATTAAGGACCGGTACCAAAGACTCACGGTCCTTAGGGCCAATAGGACCGGTCCTAAGACTGGACTGAATAGAAAAGGACCGACATAACACAAGTAATATGGGCCAAATACAGGTTTTCAAAAAAAGGCCTCTAACTTCAAATATGTTTGTTTGTTAGAAATAAGTTCTGAATTTTTTTAATTTCCAACATGATGGCACATCGACTCTGAAAGTTTTAGTTAAAGGACTATATTATATTAAAAAATATAGGTAATTAAAAAAACCCGTCTCATATTACCCTTATTTATTAAATCTTAAATCTTGTAATCCATATTTAATTTATATATTTTATCATATTTGGGTGAAATAATTTAATTTTGTTTATTGAATATGCTTCAAATTGGGAACAATCCCAGGGCAAACCATTTTAAGCCAATCAAAGTAGAGAACTGAAATGTTCGCAAGAGTTCTTTATTTGCTTATAAACCTTCTTTTGTGTTTATATAGATTGACATAACTTTTTTCCAACATTAAACACCCAATAGATATAGCAAAAGCTCCAAACAAAGCCATATAAACCATATTTAAGTCGTTTAAATTCGTGATTATCATTTTTGGGAACGTATCTGTCTTTAATCTTTTAGGAAGTATTGTTTCGGAAATCCCTTTATTATATAAAGCAAGGTTGATGTGTTTGAACCCCTCTTGCAAGGGAGATCCGATTGGAAATAAGAAGAAATAGTCTTCCTTTTTTGGATCAATTTTATCAAAATCTCCAAAGTTGACTTTATTTTCATAGCTTTTGAATATATTGTACCTAGCAACAAAAAAAAAATTATTAAATTATGAGAATATGTTAAGTATGTGGGATCTGACTTATGTATATAAATACCAAAACTAATTTTGTTATCACCGTCCAACCTCTCCCTTCAAAAGAAAAATTGACAAAATTATATGGTAGTAGTTATTACGTCATCAATATTTGTACAAGATAATGTTCATAACAGCACTTTTTTTTATCAGCTAAGGACATTAAGTATACTTGAATAATACTCAATCGTACATGGAAAATTGCACTGGAGAAAATTCACAGTAATTTCGTAGGAAAATTTTCTGTCATTTACTAACAAAATCAGAATTCCCTACCCGAACCTTGTTTTGAGGGGTGGCAGGTCACCAAGTAGGTTAAAGGTTACTGCTACCACTTCAGAAAGTATTTAGGCCCCCTTTGAATATTTAAAAATGAACACTGAGCCCATAAGGTCAAAAATTCAAAAGTACATTAACTACACAGCCAACTAAGAAAAACAATTATTTATATAGTTCAGTATTTTTAAATTGGATTGTCACGGTAAAATTGGGAAGTTTGGTCAACTTACTATAAACCATATAAAAATTAACATATGTACAATATATGGGGACCTGAAATTTATTTAGTAGTATTCGGAGGGTGTTTTCATACTTTGTTAAGTATTGGCGGTAGTTTTTAGCATGATTTGTTGACCTGTGGTAGCTTTAATCAATCTATGGGCTCGAGGTTTATTTTGAAGTATTGAGAATGGGCCTATATGCTTTGTGAAGTAGCGGTGGTGGTTTTTAAACTAATTGATGCCATTGCTGGAGCTTTAACCAATCCATGGGTCTGGGGTTCATTTTGAAGTATTTGGAGGGACACTAAATAATTTTGAAGTAACGACAGGGGTTAAACCTGCATGGTGTCCCTGCCATAGTCTTAAACGATCCATGGGATTGGGATTCATTTTGAAGTATTTTAAGAGGCCCTAAATACTTTGTGAAGTAGAGGCAGTAGTCTTATACCTGCTCGGTGGTCTTGCCATTCACAAAACAAGTTTTAGTGGAGGCATTTTGATTTTTTTATGATATAACGGTAAACTTTCCCAAAGGCAATTTTCTCCGGAGCAATTTTCCCAATGGCACCCTCTTCAATGTACAGAATTTTCCAATACCATTTTCTCCGGGGCAATTATCTTAGAGCTAGTGATCTGCTGCGAGCGGAATTTTACTGTATAAGTATTTTAGACCATTTTTTCACAGAATGAAAATTTAAACTGTGATTGTACCATGCAATAATATTACCACAACAATTTTGTCTGCAATCTTTTGAGCACAATTACATTTTACATTGAACTCCACAACCAAAAACAAAAATTTAGTGAAATAACTTTTTTGTTCTATATTTTTAGTCAAATAATTAACAAAAAGTGGTACCGGAACCGGTACGAAAATATTCATAACGAGACAACAACAATATGTATTATAGAAAAAGAAAAAAAAAGAATGGTCTTACCTTACTTCCACTTCAGTACCAAAATACACAATTTTTCCATTTTTAGCCGCCATTAAACCATCTAAAGATGTAGGAACGCAGGTCACGTCACAATTGTATTGTTCATCACTTATTTTTAATCTATTTTTAAATAAATATGAAGATATCCTCATATGTCGAAAATCCCACTCAGGATGTTTTGCAATATCAGTAACTAAATTAAGAAAAAAAAGTAAATGAAACTGAATATTAGTCGTTATTAGGGACTGCAAACGTCTATGAAACTTGGTTCGATCCCTTGTAGATGCTATCATAGTAATTGCTCCACCAAAGTACGCATATAAAATGACAAACATGAGCGAGAAAGAGGTGACTAGGCAACAATGACTTTGTGTCTCGGAATAGTTCATATAAAATTCTAACGTCGATTTGTAAATGATGGCAGTGAGAACCATACTCATCACAACGATCCAGACGCTACCATTAAATACGCAATTAAAGAATCTTAGGTCATAAGTTCGATCTTGAGGATAAGCAATGGCTGAATTGAAAAAACTTACTCCCTATTTGGGAGAAAAAATAATAATTAATTGATCATATTTTTATTAGGGATGTATCGGTTCCAAAATTTTAAGGTCCGGTCCAGGGCTGCAAGTGCTTTGGTTCCCCTCCCCCTAGATCTTGGGGTTCATATATCATCTAGAGTTTTAGATTAGGAAATAAATATAATTATGGTTTTGTATGTATAATCTATACTAGAGTAGATTTGCCTGGGATATTAAGAAATTATTATTTTTTTTTTTTAATCAAACATAAATTTTTAAGAAGAAATGCCACAAAAGAGGACACTTTGGATATCAATTCGTAAATTCTAAAATTACTCTATATTGAATTTCTAATTTTTACCACATTTTATTATATAGTTTTTGTAATATTTGCGAAAATGAACCAATTATCGAGGATTATTTTTTCGATGATATTATTATGAATAACTTTTTTGTTTTGTAAAACAAAAAATCTTTGTAGGGTTCTGTTTCTCTTTACAATGAAAATTAATGCTATTAAGTACTTTTTTTGAAAAATTAGTATAAAAAATATATTTGTAATTTTCTTTGCGAATTTCGATCCTGTAATTTTTTCACAAAAATAAAAGATGGACTTTGCATTCAGACAAATTTTTTCATTCATATATACTGGAAAGTTATTTGAAGTCTATAATATTTTTTTTTCATTCCTAATAATACATTTCATATAATATACAGGCGCTATATTGAAATACTTGCCTAAGCTGAAGGGGTCTAAACATTAAGAAGAAATAGCATTGCCCAATATCAATGTGATGTCCCGCTCACTTCTTGGCTCGAGTAATGTAGGGCAAACAATTGCAAGTAAGTTAATAAAGAACAATTGAAATGTTATTGTATTCGATTCGAGTGGATATACTAGTTGATAGAGTCTTGAGCTTTATTTCATATACAAATTTGATACAGTTTTAAAAGAGTATATTTTGACCCATTGGGGTGTAAGCGGTATTTTTTATTTGACAATTTCTGTAGTATGTTTAGCAAAGGGTGAATTAGCTTAATTTTGAATTTGATTCAGAGATTTTATTCTACATGATTTGTACTTAATGATATAATCTGAGTACAAAAAGTTTTTAAGTTTTGTTTTTAAAGATTAAATACTTCATTCAGCTGAACTGTCAGAAACTAATCCGAATAATCATAGCATTCATAAAAGTATAAATGAAGTTTATTATCAGGGAAAGGCATCCTCACAATGGATGAATTACCCGTTTGATGAAATTACTGATTTAATTTAGACATGATTGTTTTAAGTTCCTAGTTAACCTATATAATCACATATGAAAGATATTTAATTTTTATTAAAGTAGGGTAATTGCAAAGGTAATGTTACTTGATCCTAAAGTATCCCAACACTTAAGCCTTTCCGCACCATCTATCATTTCATTAGCTGTCCATTTCTATTTACTTGAATCGAAATGCAATAAAAACTCTATTAATGATCAATAGAGGCTTTACCGTTTATTTGAAGCCATATATTTGCACATATCTACAGAAATGTCTTCAATAAGATTAGACAATAAATATTATTATTAATATTCGTGCTGCCTTGTTTTCTTTTAATTTGTGTTTTAAATGGCTACTTCTGGGGATTTGTTGAAAATTTCAGTGGTAGCCCTGGCCCGTTCCCGTCCTAAATTAAAAAAACAACAACCTCAGGATTGGATACAATAGCCGTCCAATATATTTTTTATAAATGGTGTCATCATCATAGTTATGTCCCAGTGACGTCATCATTAATGAATCTTCTATAATCTTAATAAGCCTAATTTAGACTTTAATTAGACAAAATAATTAACGTGTTTTAAATATTGTAAATAAGCAACGCTCTTATCCCATTCAAATGTTAAATTGTGATACTTTGCTGTAATAGTAGTGAATATGATCCCTCACAGAGGGCACTTTGAAATGGGGTACGTTTTTCATGGACCGATAACAGTGATCATAGTGAACGTGGAATGGTGCCAATTTTAAGTTCAATATTAAGGACCGATACAAACCTAATTTTCATCCAGTCAATTGACTTACAAATACATAGTCCATGAAAACAAATCGAGCCTGTGTCAAAAGAAAAATTGGTAAACCAAAATCCGCAACCCCCGTTTTTATTTTGTTAACAATCGTTTGATTGAAGTTTGCTTTATTTTGTGGCTTATAACATGAGTATGTAAAGTTCAATTCCTCAGCAATAGTATCCAATAATTTGATTACATGTCCCGTACATTTACACGGTTTATTCAAGTCGTTGGGGCATTCCATGTCAAGAACTGGACTCCAGGGTAAGGAATATGTCTGGAAAATTAAATGTAAGTCAAAACGGTATATTATTTATAGTAATGGTCACTATTTATATAGATTAAGTCTTGTGTGGTCTTTACTTTTTATACACAACCCTTGCCATATGGGTCAAAATAACCCACTCTTAAATATTTACTATAGAACATTGAATTTATTTTAAATTTTTGATAAATTGTATTTTATAAAATGAATTAACAGTATAATAACTAATTTTTCATTCAAATATTAGTTCATTCGTTATGAAAAATTACAATATTAAAACAAAATATAATTTCATGTCCCATTAAATGTTTTCTATATTTCTTTAATTTATTAATAAAAAGTATTTAACAATATATATTATGTATGTACAACCATGCTTTGAAGAGCTTTAACACCTTTGCCAATATATATCAATCTTACTTTTTAGCTTTACAGATGTATTTTGTACATAAAAAACTTGTTGTACCGTCTTTCTTCAGTGCAAAATTGATATCATTGAGTATGTATGGAATTCTTTCAACGGCCTTTTAGACCTAAAAATGGTCCTATTACTCTCTGGATTCCAAAGATTACGAGTCGACTCACCTCAAGATCGATGGAAGAGTCTTCAAACTACAGATCTTGTAATTCTTCCTCATCAGAGATCTTTTGACAAGTTAATTTTTTTAATTATTTTGTTATTATGTAGCTCTAAACTATATGTGGTTACATTTTTTGTCATTGTATCAAGAAGTAATTTGGACAACGTGCAGAGGGAACCCGTTCTGCAGCTTTTTTTAAAGTGTACTAACTGGAGCCATCCTTACTACATAAAAAGTAACATCACAAATAACTGGCTCAACTTACCTTGAAATGATGGCCCTTAAAATCGAAATCTTTTTTGATGAGTTCCTGACCCTCATCTTGATGAATGAGAGGGGGATGATTTCCTCCAAATAATTGTATAACAAACACTTTTCCATCATTATTGATCCAATGAAATGTCTTGAAAATGTTTAGCCTAGACGTGAAATTCCTTATGTCATCCTCTGTATAAAAATGATGAATAGGACCCAACTGAACAAGGAACAAGTTGAAAGAGGCACGAACTTTAGACGCCTTTTCGATACTCATCATGGTTCGATGATCTAGAATGTTCCATAAAATAATGACTCCGGACTGCACAGACGTTGAGAAATTAGCGTCAATGATTTGAAGCTTAACATTCTTGTTCATTAGAGCGTTCACTTCAATATGAAAAAATAAATATTTTAGTAACGAGATCGTGAACAAAAATCAAGATAATTGTGAATTATCTATATTAAAAAAAAAGCAAATCTTGTCTGTCAGTCTAACTACCAAGACCTAATTTTTGAGTGTGCGTTTAATATTTTAGAACTGCGTGACTACTTGATTATTTACAATGTAAAAAATGTTAAAAATAAATAACCTTAGTCAGTTATACGCTGGATGTTTAGTAAAAAAGGCTTATATATCTTAACTCAAGACTAAAAAATGTTTTTAAAAAAGTACTTTAGTAGCGGTGCAAGCAAATTTTAGTAATTTAATATTTAGTATTGTTTTATATTATTATACATATATAACTTCTGTATAAATGTATATTCTATTCTGTAAAATTATGTAAGATAAAATATATCGTCATTTAATCAGAAAACATCAAACTTGGCATTACATGGAGGAGTAGGGGGTGCTTTAAAAGCAAATCTAGGCATTGTGAGACCTGAGATACGAGAATAAATCCTATTTAAAAGAAAGTTCAAGGATAGCGTCTAATAAGGAGACCAATTTAACCGAAGTACGGAGGTCTATGATAGAGAAGCGCAATTAAGATTATTTGATGCTTAAATATTTGAAGAATATATTAATGAAAATGACTTCAAAAAACTTAAAGATTAAAAGGAAGATAGAGATAATAAGGGAAGCTGTAGAAAAATTCAATCATAAAACGGAAGAGACTTTATCATTAATGGATGAATCATCCCGAGAGATTGAACCCGAAATTGAACATACATTAATTGAGTATAAAGTAGATCAATATTTGGAATCTAACTTACCCATTATGAAGGTATGTCCGGTTGAGACAAAATATAGAAGTCATATCCAAGCCCCCAATCAAATTGAGGACGATATTAATTATTCAGACTTCCCTAAATGGTTAGAAACATGGGATAATTATGTAAAATTAACTCATTTGATGGAAAAAAACTTGCAAAGAGCAAATATCAATATTATGGACATGTTGTTCATCTGATTTTTACACAAAAGTTTGTCATATCATATCCTGCCAACACAAATAAGACTCTAAATTAAGTAATTAAATACATTACTGAAAACCTAAAAGAAAAAAGACAAACACCAGGGACGGACTCAATACAAATTTGAGGATTTTTACTGTTCCTTGAAATTTTTTGCAGAAGCAGCAGAAATTAGTGAGATGAAGCCAGAAGATTGGTTAGATGCTTTAAAAATTTACAGCATCAACGATAATGAAGCACGACAAAAGTTGTTGGATAAGGATTCATAGATGAATTTGAAAGATACTCTCACTTTATGTAGAATAGTGTAAAATGCAAAGAATAATTAAAATAGTCGAAGTGATTTATTATTAAAGGGTATCAACGAAAATACAATGTCAAGCGAAGTCATATATGAAGGAAGAAGAAGTCCAAGCTGCGGGATATCGTGGAACAACAGCCTAGAAAGACTGTCTAGACAGTGTAGTTTCCAATTTCCTTATAGGAATAGGAAACTTTACCCAACACAAAACGTCGAATGCACAAGATGTGTCAAGAGAAGCCATTATGCAATAGTGTGTAAATGTCTTTAAAAAAAAAACTGTATATCGATCATCAACTCTATGTATTAAAAAATTTGACTGTAATAATCTACCCATCGATGTATTGAATCTCAATGGAAATAACTTCAAAAATATACTAGCTCCTAGTGACAGTAACGGGTGCAATGGTATCCTTTGCTGGATCAAAAGTATTAAAGTATATAAATATCGAACGGCGAAGATCAACACTTGAAATTAAAATCATCTGGGTTAATGGATCTAAAAGATTTCATTGATTTGAAATTGAGACTGGGAAACTGTATTCATAAAGAGATAGATTACGTGGTAAAGAATTTCCTCAAAACGAGTTATTCATCTCACATAACTCTTGTATTAAGTTGGGAATTTTACACTCTTATTTCTCTCGTCCAATAAAAAGGAAATGGGATTGATCAATCTTTGCTAACTGTAGAACGTATGAAAAACATGAAGAATCTTCTCGATAAATGTAGGTCTAAAATATATATTCAGATAAATTCGGAGATGGATAATTAAAATATAAAAATACAACACGTGAGTGTGAAAACTCCTTTAATCAAATAACTATAATTTATATATTTTATAATATTACGACATCCATTCTAATAATTTATTGGAATCAGTTATATGAAGCCGACTCAGGATACAAAACCCAATTACAAATTTATCCTATAAATTTGGGAAAGTTTCACGAAAATATAAAATTTATTTGAAAGACAGACATGTTTCTATGTTCCATTCCCATGTTGAATAAATACACATTTTTTATTTATTGAATCAAAAGGATAACCTAATTCACAAAAATATTCATTGTTAAACTCATTGTAACTTGTTAAAGAAACATTTAGTGTAGTAAAAATAATATTTCATCCTGCATAATGAAATTAAATGCACATTTACGTATTACAATATGTATTATAGGTACAATTATAATATTAAATATAATATATTTTGGATTTAGAATAGTAGAATGAATTCTAGATGCAATTAACAGTTCATTCACTCTATTTGCTCCAAGATCACAATGTATCTTGCATTTATTATTTTCTTGCACATTTACAGAGGGAATATAGCTTTTAAATATGAAAGTAGACTTTTTCTATACTATTTATTCGATCAATTTAAAAATCATCATATAATTTTACTTCGTACATAGCACTTAAAAACCAGGTCAATTGTATATATTAGTCTTCATCTATCCTTATTAATGGTGAAGATAGCAAAATTCGCAAATTATACCTTATTGTTGTACGAGACATTAGTAGAAATACATTTCTCAGTTTTCGTAATCATCTCTTTTGGTCCCACGTTTTCCTACCCAAGAATAACTTTCTCATAAGCTATGACTTTATGAATTGCATCAACAATCTTAACTTTATTTGACCTCACAATATACACAAGCATTGAAACTGGAAGCTTCTTATGATGTAGATAAGGTTAAAAAGTCAGATATTGCTCTAAAAACAATTTTAATGGGATATCGGACAAATTATTGAGTTGATCGAAGGAGTGAAACGCGTCTATTTATTTATTTAATTATTCCAATGATTTCCTGTATCTTGCTTCGGAAGATATCAAATTCGTATTTAACCTTTCTCAAGATTAAGGGATATTTATCAGGTACAAAGATTGATGGAACTATGTGTTTTTTAGTTTGCTTCTTTTTAATAGGACATAGCCCATAACATGTAGAACGGCAGGATTTGTTATCTAATAGGTAATCTTCAAAGTCCTTATTCACAAATGTAATGAGACCACACTTGAATTATAATTGCCAGTAGGTGTCTTATCGTTTCTACGGATATCTTTAATCCATAGCCTCTGAAGATTTCGGAGTGTCGGTTTCAATCTTGAAGCTTGCAATACAGCATTAGTCTGAGTAGGGAAAAAGTCCTTATACTGCAAGTCCACGTGGAATCTCCAGTAATGTACAAGTCCTTGAATATTTTTATAGAGTCCTCAGATGTCATTCAAGCACATTTAAAGTCAATAACTATAATACAGGGGCCATAGTATTAAGTATTATACTTGAGTCCACAATATACTAGCTTTGGAGTCCAATTTGAGTCACAAGAGGAGCCCAAGTCAAGTATCGAGTCTTTGATTGAGAGATCGCCGTCTTCAAAATATGGACTTAAGTCCAACTCGAGTCGCAAGTCTCGAGTCCAAGTTCCTACATCTGAAATTATTGACCACTGGATCTTAAATTATTCATTTAGTGGTATAGCATTAGTTATTGTAATAATAAAAAAATAAAGGATAAAATCAATGAATAAAATGATTTCATCTTTCCCACATCAATTTTAGAGGGTAACTGTATGGCCTGCTTCATCCCTCTTTATTTGATTCCATCTTTAATTCATATCCAGAAGTTACAAATATGATCAATCATACCTTTCTCCTCCCCACAATGTCCCCAACAATCACTGCTGCATGGAATTTTTTACAACTGCCAAGTTTCAGGTGTGATTTTTACCAATTTCACTGGCTTCTGAACATGATGAGGTTACATTTGGAAATATGTAATGACATCTTTGAATTTTTTATGTACTCTCCATGAAATGTATATAGTTTCACAATTTGAATGCAAGATCATTGAAATTGATTGAAAATTATTAATTAAATCAGTGACTATTTATCCCGTTCTCAGAACAAAAATGTTCGTAAACAAATTCATTATATTGTTTATCTAGCATGTGAATTGGGAATTATAATATAGAAATACACTGCGTTAGTGTACATACTCCTCTTATAAAATAGTTCATGCTCAAAATCTGAGAAAAAAACGTCGGATGTATGTATGAAGTCAAAATCATATTACAACATCCCATAATTTATTGAAATTAGTAATATTACCAATTACAAAGTTATACAATAAAATTGGGAAAGAAATTTTACGAAAACACAGAAAATATAAATTTAATTTATATGGAAGACGGAAAGGAATATTGGAGGAATAGACGGTTCTTAGAGTTGCCAAACAAAGTAAAGAGACTAAAGAGCCGACTCTGAATACATTTGATAAGAAAATGAATATTGATGGCAACCCAATAGGGCACGAGCAAACTAAAAAATAAATATTATCCACTAGTGTCTCGTAAAACTCCGCCAAATGTTGTGTCCCCCTGCTGTATGCTTGAGTTATTACTAATTGTAACTCGTAAGATGTATAGTTAATACCGAATAGTTATACTTATATTAATAATATTTCTTATTTGCAAATTTCAGCATTGTGATATTTGTAACTTGTAAGTTTGTAATTAATATAATTTATAAATATGCCATCGCCTTGTGTTGTACCTGTGGAATCGAGGAGAGGATCATTGCGATTCCATTTAAATGAAAGTACATGTCCTTTAATGGGGGATTGTTCTGAGAGGAGAACAATTTATGGGTTCACTCTTGAGGCCATCGTCATAATTTGTATTATGTGAACAACAATTTTAACTAGAAGATTTTGGCGTGGTAAGGGAAACTATAGCCTCCGTGCGAATAAAAACATATCGGCCTTTGAACTGAGATGCAGTCCACCTCTGTTTCCATGGTCACAAGAAAGTTAAAATCCAGTTGAAGAAAATAATCGTTTGATCAGCATTGAAAATGGGGCAAGGTCTTTAAATCTTCCTACGAAATTTTAATTTATGAACCCAACCTTTTTTATAGAATGGATAGAACAGTATATTTGAAGACCTGTTAGAATCCTCATCATCATTTTCCTGATACAATTCATCTTCTCAAATATGAAACGGTATTCATAGTGTGGATATCCCTATTTTTACAAATTTTTACTAATATTATAATATAGAAACAATAGATCAAAAAAATTTAAATCAACTAATTTGAAATTAGCCACAACCAATGGATTCTAAAATAAATGATTGTATTATTAATAAAAGCAATTACACGGTAAATGTTAAATAAATAAATTGAAATTGATTTTCGAATAAAAAAATAGATTTAAAAGGACCATCTGTATAGCATCATGTATGTATTAAATACTGACATTAAAAAATTAAAGTCAAATTGATAAGTATAAGTCCTGAGTATCTAATTCAAAAATGTTTAAAAACAAAATTTAAAACAAAATATCGAAGCAAAGTTATTTTTTTTTCATTGCACAATAGATCAGAGTGCTCTTTTTTAAAATAGTTTTTAGATTTCAATAAAATGTATAAAGATAAATTCCGTATGGTTGTTAACTGTTGCCGTTGTCCTTATTTAGAACCTAGAAGGTAATCATTCCTCATTAAAAAATATCTTGGCTTTCGTTAGATTAAATATTATTTTTACTTGGGCAAAGGCTATTTTTAGTTCTTCCCAACATATTATATCTGTCCCACTCTCAAATTGGCAGAATTTAGAGGCAAGATCTCAGATCTTTTGAACTATCATCTGTTGAAGGTCTTGGACTGACAGTCCTCGCTCTTGGCGAAATTTAGTGGCAAAATATCGCACCTTTTGCTCAGTTACTTGCTAAAGGTCATACAGGTATAACCTTGCCTTTGGAGGAATTTAATGGCAAAATCTCGGATCTTTTGCACAGTTATTTGTTGAAGGTCATAGACCAACAATCCTATCTTTTGGCAGAATTTAGAGACCAGATCTCAGATATTTTGCGCTTTCTCCTTAGTTAGGGTAATAGTTAAAGACACATAGTCCCATAACAGCCATAGATGAATAAGTTGAGTCTATGGAATACAAGAACTCTGATTTAAAATTACCATCAATGATAAACACAAAGATACTGAGGCATGAACAACAGTATGGCCTGCAAAATTTAGTCATATAAATAGATGCTACAGCTTATCTTAAGTTGTGACCTAATATATGAAACCACTGGTTTCAAAAGCTTTGTAAAAATTATCCGTGATGATGTCAGACCGAAAAGTAGAACATGAGATTGGTAAATATTGTTTCTTCATCGAAATCTGAAAAAAACGACGCTGGTTAGGAAAAATTTTGATAGAATGATATGCATCAGACACATCTAAAGAGCATAAAAAATAATCGTCGTCTGGCAAAAATCTTAATGAATCAACTGAATCTAATTTAAATTTTTTAAATACTTATTAAAGATCTTGTATAATATTTATACTCGCTCTCGACAGTTGTCTTTCTTAGGAACAGTAAATTTTCTGGACATGAAGGAAGGAAACGAATGAATTTCTGCAACTGTCTCAATAACTTAAGAAAACAGCATTTCCGTAACCTCTTTATTCATTGCTTGCTAATCCTCTGGGCATAAACTAAGGTTGTCTCCCACATAAGAAAAAGGAAGGTTCTTTAGAGAAAAATTGTTTTTATAACCACTATCAATAATATATTTACTTTTATTTTTTCTAAAGAACAAAAAAAGAAGGCTCGGAGCCGAGCCATTTGATTAATCCGCTAAGACTGATGTTTAAAGTGGCACTTTTAAGGCAGAGACTAAAAGTATATTTCTACCTTCCTTAAACAACGTTTCTATTCTTCTCAGGCATTGTACCGAGTAAAAACAAGTTTGAAGTGGACGAGGGGAGAGTTAGGAGGGCTGTGAAGGAGGACTTAGGGGTTTCGTCTTACACAAGGACCCCACGCCACCTATTGACGGACACTCTGAAGGAAAGGAGACTGCAGAGGTTCAAGAAAGTTCGTGTGTGGGTCAAGGCAAATGGATCCACAGTAAAAACTTTGGTTAAATAAATATTGTACAAGTGGTACATCTTCACTAAAAAAAAGGTTGATAATCTCTGATATAGAATATAAGTAAAGTATTCTGGACGAAAATTAGTCAAAAATTAATTAGTACATTTTGCATGTATATTTAACATTTAATTAATGTTAAATATGTACGGGTCTTCGATCCGGATCCGAAGTAAATTTGTATTGTCTGGAATCCAATCAGTCTTTGGGTCTCACTCGAACTTTTATGGATCCTACAAATCTTATTGTATTACTTAATACCTAATCCCAGTTTTAAAAAAACCTACATTAATATTTGAGTATAAAATTGTACATATTTCCCACTAATACGAGTCTTTTATTTCATTTCAAATAATTCCTTTTTATATTATTAATATTTCAGGTAATAATTGTGGATATTTTCATGCTTTTTGATTAACCTTTGTATTGAAGACAGGACGTTTCAAGCAATGCACAAACACTGTTATCTGCTTTTTGGATTCCTTTTTGGAATGCAAATAATTATCAATTCTTCGGAGGGTGCTCATGATAAACTTGTAAATCTACTCTTACAAGGTCCAGGTCACGATCGCGTCTCTTTATGGTCACTAAAAGGAGTGCATAAGAAATGAGTGCGAAATAATATTATAATATAGAAACAATAGATCAAATAAATTTAAATCAACTATTTTGAAATTAGCCACAACCAATGGATTCTAAAATAAATAAATGTCTTATTAATAAAAGCAATTGCACGGTAATTTTTTTCGTTTATTTTTATTATGCAGTAGTTTAGACTAACCCATTTGAGGCACCACAAATTGTATTTAAAATAATAAGGATAACAACTTAATAACTAAAAATCAAATCTCATTAATCAAGTGAATATTTTAAAATATAGCCAACATTCGAAACCCTCCTTTAATGAACTTGTTTTTTTGGCGGGTGAAGTTTGAGTGATTGAAATTAATTCATATTCTGATATAATATAGCATAAACAATTAGTTACACAATCAAGACCAACCTGAGCTCTTTAGGTTATGTATAAGTCGAGAAAATGACAAATATAATTTGCTTGAATGGAGACAGCCTTTCTGTATTAACAATTTGACAATTTGCCCATCCCAGACAGTAGGACAAGTGTTCATGTACACCCCTGAATACACTGAATTTAATTACTTCAAAGTTAACAGGGTTTTAATTTTCGACCAACCTGAACATAAAATTAAATTCAAGGTGTACCCGGCATTGCTTGGAATTATTCATTAACTTATAATACAAAGTTTTTGAACGCTTTTGTTAAGCCCGGCCATGGTATAATCCATGCGGGGAAAAGCATGTTTTATATCTAGAGGGTCAACGAAAAGTCCTGGTAAGTTAACTTTATATAATTATATATAAGGTTGTGAAATATTATGTCTAAACTCTAATTAGATCGAAACTAAATCAAAACAAACAGTTTTCAGTAAAGTTACAGTTCTGTTAAGCACAATGGAAGCGAAGAGAGAGGCTATAATCAAGGATTACCTAAAGGTAACCAGCCATTTTGAGGAACCTGAAGAGCCAGGAGGTCCACTCTATACTCATCAAGAGAACCATTGAGAGGTACGAAGAGACTCAATCAATCAAGTACCTTCCCAGATGAGGCAGACTAAGGTCAAGAAGGACGCCCAGAGTCGTCAAGGGAAGGATTGCATGAAATCCGAAGATAAACTCATGCAATATGGGTAAGGATTTCAACATGGCTGCAACAACAATGAAAGATTATTTCCGAGATGACCTAGGTATGTATTCCTTCAAATTGAAGAGGCAACAGTACCTGTGAATAAAGGTCAAGGCTAAAAGACTTCAGAAAGGCAATGTCTTTATTCAGAAATTGAGGACTGACACGGTTCCTAGCACGGTGTTCAGTGATGAGAAGATTTTCATTTCGGAACACACTTTTAACCCTCAGAATGATCGGACTCTGGCCAAAAAAGGTTAGTCGGGTGACCATGGAGGCAATCGAGTGCAGAAGCCACAGTCTGTGAAGATTTGGGCAGCCATGAGTGAGACAGGGAAGTCCCCCTTTGTATTTGTGCCGGCTGGGGTGAAGATCAACACTATCCTGGAGGGATGTCTTGTTCCCTGTCCCCAAAAGCACTTCCAAAATGAGCCATAGACCTTCCAACAGGTTGTGCCCCTTCCCACACATCCAGAGAGACGTATTAGTAGTGTGAGGGCAATTGAGTGGCTTCAAAGACAAGACAGTCTGCCCCCTCCATCCCCTACCTAAACGTCATGGATTAATCTGTGTGGCTCCATCAAGAAAGTGGACTACCTCAATACGAAACTGATGGCTGCTTGGGACTTGATCGCCATGTACATAGTGCGTGCAGTATGCAGGTCCATTCCAGAGTGACTTTGGGCTTTAGTCAAGGCTAAGGGTGACCATTTCGAATTTAACTTATGTCACATATTTTTGAAACTTGTGTTCGGCTTTTGTCTATAATTATATAGAAATTATGTAATTAGTTATATCATTAGTACTTTAATAAACATTTAACAGAACTTTCCGCGGGCTCTGTATGAATAACTATCCCCAAATTAAATTTAAACATTTATGTAAAATCTAAAATTATTTTAGAGAAAATTAGAAAAATACTTGAAATGATGGGTTTAAAGATCTCGAATGAACTGATGATATATTTTGTCTTATATATTTTTACAGAATATAATATATATTTATATGTGTGAGGAATAAAAGAAAACATGATACGATTGTTTTCCTAAAAATAAACGAAAGGCAGTTATATATTCATTGTTTATTGATTCACAATTTCTATTAGAGAAATATTTCAATTATTCTACTGTACGACCCTATAATTAAGGTTAGTTTTTATAAAATTATCCCTTTAAATAAAAATTAAGCTATGGTAATTGGTATATACTTGGTTATTTATTAAACAAAATCAAATTATGTTGTAGAGAAAAACAAAGCCCCCCAAAAAAAAAAAAAAAAAAATTAAAATATTTATATATATATTTACAAGGTTCGAAAGCAAAACGTGGACTGTTCGTAAATGTTAATTATATAATTAAAATAGATAGGTTTTGTTATTTTTTTCTGCATATTCCTAATCTCCTGTTCTTTGTGCATAAGTAAACAATAATAATCATTTCTCAAATCTTTTATCATGATAGATCAAGAAGCAAGAAAGGCAAAGGATCTCAGAACTTCTGGAGACCAACATTGAGATGGAAGATATTATGGACATTATGAAGTGAAATATATGAAGTGAATATATGAAAAAGGATGGAAAATACCTCTCAAAGAAATAATGAAGTGAGGGACACAACTTTAAAAGGGATTCTGAGTTTCTGGGGGACTTGAAGAAGAAGATCAAGGAGGACACCACAAAATTCATGAATCGCCTCTTTAACGAGTTTGAAGTGGACGAGGGGAGAATTAGGAGGGCTGTGAAGGAGGACTTAGGGTTTTCGTCTTACACAAGTACCCCACGCCACCTATTGACGGACACTCTGAAGGAAAGGAGACTGCAGAGGTTCAAGAAAGTTCGTGTGTGGATCAAGGCAAATGGATCCACAGTAAAAATTTTCTCTGACGAGAAGATTTTCACTATGGTAAAGGTCTAAAACCGTTGGAATGACAATTGGCTTGGAGGATAGCCAGAGGAGGTCAAGGGGTTGTTCTGTACAAAACATCCGGCCCAAACAATGGTCCTGGGGATAGTGTCGTTCCAGGGCAAACAGATGCCTCCCATCTTTTTTAAGGCTGGGGAGAAAATCAGTAAGGAGGCTTACTACAAGGTGCTGAGGCTTACCATACTGCCATGGCTCAAGACCACCTACCCAGAGGACAACTATGTATGGACCCAAGATGGTGCACCCTCACACACATCGGACAAATACCAAAAGTTCTGCGCCAACAACATGGCTGATTTTTAACCCAGGAACATGTAGCCATCCTCTATGCCAAATTTGAACTTGTTGGACTTTGTCTTGGCGGGACTCTTTGGAGAGGGATACTAAATGGAAATCTCACCCGAACGTGGAGATTAAATGTGAAGGAGAGGAAAAACTTGTCCGAGAAGTTCATCAGCAACTCATGCAGGGCTTTCCGGCGCCGTGTGGAGGCTGTGATTGCTATTGAGGGCGACCATATTGAGTGAATATGTTCACAAAGGTCGTGTTTCAAAGTTTTGATAAAAAAAAATTTAAATGATTTATCAAAAAATAAAATGATTGACATTTCTAAAATCACTCATTCAGTCCACGTTTTGCTTCCGAACCCTGCGTATATAATCCTGCGGACGCCCCTCCCCTTGTTAAATTTTGTCAATTTGTGTCTTTTC
Organism: Lepeophtheirus salmonis; assembly: GCF_016086655.4. Taxonomy (NCBI): domain Eukaryota; kingdom Metazoa; phylum Arthropoda; class Copepoda; order Siphonostomatoida; family Caligidae; genus Lepeophtheirus; species Lepeophtheirus salmonis. The sequence goes on from NC_052141.2 coordinate 4,803,603, forward strand.
ATTATGTTGTGAATTAATTGAATACCCGGGGGACCCCGGGACTCCAGTCCATATTTTGAAGACTCTCGACTCGACTTGATCAGCAAAATCATATATTATACTTTAGTCTTGATTTGAACTTGTTTGCTTAGACTAGCGACTCCAATGCTGGTTTATAATGAAGTCACGAAATGTATACACTCTATGTACCCTATATTATAATTATGGACTTGAAATGTGCTCAAAAGAAACCAAAAATATTCAAGGACTGGACAAACATTATTAGGACTTTTCCCCACTTCTATTGAATACTTTTTTAGGTTTCGACAAGGACTCAAGGAGTGTCTACTTGAGTAACATTAGTTTTTAAGTCCCCTCAATTACTTAGACTCATAATATTTTTTGATTTCGATTGAAAAAATATCCTGTAATACAAGAAGAAAATTTATTTTTTGTCGAAATATATTCATCAGGAATAAATAATGACAAATCATAGTACGGAATGCCAGTTTTTAATAAATTTATAGGAATAGCTTTTGTACTATCGGACTATATTTTAGCATGTACAACTCCAGAAAAAGCAGTTGTGAAGACAAATGTGTGATAATTTTTTGTTCTTTTTAGAGGGGAGAAATAATTGTATAAAAATATCATCCAATTATACAACTAAATAAGTGGCATTTGCTCTTCTTGGAAGATATAAAACTCAATTTAGAAAATACACTTTCGACTACCTCCACTAAATCTTCACCACAATCAATTTTTTGCTAACTATATGTAGTATGATTTTGAAATGACACAGAAGCTGCGGTCTGGTGAAAACTTTGAATGATTTTCAGCATAATAATGAATGTAAATTTCATCAAATGTACCACAAAAAAACCATGTATATCAAAAACGCCATTATAATCTTACTTTTATTCTCGTCTCTGTAAAGATTTTCCTTTGAACATATATTAAAACATTCATTTTTTTACCAATCAATTTTATCTTTCACAGGTGTAGAAAATGTAGAAAAACCTATTAAAATTGTCTTACCCACAATTATCATATTGAATTTGAAGAAGCATAATTTGACTTATACTCGGTAGATCATAGTATAAGAGAGATGCTACACAATTTGACAATTTTTTCTATTTTTCCTTTAAATATTTTAAAATAAGAGATTATAAAGACTGAGAACGTTAGAAATAAAAATGTACCCTTTTAGCCTCATCAAACATATACATAAGGCACGTTCCTAATCCATAAAAAAAATTAACTTTATAAAGAGAAATACAATAAGCATTGACGTGTAAGGAGTTGTTCAAACCATTCAGTTTGGACATGGTGCAACTGCTCCTTAATACTGTCATTGATATTCAATGTCCAATCAACCAAATGATTAGTTTGTTGAGATTCTCTGGCAAGGCTAATTCTTGAAAATGATCATAACAAATATGACAAACATCGCTGCAGCATCCTATTATAGCCAATTCGGGAGACACAGATTTCCATTGACGAATAAAAGTTTGTACAGGGTGTCCACGATAAATTGGAAGTATCTTAAAATTCACCCTGCTTGATAAAAGTGGAACTTGGAGTGTATTTGTTAATATGAAAAAGTTAGACATGATATTAAACAATAAATTTATTCAACATGTCCTCCCTCAGCAGCGACCATCTTCTCCATCCTGCCCCTAAAGGATTTGCATGCCCAGATAACCTCCGCAGAATCGACAGCATTCCACTCCCTCGTAATGGAGCCCTTCATGGCTGCGATGCTCTTGTGGCTGACCTTGCATACCTCCCTCTCCAACTTCCCCCACCAGTAGTAATCACACGGATTGAGGTCGGGTGAGTTGGTGTGCCAGGTTTTGCGATCCCAGAAAGTGATGTCGTGGGAGTTGAAGAGGTAAGTGGTCCTCATGGCGATGTGTGCAGGCGCTGAGTCTTGTTGGAATATGAACTCCCTCCCAGCGGCTGTATCCTTCATCCAGGGGATGACGAACTCCTCCATGACTTCGCAGTACCTTATCGCGTTAACCTTTTCCTTGGGATTAAAGAAGAAAGGAGGCATCACCTCACCGGTGCTGCAGATGACACCCAGGGCAATGACAGAGGCCGATAACTTTGTGGTGAAGACCGCGGGGACCTCTTCTCTCTCCTTGGCAAGCCACCTGTCATTCTAGACCTTGTAGCTTCTGTCGACAGTCCAGTTCTTCTCGTTGGAGAAGAAGATGATTCTTCCTCCATGGCTCTTCAGGTCATTGAGGAGACGCTTACCGTTGGTGAGCCTGGTGGCCTTCATGGATGCCGTGAGGATGTGTTGTTTGGCCATTGGGTGTGACCTGTACCCGAAGTCCTCATTCACAGACTTGGAAACCAGCTGCTTGCTCACTCCACGGTTCTTGTCCAACCTGGACAAGGAAGTCCCTGGCGAAGCCTTGATGGACATACAGAGGCCTTCAAAGAAGCGGTGAGTGTGGATTAAGTTAGTTCTTATGTTTTGGGGCCCTGTGGCAGACCTTCCCTTCAACCTCCCAGGCATAGAAGACCCTGTACACCATGGTCTTGGGGTAGTTAAGAAGCTTGTAGATAGCAGAGGGCTTGTGTCCCGCGCGAGGCAATTCGAGGATGGTGTCTCTCCTTGCTTGTTGCATGATGACTATGGTTTGTTGTCAAGACAATTGTGGTGGAAGTTATAGTTTATTGTTTACGCAACCTTTTATATTAGTATGATTTAACCCCGAATATCCGCATTATGGATCTGGATGAAGTTTAAAATAGCTCCAAATTATCGTGGACACCCGTATACTACAATATTGATTGTATCCTTGATTCTAACCTGATTAGTTACATTTATTATATACGATTTCCCCATTCCAATGACTTGGGAAACGTATGGGTTTGGAATCATAATGAGATGCAACTTTTCCCGATACAAAAGTACCATGATTCTTCATCAAGCTCTCCATAAAATATTTGATATATTTTATTCTTTCATTTATATTTCGATTGTACAGATTATCCAGTCTTTAAATAATGAGTATATAGTCTCTGAACTGTTGATCTTGATAGCCAAAAGGGGGGGGAAAAGTAGTTAGACGAACTCTCCGTGCATTAATTTGATCTTTCTTATCCTTGGCAGCAAAAGGTTCAAACACTTAGGCTCCATGACTCAAAAGAGAAATAGAAGACATATCGAAGCATTGATCTCGCCAATAAGAAACGGCTTCATGGCTAAACTAAATACAACAATGACCTTTATTTCCGAAAGTATCCCAAATTCCCAGAAAACAAGAATAAACATTTTGGAGGAACCTTTTAATTCCTTGTCCTTCTTCCACATCCAGATCTCGAAATGTGACGTTTCCATGGTCTGAAGGTCAGATCTCAGTGATATTTCTAACAGATGAAGAACATTTATCACAAGCTCTACGACAGTTGTTACTTCCCTTTCCTTCTTCTCTTTCTGCTTCTACCCTTTTGCAAATATTAATAGTTTCATTGAAATTTATAAACATGTGTGAAATATGTGTAGGAATAGCGACGCAGGACAAGCTATCGTCTTTCTATGCATGCTGCATTATAGCTCCCTGCCATCATCAGTGGAAACGTTTGATATGCACGGTGCAACCCACTCACAATCTGACGCCAAATTCGTATTATTTATCGATGAATAATATACATTAACGGAGTCTGTCGATTCACAACTGGCTATTCCGATGGCAGATCTGGAAATTGAGTGCCTGGAGGTAGTAACACAATTATTGACTCCAACTGACATACACAAGAATTTCAGATTGTCTTCTAGAAACATTATGGGGGACTATGAGTAGATAACTGACATTTATAAAAAGTTAACTGCGATTCCTACATCTGCCAATCTTTTGGATGAAGCAGCAAGCAAGGCAGGGAACCAAAATCTATTGGAGGGTATGACCATATGTGAAAAGAAATGGAATATTTTCGTGTTTCCTTCATGGTAGACTTCCCTTCTGTGGAAGAGAATGTTTTTACTCGGTACAATGCCTGAGAAGAATAGAAACGTTCGTTAAGGAAGGTAGAAATATACTTTTAGTTTCTGCCTTAAAAGAGCCACTTTAAGTATCAGTCTTAGTGGATTAATCTAATGGATTTTTTTGTTCTTTTAGAAATCACGATGATATTGGACAATGATCCAAACGACTGAGCATTGTCTAATGCTATGCAGAGGGGTTCAAGGTATCGAAAGATACCTTTTGCTTGCATGCCTTTGAACCCTTATGTTCCTGAGGGTTAACACTGTGCCCAAGAATTTTTTCCCCCAGTTCCTGAGGTTTTCCATTTCCAACCATGGGAAATTTGAGTTCAAAATATGGAAAAACAGTTCCTCTTTGAAAGTTCATTCGAACAACAAAAACACAAACCGTCGATAAAAAATTGGATCAAGTTCCTCGTATCGAAGAGAAAGAATACCTCAGTTCTCCGACAGGTTCAGTGTCAACATACTGAGAAAGTCGTGAAGGGGAGAGGTTATTTTAGGTATCTTTTACAAACTGTTGGGTTCCTTGCAACGCAAGGATAGGCTTTTAGGGGCGATTCTGAAACAAGAGAAATGTTGACGGAATTTAATGAAAACAATCGAGGAAACTTCTGGGAGAGTTTCCCTACGATAACACAACAAAGTACCCCCTTACCAGAAAAAAAACATTTTTAGCTTGATTTTTTGACTTTTTTTGGTTAGAAGTCCCAAAATTAAATTTTTTTCAAAAAAAAAATTGAAAAATTAATTATAAGCATTTTTTTTTAAATATTATATTTTTTTGAATAAAGAATTAAAGAATCCACAGCTATTTACAAAAAAAAATAGATATTACGGAAATAAAGTTTAAAAATCCATAGCAATCTCAAAAAATTAAATTAAAAAACATTTCAAACATCTATGTCTATTCTCAAAAATTAACCTTTTGGAAAAAAAATTCAAATCTACAACTGTTTTCAAAAAATTAAATATTTTGGAGAGAAACATTTAAATTCACAGATTCACAGAAAATGATATTAAATTTTCCATAGAAAAAACAAAGAAATCCTTAATTTAGGGGGGGGGGGCTACTGCCCCTTCAATGTACCCCCTGCAGACGCGCCTGAGTTAGTACTACTGGTAAAATATTCCTTTAAAATATCAAGTACCCACTTTAGTGCCTCCAAGTACACCAAGGGGTAGGCATGCCCTCATTTGAGAACGACTGTTCTATATTGACAAAGCTAAGTTTGTCTGTATGCGTAACAGACTGTATCGATTTAATCTGTATATTCATTGAGAAAATTTCAAACATCTATATCTATTCTCAAAAAGTTAAGTTTTTCGGGGAAAAAAATAATTTGGCAGCAGTAGAATTAAGAATGGGTTTAAATTCTTTATTTCGGATAGGTTTACCTTCTGTTCGCTTCTCTGCTATCCGAATTATACAGATGAGAGAGCCAAATCTAGAGTGCATGTTTTTGCAGGACCACTCGAAATATTTGAAGTGAGCCCAAATAAAATAATAGCAGTCAGGATTTATCACTTATTCCTGCTATGAATATGAACTTTGACAGTGTATGTAGGAAAGAGCAGTCCGCAATGACATGAATAACTGAGTTAAACAATTTTCCATAGTCCTTGCTAAGAGAATTGAAGAATATACATCCTAAAGATATTTGAAATTGAGAAGTAAATCTCTTTCCATCTTTTACATTAGAAATTGAACCCATTATTCTATTCTTCTATGATATGGGCAGGCCCAATATTTGTTAGATTTTGTCAGCTTCCTCCTGATTATGTAATGCAAAATACATTCTCAAATGCCATGGAATGGACATCATGTGATTTTCTGCGGCTCTCTTTAGTGGATATTTTTTTCCCCAGTTGAGCTTTGAGTTGTTGCTCAAATTGTGAAATGAGATAATTCCCCTCAATAAGACTAATCCTTCTCATTGTTTTGGTTCTACAAGTGAAGTTTTTAAAATGAACTTCTCATTACAGTTCTGTTACACCATTTCAATGGTGGAAGTGTATGAAATTGACAGCGTTCCCTTCCAAATCATCCTATGTGCTCCCGCTAAAAATGAGATAATTCTACCAACTGATCATTTATAGAAGTTTGTTCCAGTATAACCCAGTGTAGACCGGGTATGAAGAAATAGTAGCTGGCCACTCATTCTCTGGATATCTGGAAAGGTTAATTAGAACTTTTTGATAGACGGAAATATTCTTTGTCATTTTAGAAATATAAATGATTGAACCTTTAAATAAATCATTTGTGTATTTTTCATCAATATAAATAGTTTTTTTTACTAAACCCCGACATGTAGGCTAAATTGCAAAAAGGCATTGCAGCCAAGATTTATAGAAATACTTTTAATATTGACTGTAGACAGTAACGTTAAACATTATATATAACTCAAATATCTACTCAATGTGAAGTCCTTTAAATCAATATGAAAAATGTTGTGTGCGTCTTTTGGCTATAAAGTACTTTTGAAATAATAAAGAGCGTGAGAATGCGTTAATTGAATATAATAATAAATTGAATTATTACTCCATAAAAGCGACATAATAATAATAATGAACTTTTTTAGAGTGAACTGTTGTAGCAAATAGGAGTTTCAAAAGTTATTTATTATCAGAAATGTATCACGGAAAGCGAAAAAAAGCATTCTAACAGAGAGTTGGTGATTTGTTCTATCTGTCAGAAGGAAATTAAGAAGGACAAATTTAATTATCACAAAGTTGAGCTCCACAAGAATGACCCCAGCTGCAAGTATCAAGTGAAAATGGATCATAACAAGGAGAAAAACTTGAACTTAGCTGTTAAGAAAACTTCCCCTGCTACATCCTCATCCTCACACTGCCTTCTCCTGCTCAGATGAACCTGCTGTAGTTGAGGCCTCACTGCCTGAACCAAGATCTGAACAGTCAATTTCTGCTGAAGAGAAAGTTTCTCCAGACACAGAAAATAATGGCGACTCATCAAATTACCCAAGCAGGAGGATTTCTCCTGGAATAACACTTCCTAATCTCAATATTGGTCACATTTTCTCTCCCAAGCAGCTCTCCCTAGTCAACAACAAAAAGATTCCATTTTGCAAAGGACTCTGAGACTACCCACAATGACCAAGGAGGTGAGAAGAGCAAGAATGAGGAGATGGAGTTGTGGACGGCAGCCAGGAGTACCCTGACGTCTTCATGAGCCAGCTAGGTGACTCTATACTTACCACGTGGGAGCTACAACGGGAAGACATCCATACCAGAACCAGAGTGGAGACAGAGCGGGAAACTGTGCCTAAAGTTGAGAGAGATCATCCTCTACAACCCAGGTTACAAACATACGGTCCTCAGATAGATGACAAATACTCCAGAGACTTTCAATATGACTAGCTCCGTAAGTTCCTGTGGCTATAATTTGACAAGGATGAAAAGTCGTTAAATGTTTCGCCAGATATCAATTTTCCATTTCCAACCATAGGAAATTTGAGTTCAAAACATGGAAAAACAGTTCCTCTTTGAAAGTTCATTCGAACAACAAAAACACAAACTGTCGATAAAAAATTGGATCAAGTTCCTCACATCGAAGAGAAAGAATACCTCGGTTCTCCGCCAGGTTCAGTGTCAACATACTGACAAAGTCGTGAAGGGGAGAGGTTATTTTAGGTATCTTTTACAAACTGTTGGGTTCCTTGTAACGCAAGGATAGGCTTTTAGGGGCGATTCTGACACAAGAGAAATGTTGACGGAATTTAATGAAAACAATCGAGGAAACTTCTGGGAGAGTTTCTCTACGATAACTCTACAATCAAGTTTGCAAAGATAAACTGGAGGCCGACATCAAAAATTTTGAATCAGCTGGAGCAGGTGTTGCCTAGTTGACTTCACTTGACACCCACAATCAGCTGATAGAGATTATAGCATACAAAGTGACGGAGAATGTAATTGAACATATCAAGACTTGTGCCGGCGATGATAACTACTGGTTCTCTGTGATTGTTGATGAGACATCAGATATGTCAAACACGGAGCAGTTCAGTCTGTCACTCGGATATCTGACGAATGGAGGGATCAAGAAAGAGAGCTTCCTCAAGTTTGTAAAAGTTACCCAGACTTTCGGCAAATATTTGTTTAAAAAGCTTCACGATGCTGTCAAGGATCTCGGCCTTCATCTCGGCCGCACTGTCTCCCTGGACGCGGACGGTGCCTCTAACATATCTGGCATCAAACAGGATCTCACGTCGTGTGGAAGGAGGCGGCCGCTTGTGCGTCTACATCCACGGCTACGCCCATGTACTCAACCTTGTAGTCAAGGATATTCTCTTACATAGAACCCTATTGAGAAATACAATGGAGACAGGGCAAATTTTATATCACTTCATAGAAGGGTCACCAAAGAGGTGAGCAATCTACAAGTGGGTCAAGATATCAAGTTTAAGATGATGAGCTGGCAAAGATGATGACACTGAAGAACCAGTCTGCCACCTGCTGGAGTCTCTGCTATAATGCCGTACACGCTGTATCTATAGAGATCGTCAGAATCATGAAGATCCTCGTAATAATGAAAGAAAATAAAAATATATTGTCGAGTTCAACAGCATCTTTAGTCACGAATTAGTTTTCGGAAATGAACTGTTGAAGAAACTCCTAAGACACACATCTAGCTTGTCAGATGAACTTCGAGGGAAAAAGCTTGACCTAACATAGGCCCGAAAACAAGTCAACCTAGTGGTTAGGACTCATAAAGATCTGAAAAATGAGAAACGCTTTGAATTGATCTGGAAACTTGCTGAGTTGAAGTCGTTTGAGCTTAAATCAGTAGATAAACAGGAAGACTCCATTGATTTTGACTTCAATGAGGCGTAGATTCCAAGGAGAGTAAAGTGGAAAGGAACAACTTTCGTGAAACATATTTTCATGTTGCAATCAATAAGATTGGATCGGAGCTTGAGAGGAAATTTGCCACCTATGATACAGTCTACAGACATCACAATGGATCTAATTGCAATCGTCAATGACAGTGTGGTGGAGACCTGTGTTATGGAGCGTGTCGCCAAGTACTACAGACTTGATCTCGAGCAGCTCCAGTCAGACAATACTATTTTCCAGCAATTGAAGGTTAATATAAAAATGTTTCACTTTGCATCATATGTTTAAAATTTATGTTTATCTAGGCAGATATTGACAAAGAAGATATGGTTTCGTCACAAATTGCTGCGGAGTTGATAAGCTCGGGAGCGTTCCGCTTGATGCCAGAGTTATACAAGGTGATCGTGATCCTGGCCTCAATGCCCATCAGCAGTTGTGAGGCGGATCAGTCCTTTTCCTGTCTCTGAAGGCTCAAGAACCACATGAGGACCACCATCGGCCAAGAGAGGTTTCCCCCCTCACCCTCTTGAACATGGATAGGTGGATGGTGGACATGGTGCTCCATGAAGACATGGAAAGTTTGAATGCCACCTTTGCGTCAAGGAAAGAGGGGATAAACTTTTTCTTATAAGTTATGATAAAGAACACATGCATTTTTTCTTGATTTGTTTCAATTATTTATTTTACACGTGAGTTAAGAACATTAGGACTTGTTAACATAATCTGCTATCTTTTCTTTCGATATAACTGATATATAGTCCATTATAATCTCGTTCATTAACTTTATCTGATAATGTTATCAGAATACTTAAGGAGGTTTAAATTGTTTGACTTAATTTTATATTACAAAACTTTTGCTCTCATTCTCGCCCCGTGCATTTGATACTCCTTCATTTCTGAATAGATTGGGATTGACTTTCCATCTAGAGTTTTTTTATTTTTTATTCTATTTTTTCTATGTTTGTCTGAAGAAAATTATGGTCAGACATCCCATTGGACGATATTCTTGCAAGATCTAATCTGAGCTCTAGCATTTGTCCTGTTTAAATATCCCACGTTCAACACTGAAAATTAACCGTTCACTGTCATCTTATCGACTTAATTTCTTATAGCATACCTCGAACTTTTACAATATCAAAATACATGAATAAAAATCATCTTAAGATATATGATCAAGATGTATTTTCCTACAAAATAAATATAAAATGACATAACAATCATTAAACTAATTAAAACAGATACACTTACAAACATACAAAAGTCCAGAATGTTTATAAGAGATAAAACTATTATATACTCCTTATTTAAAATACAACATGTTGCCTCACCCAATGTTTCCAATTTATCGTCACGCAACCTGGCATATTTTCCAGACAACAAGTTAGGAATAGAAAAAAATTTCTTTATATAACCTACTTTAAAAAGCCATTTTGTGACATATATCATTAGGCGAGATGTTCAAAAGCTATTTTAAAAGAGGCCCGAGTTTTTGCTGTTGTCACCTTACTCAGAGATAGTGCTCCCCCCTTAATATATGTTTGTAGTTACCAAAGCTGTCCTCATTATTTTTTTATTCCTTTTTTTTAGGATGACATTGCCATCACAAAGTAAATTAGTGTTGTAAAAGATTATGGAATAGCTTTCGGAAAAGGATATCCTACCTTAGTCGCGACTACAGGGAAATCCAGAAATTACTTATTTTTCCATGGATTCGGAGCATAAGGAATTGCACTCGGAACCAGAAAACCCAGTAACAGTAGGACTCGGACTCAATCTGAGCACTGAATAGGTGGATTCAAATACAGTTCTGAGAATCTTTACCCCTCTTCCTTAAATATACTTAGAATGAGTAATTAATTTTTTTAAGGAATTATGAATAAAGGTCGATACGAGTATAAAATTAAAAATATATCTTAATATTTGGTTTCTTATATTGATTGTATTATGTAGGTTTTATTGATGTTAACCGTGACGAAAATGTGTGATGGCATTATCATTAGTACACATTTAAGTTGTGCGAACAAATTTCACCATAAAATAGGTTTTATATACCATGAATGCATAACGTTATCGTTGTTGATTTATTGATTACATCACTATTCATATCTATACCATTGAGACGAAATTGAAGTGTTCGACGTTGTAATCAATCGTTTTCGATCATGAGAATTAAGAAACTACATTTTTGCTCCAGAGATTTCGTAGTTTCGTCTAAGACAAGAAGATCATTATTCCTACATGTTAATGTACATTAATCTTTGACAACAATACTTTACTTTGGGACTCCAATAACTTGGGAGTAGTGAGAAGAAATGGTTTTACCAGATTAAAGTTCCATAAATTTTATAAGATTTGGATGACTATCAATATGGACTGGGAAATGTTCATATCCGACATAAAATTAAAAGCATCAGGACTTGAATACAATTATATTCTTTGAAAGAAGCTTTAAATTATTATCATGAATACAACTTTTATGATGTTGTTGAAGTTTGAATTTTCTACGAGGTTGGCTCAAAAAATCACAAAGGTCACATGACATAATTCTAAAAGCCTTGCCATAAATCTAGACTTTTTCTCCTTCATTTTTAGCGATGAAGAATTAAAATTTTTATTTATATATAAAAGTTATATAATAAAATTGAATGTTATTTAATGATAGAAAATTAAGAAATTTGTTCTTGTTAGATGCATAATATTTTGTTTAAAACGTGTTAGAATTCATTATACGAAAAGTAAGAAATATTGAAATTGAAGGTACAAAAGTTTTAAAATGAATATATTGAAAAAAAACCAAAAAAACTGTCAATATACGCCTTATATTTTATACAAATAGAAATATTTTTTATCACTTTACCTTACATAAAGGAAGACTACAACCTATAAAATTAGTTTTTTTTTAAATTCCGCATAATTTCTATTTAATTTTTAATCAAACTTTGAAAATTTTCATCACAGTTATAGATTTAAGCAGTTTGGGTTGTATTTTTGTTTTGTTTTTTGTCTTGATGATGACAAAGGAATTTACATGACATTGAATGCGATTCATGGAAATGACAATTTTGTAATTAAGGGGCTAATATGATTTGAATATTTAGAGGACCTGGTAGTTATATATTGTAATATCAAAGATCCAAATCATCAACTCCTCTTATGCCTTCATTAAAAGCAATGTCATTTTAGAGTACAAATGATTCAGGACTGGATCATTTTCTTCTAATTTGAACATTAAGTAAGTCATTCAACCTTGATAAAGACTGAGTAAGATAATTGATTAATATTGTAACCATTCTTTGCTGTACAACATTGGTTGGGGAAGTTATGATTATGGTAGAAAAGTTAAGGAACGGAGTAAAAATGTAGTCGTTATCCATACAGAAAAATGGTACATGATAGCTCTTTTTGTATGCCAAGCTTGTAATACTTGAGAAAATTGGCCAGAATTTTAAATTGAAATACAGCAATATCCACTTCTATGATCACTTATCTCATTTCCTGGGCATAGTCCTTCGGAACATTGAAGAGTAAGAATAGTTCTTATAGACTTTATTGGTAGAAATAAATTTAAATTTAGAAATTTAATCAATGAAACCAGCACATCATAGATATGGCAAGAGAAAGATAATTATCGTATGGTCCACTTTTTAAATTAAATTCATAATCTTAAATTTGTTAACAATTATAGTTCAATTTGAATGATGTATTAGTTTTAAGATACTGTAGTTTAATTAAATCATTAGATAATAATACATACTAAGAAAGTTTTGAACTGCATTTTATCTTAAAAGTTGTTTGCTTCAAGCAATCCTTATACATAGTCTCTATTTGAATTCACTTATGCTTCCTTATCACTTAAAGAGCTCACAATATGTTAGGAGTGTAATTAAAATGAAAGAATGTTTGCAATTAATTATCCATTATCACTATATGCAGTTATGTTCCACAGTGATTTGTTCTTTAATGCCGGGAGAGACGAAGAAATACGATCTTTTGTTAGATTCAATTCCATACATTCGCCAAGGAGCCTCTATATAATATCTTTTCATTAATGACGAAGGCTTATGATAATTGAAAGACATCCAAACAAATGAGAGCCAATATAAATGAGTAATTACAATACATATGGATTGCGTACATTTGGTCTTGGATTGATGGATAGAAATAATGACGACAAGGCTAAAGAGTTAACACAGAATAAGCCTTTTATTTCATTTTCCAAATATATTTGTGTGAAATGAGACAGTTTTCTTCGTTCCTCGCTGTAGTACGCTATGGAAAAGTGATCCTCTTGAGAATGTGAGACTTAGCTTCATATGCTTTACTACGACGTGGAAGAACCTCAATGGGTTTGAATGACTTTAATAAAATGAAGACCTTGTCAAAGTGTAGAATCAAGAATGTAGATTGTTGAGACAGAGTCATGACTCCAATTCTTTGAAATAAAAGAGCATTGATAGAGTTATTAGATCAGAGTCTGACCAAAGAGACGAATTTGCTTCATTTTAATAGCAGCAATAAGGAGTCCTAATTTACATACATTTGTGCGGGTACATAAAAGACGTAGTGTAAACTTGATGATTTTTTGCAGTCCTTGTTGGACTTTTATTAGAATTGAGGATAGAAATCCGAGTAATTCTTGCCAATTTCCTTGTCTATTTTCATCTCACCCTTCTTCCTTGTAACACCTGATTCTAGCTGAAATTTTCCGAAGCATTACTCAAATTGTCAGGGTTACTATGTTGGTTTTCGGCTCCTTATTTTTTAACATGCCCTTTACACACAGGATTTTCATCACTAGCTATGATCCAGTAAAAATAAAAATATTTTCTATCAAATAGGAAAACTTAAATACACTTCTAAAACACACATTTAATTGGCTAAGACAGGGGTTCCCAAACTTTTCAGCCTGCTACCCCCTAAATAACGGAGCCAGAGACTGACAACCCCCAACGACATTGGAGGGGGTTTATAATATTGGGCACAGCCACGCAAATGCACTATGCGTTTGCGAATGCGTGTTTGTTCTTCCCAACAGCGCGCGCATATTCAGGCCAAGGGGCCACAATTAGTCACCCGACGCACACAGTGAGTTCATAGCTCGTTCACGTGAAGTAGCTGATCCAACGTTTCATCGAGACTATCAATAATGTGCAGCTGTTTCCAAAAGAGTTTTGTCCGTTGACCGTCTGACTGTTGCTGCTGTAACTTGAACTGTCACTAACTTGTGTCATAAGATAAAAAGTGGAAATATTTTTCTTAGTAGATTAAAAAAAGTAAAGAAACTGATGAGAAATGTATAAGTTATTTATTTTGTAACTCTTATTTTTAAGAGGGGTTTTACTGGAAGGATGTGCTGTACTAAACTTCTGCTGTCTCTTGTGTCTTTTTAAGGCAGAGGCCTTATTCAATACAATAACTAAATGCTCGGCTACAATTACATGGTTTGATTCTTATAGCAACTCATGTAAATATATTATTTCTCAAAAAAAATTATGGCTATATATATAATATATAAATACTTGTATTTGTTTTTTTGGAATGCATTTCGTGACATCTGGGTCTGTGACGAATTCGTTGTATTAAATATTTGGGAAAAGGCAAAGGCCCCTCCTTGGAATCCACTACAGGAGCGACAACATAAGAATGGTTCCAATTCGGAGACTCAGTGAGACGTTCGTTGGGAGAGTTAGGAAAGGAATTGTTGCAGATATTGATATCTTTATTGGATCACGCAACCTTTATTACAAAAAGGAACAGAAAAAAGGCCTGACATCATCTGGTAGTTAACCAAATAAGTAAATTATCCAAAATGCTATTTATCTTTTAAACAATCCGGGACTATTATGCCATATTATTTCTTTACACTTTTTAAAACGAATAACATCTCTATATTTCATAATATTAAAATCCTGCATAGTATTTTATAATATATTGTATCAAAATAATAATTCCTATATATTTGTGTTTCTATATAAAAGCCAAAATATCTTATTAGAAAAAAAAATGGTCAATATATACATTTAAATGCTCTTTTTTTGCTGAGTGTCCACTCGTTCCCTAGAGTGCTTTAGTTCAACCAATTCACATTTAGAACACTGATTGAGGGAAAAGAAGCATTAAAACATCAACAGCTGATAAAGAATACAGTGTATCTTTTTGCGTTTGTGTTCTTCACTTTCACAAGCCCGAACAGGATTATGCCAAGTGTTTAGGAATATATTTGTTGTTTCTTTTTCATCAAACTCCCCATGAGTTTTAGTATACGAAGGTTCTAAAATTAAAATTAATTGCTTCCTTTGAAGTTCTTCTGAGTCTCTGTTTCGACTAAACGGGAGCTTTTGTTTGTTTTTTATCTTAGAATGCTCACATAAAGTAGAAATTGCATTATGTATCAAACGCCACCGTCCCTTGAAAGCCTTCTGCAGGAACATTGATTCTACAAAAGACTCATAAAGCAAATAATTTAAGTAAGAATAATTAGAATATGGAATCTAGTGACATCCTCATAAAACAACCAATTAATTTAATTGTCACATAATAAAAAATAGTTGGTTATATGACTTGGCCAACTCTTGAGTCTTTGGCGGGAGTCTAACTTGTATGTTTTATGTCCTCAACTTCCTTTGATTTATTTTTTTTGGAAAACATTTTTATTGACGATAAGCCTGGATACTTCTGACTTGAAGTTAATCTATTTTTACAATACACTACACTACACGTTACTATAATGAAAAAATATATTGGAATCAATGAATATTGGCTAATTATGATTGATAATTAAATTAAGCCACCCACGTAGTACATAAATAGCCTACAAGACCTTTAAAATAGATTTTATGGCAGCTGACAGTTTTAAACCAATCAGTAAAGAGAAGGAAAAAACACACTCTTCTTCTACTGAGTGTCCACTCTTTCTCTTGGGCCCTTTAGTCCTAGCTAGAGCGGAACAAAAGAATGAATAATTGTTGAATCCTATACTACTTCCTAATTTTCCAGGAAATATGGATTAGAATCTCATTATTTCAATAAAAAATACAGCTAAATTTAAGTATTTCTTTAAAAAATGAAGAAGAAATACTTAAGTTTGGTGAAAGTCCAACCCATATACCTATTCTCAATTCTCATTTTCTTTATTTTGGACATTGTCAGACATAGTGCTTTGTTACTTTTTTAAAATACGTAGATTTCACTTTCTTAATAATGTAAAGCAATCTGACTATCATCAAAAAGCTTAAGTATGAGGGATGAACGATCTAATATTTGTGGAGCTGGATTTTTTTTTTTTTTTTTTTTTTTTGGGGAAGGCTTGGTTTTAGGATTTTTTTTTTTTTTAATATAAAATAGAAATGACGTAACATAGAGTGATAAAATATGTACCTTATAGATACGTAATGAGTCAATCGACCAAAAAATATGATAGCTTTAGATGATGACGTTTTTGTAAATGTTCCTCTCCTTTTGAAAAAAGTCGGCGATTGGAATCAACGATCCGAAGGACCGTATTATGTAGGGTCATTGAAGGGTTATGAAGGATAAACTTAATGTCATATGAAACTGCTAATTGTTTTAATGAGGTAAGTCTCTGAATCTTAAATTTACAAAACAAAAAAATGTGCATTAAGTTATTTATACCTATAGGAAACTGATAATTTACCAAATTTTCATATTGACGACGTTTTCAAAGACATTTAAGCACAAAAATGTGGAATTCCTGCAAAAAAAAAAAAAAATATCTTAAATTGACATTGGCTGTGTGGGGGTCAAAATTTTCAATGCTAGCTTTCATTTTGTACATCTTAGAAATGTCAACAAAAAAAAATTATTATAAATTTAATTATAACTTAAAAGATTAAAATACTAACAAAATATTATTTTATTATTATTTAGTATTATAAATTGTCTAAATTTTTATGAAATTGCCTATTTTTCTCACATAAGGTCTTTGTCACACCTCCTTAATATATAGTAATATCATTTTTTTTAATATCCTGCTTCCTACATTTCAAATAAAATAATTATTAACAATATTTGAAATATTTAAAGCCCCTACTCTTCTGGAATGGACCCCTCCATTTTTACAATTATGGAATCTAATTCCCAAGAAAGGAGACAAATCTACTCTCTTATAAGACTTAGTTTGGTTTGGCTCTCTTCCTTAGATGTATTTTCATCTCGTTGTTCCCGGTAGAATAAGGAATCAAGCATCAATCATCTTCCTTCGATTCTCTATATCTTCCATTGGTTTTAACTCTTAAAGAACAAAAAGTCCACTTCTTACGGCCTTAATAAAGGAAAAGGGATCTCAGTCCTTAGTATTTCTAAAATTAAAAGAACATCCAAATTGCCAGTGTGTCTCATTCAGACTCACTTAATTGTTTAAATGTGTTTATATATTTTGGATTTAGTTTATATTTTTATATTGTAGTTCTTGAAATTGGACTGATTTAAGTCAAATTTTTTCTTGGTGATTAAGTTTAATTTTAGTTAATGTTTAACTAAAAAAAGGGTATATTTATCTTTAATGTGAGCTGGTAGAGGTAGCGTACATAAATGCTAATGCCCTGCACTCATTAATTTCCTCCTCGTGACGTAAAGGTTGAAAGTTATAGAACTTATTTACTTCTTTAATGTTTAGCGTTGTTCTTGATTTTCATTTCTTTCTCTAAAGTTCTTTATCTAGGCTAAATTATACCTTCTTTAAATGAAATTTTTGAGTAATAAATTATTTCAGTTTTTCTATATAATTCAAGTTTTTGATTTGAAAGATCCATTAAAATAAAGCACTTCAATATGTTTATTTGACAAAAAAATATATATCTATAAATACAAAAACTATGTATAATAGGATGTCTTAATGTATATAAAGGAAATTTCTTTATGCATAATCTGGATCCTAATTTGTAGACACCCATAAAATACCCAAGTATTTCGGTATATATATATATATGTAAGATCCGACACAGACCTGAGAAAATATGGATCATTCTTTCATTGCAAGACAATAATATCGTATTCAATTTCGTTGTAATTTATATTATATTCGGAAAAATAAAACTATTGAATGATGAAGAAAAATCCCAGGATAGAACCCTTTTAATCTATAATATACCCCAGCCCACAGGTTGTACTGGTGAAGTGCGGGGCATCAAATCAGTTAAAACTTCACCACTGCCACGTTTATAAGCACCAAGGAACCCTTCTAACATACTATAATATATGCAGGCCCACAGGTTGTATAAGTTAAATCTTAAAATCAATATGAAGTGCATTGTTCACGAGATTGCAACTTGTAAGTACTCATAGATAAAATGAGTTAGTTACAATTACTACAAGATGAAATCTATGAAAATCAACTTCTTTCATATCTTTTCCAGCAACTTTTATAGTTTTACAAAATGGAACTACGTGAGTGGTCTAGATTTTTAAATAAAATACTGTTATTATTAAATAAATTTCAATTATTGATATACATACTTAGAACCATACCCGTTGCAAGACCTCAGTCATAGGTTGAGTGGGCATTTCAAATAAATACTTGTGGGCCAGCGTATATTATAGCATGTTAAGAGGGTTTCTTGGAATTTAGAAACGTGGCGGCGGTGGAGTTTAAACTGCCTTGAATGCCAGCACTTCACCAATACAGCATGTGGGCCAGGGTGTAATTTGGGATATTAGAAGAGGACCTAGATGCTTTGGGAGGAGGAGGCACATAAATTCAACTCGCCTTAAGCCCCAATAGTTTACTTAGACAACCTGTGGGCCAGGGTATATTATATCATGTGAAACAGGTGCCTAGGTGCTTAGAAACACTACAGCGGTGGAGTTGAAACTGCCATGGATTCCAGCACTGGACCTATACAACCTGTGGGCTGGGGTGTATTTTGGAATATAAGAAGGATAAATTAATGCTCAGGGAAGCGGCGGCAGATAAATTCAACTTTCCTCGGGACCCAACACTTTACCTATACAACATGTGGGCCAGGGTGCATTATAGGATGTTAGAAGGGTTCCTTGGTCCTTATAAACGCGGCGCAGGTGGAGTTTAAACTACCATGGGATCCCAGGACTTCACTTGTACAACCTGTGGGCCAGGGTGTATTTTAGGATATAAGAATGGTAAATTGATGCCATGGAAGCGGCGGCTGATAAATTCGACTAGCCTTGGGGCCCCGCACTTCAATTATATAACCTTGTGGGCTGGGGTATATTATAGCATGATAGAAGGATTCTATCCTGCCATGTTTCTTCATCATTGAAGAGTTTTATTTCTGAATATAAATTGCAACAAAATTGCACAAGATATTATTGAAATTACTCATAATCTCATTGTTTCACGATGATATTACTCACAACGTCTTTGTTTCTCAATGATAATGCTCCCAACCATTTTACAGTGAATCAAGTGATATAGAATATCATTGGAAATGGTGCTAAAGGTTTATGACTGCTTTTATCCAATACTTTACCAGTATAAAGTTCCATGAATTTGACGAGATTTGGGTGACTACACTATGCAACAAAATGAAGGTCTTGGAACGCCTGCAGGCTGAAACCCACATTTATTATTGTTATTTAAGCCGTAGAACACCTATATGACCATAACAACTTTCAATTCATGAAGGTCCAGCCTGCTTAGGTTGCGTGATTATATATTACAATAATATTCCGACGAAAAAAAATAATTACTTATGAGTCTATATAATTACACAATTTTTATGTAAGGGTATTAAAACAATATTATTGAAGCATTGTATCATATTATTGTTATCTATAGTCACGCAACCTTATTATATTCGAATTCTGTAATAAATATTATAAACTTAATTGACCATAAATAATTCAAAATCGACCTTTTTTTAAAGGCAATTTTTTTATATTGAAATATAAGGTATATTCTATAAGTTCAGTTATGATTGAAGCATTTGAAGAAAAAATAAAAAATATATTAGCATCTAGGTAAGGTCCTTCATTTTACTCCATTTTTTGGTGGTTATATACATTTTGTATTAAATATAATCATTTAATCCGTAATAAATAATTCATTTTTGAAATACTAAAATGTTTTTTATTAATTTATTATTTACTTTGATTTTCATATATATCCTTTTTTGCATGTCCAAATATGGCACTGAACCTTAGTTATACCCTAAAAACTTGATTTAAAAAAAAGAGGCTTTAAAGTACAAACCTTCATGAATTTAAAGTTTTAATGGTCATATTCGTGTTCTACGTCTTAAATAACATTATTAAATGTGGGTTTCAGCCTGCTGGCAAAAATACTCTTGCATTGTGCTATCAATGATTCAATCTTGTTACTATCTGATATAAAATTGAACGCATCAGGACTTGATTCAATTATAATATTTGAATAAAGTTTCAAATGTTATTGTTAGTATGACTTTTATTATGCTGTTGAAATTTGATTTGTTTAAGGCTTAACTCCTATAATGGCATAGGCCACATGACAAAATTATGGAAGTCTTACTGTAAATCTAGACTTTTTATCATTCATTTTCGAAGAAAAAAATTGAAATTTATATTCATATTGAAATAAAATTCAATATAATAAAATTGAATGTTATTTAATGTTAAAAAATTAAAAAAATTATATATTGGTACATCTATTTGTTCTTTTTACATTCATAATACTTTGTTTAAAAGACATTCAAATTATTTACAAGAAAACTGAGTAATATTGAAATCGTAGGTACAATAACTTTAGAATGAATATATTAAAATAAATTAAAATGCCTATCATATACATCATACATACACATACACATCATATTAAATATAAATGGAAATATTTTTTATAAAATGTTACATTAAGGAAGATTGCAAGCCATAAAATTAACTAATTTTTTATCTTTAAATTGCACATCATTTTTATTTACTTTCCTATCAAATTTTGGAAATTTCCATCACAATTATACATTTAAATAGTTCGGGTTTAGGGGGAAGGGGGTGGGTGTCTGAATGACGAAAGAATGAATTTTTCTTTGACGTCCTATATGAT
The DNA here is from genome assembly GCF_016086655.4 of Lepeophtheirus salmonis. Lineage (NCBI taxonomy): Eukaryota > Metazoa > Arthropoda > Copepoda > Siphonostomatoida > Caligidae > Lepeophtheirus > Lepeophtheirus salmonis. Next base: position 4,824,458 of record NC_052141.2, read on the forward strand.
ATTGTAAGCGATTTAGAGGTTAATATGATTTCGATATTTAAAGGACATGTCTATTTTATATTGTAATATCAAATATAAATATCATCAACACTTCCCATGCTTTTATTGAGAGCAATGTTATTTTAGAGCACAAATGATCGAAGACTAGATCATTTCCATCAAATTTGAGCATTTGGTAAGTCATTCAAACTTGATAAAAACTGAGTTAGGTAATGGATTAATATTGAACCATTCTTCGCTACACAAATTGCTTAATAAATGAGAAAAGAAAATAAAGAACAAGATTGTGTTATGTATTTTGTAAAGACGTAATTTTGTGTGTCGTGTAAATTAAATTCGGGTTTAGTGAGTTCAAGGTGTATTGTGGCCTTTTTATAAATGTAAAAAGTGTTTTTATTGCTAGAAGCCCTTTTTTCTGTTGTTATTTTTGTACTACAGTGTACTGGAAGTCAGTTTTTGAGAGTTGTAATGTTGTCTCTTGAATCCTAAGCATAAAGCAAGTCATTGTTTATGATTGTTCTACTCCTATTTATAAAGGTATTCATATTTTATTTCATACATATGTTACGGGCAATGTAGAAAATTGGGCATTTTTCAAAATGGCCGTTAGAGGCGGCAATGTGCAAAATGCCGGGGAATCTATAAAATTTCCCATAGAGAGTTCATTTTCGTTCATTTACATTGCCAGGTAAAATGATTGTGGGTTATTTAATTATTAAACAATTCATTGTAAGCAATTTGATCATTAAGGATTTGATTAAGATACAATTTTATTGCAAGTAACTACTTGATAATCTAGTGAAAGGATGTCCAACCTGTGGATTGCATGCTGCATTGCAGCCCGCTTAATGTTTAGGTGTGGCCCACTACTTATTCTCACTTCAAGTAGTATTTTTTTTTAAATATTGTGGCATTATCATCAAAGCGCGTAGAACGCTCATAGTATGTATAAACATTGAATAATATTTTGACGGTATCTTGTATCTTTTGAAACTCTAACAGGATTGTTTGATTAGCCTTTTTAAGCAGTTTGACTTTGAAAAATTAGGTTTGGCTTTTTATTTAATATTTGGTCTAAAATTGAAATAAATTTGTATTTTATTATTTTGTTTTATATAGTGATTTGTCAAGAAATTCAACTTCATAGGTTCTGCGGCCCATCAAATATTTCAAATAGCAATGGGGCCCATTATAATAAATCTCTGGTTTAATGAATTTTCATTGAAATATATATTGTATTAAGAGAATCAGACTATAGTATGATAAGAAAAGGTCACAAGAGAGTCCATTTTATTTTGCAAAATATACCTCGGCCAACAGGTTGTACAGGTAGACAGCTGGTCTCTAAGGTGGATCAAATCCTATCACCACCACTTTCCTGATTATCAAGGATCCCTTTGAATATATTACATATAATAAAACCCAACCTACGGGTTACACAAGTGAACTGCTTGTCGATAAGAGGTATCAAAATATATCACCACCGGTATCCTGAGTATCAAGGGCCCCTTCTAATATCCTATGATGCACACCAGCCCACGGGATGAGCAAGTGAGCCACTAGTCCAAAAGCTGGATTATTACCAATAACACAGCTTCCCTGTGCATCAAAGACCCCTTTTAATATCCTATAATACACCCCACACCATGGGGTGTGCAAGACAACCACTGGTAGAAAAGGTGGGCCATTAGCCACCTCCACCACAACATTGAGCAGTAAGGACCTCTTTTAATAGTCTATAATAGACCTCGGGCCACAGGTTGTGCAAATGTGGTTGGGGACAGAAATCTCCATCACTCACCATCTTAGGAATCATATGAGAGAGCAAATAGAGTCATTCCAGACATCCATATGGTTTGGCAATATGACAACAAGAGCAGTAAGTTGGCTGATTGACAGTGGCTTATTCAGTATGCCAAGAATTACCACCATATCATGCCAAGCAATGTATTGCCATCCAATAAAAGTTGGACTTGAGGGCTTATATTAATCCAAAAAATGTGATATAGCCACGGAGTATCAGCTATTACAGATGTGTGGATATATATACCAGAAAAGGCCCAAAGTAGAGGACATAGAGAGAACACCTGTTGATCACAAGAAATGTGTATTCTATCAACAATATGTATCCAAAAAATAAAATTGTTCCATCCGCGGACTTAAATGCCACGCTTTATAACTTTCCAGAGTTGTCATGGGGAGAAATGAAAATAATTGGAAATATCTAAAGTGCTCAAATTAACAATCTTCTCGGAACGGCCAAGTGCAACAGAGACTAGCTAATCATAAGTAAGAAGAACGATCAAACAGGATGATGCAACTCTCCTAAAGGTAGTTTAAGGAGACTAAGGTAGGACAGTGCGTCAATCTTTACTTTCCAAGAATCGACCATGGAAAAATAGATCCCTCCTACGTCTGGGCTGTTGTGATCTATGTAGCAGAAAACGGATATAATACATTATAGAGAAAAAGGATGTATTAAGACAGCTGAATGTAAGGAAGTAGTTTGAGCCTTGCAATGAGTAAGTCTTCAGTGTTGATGAAGTTCCCAAAGAGAAGTAAGTTACATTGCTACTGACCACATCAATTCTGACGGATGGGAATGAACAAGGCTTCAAGTGGTTCAATTGCACAGACTCCAAACAAATAAGCTCATCTGCAAAAGAAAGGGACACCTCGGTCATAGCAAATACCATTATAGCACAACATGCTGCAAAGGTATTTATTTCGCGAATGTGTTTATGTTCATGATATATTAAGTAAAAATATTTAGGTGAAAAATTAGGTAATATGAGGTATGCTCAAAAATATGATTTTGGGAAATTATTACAGTTAATGTTGAAAAGTATAATTAAATAAGTTTTTTGTTTATTAGTTTTGAAGAAACTAATAAAGTTTATATGAAATACATAACTGTGCAGTTCGAATGTTATTAAATAGGATCAACAATTATAATGTAAATTTTTATTGGATATTTACTTGTTTACTCATCCTGATATACTCACATTTTATCACATTTATTCAAATGGCTTACTTTTTTGTCTTGCATTTAAGTATTAAAAAACACCTTAACCCTATGGTTGCAGAGGAGCTGCATGACTGTCATAAATCATTACCAAAGTTACACATATCTTTACAGAGCCCACCAAGTTTAATACAAAAAAATGTTCAATCCTTTGAGTTGTGTGAATAACGAATGTTCTTTATGCTCAATGAAGTGGTGACGGTGGCTAATGACTCACCTTTTCAAACAGCGGTTCAATTGCACAACCCAAGGAGGGGGATGTGTTATAGAATATTGAAAGGGGTGCTTAATGCTTATGGAACCACGGTGGAGGTGGGTAATTATCTACTTCTTGAACCAACAGTTATTCTGCTTAACCGTGGGTGGGGTGTATTATGGGATATCAAAAGGGGTCTTTGATGCTCAGGATAGTGGTGGCAATAGGTTTTGATCTCCCTTAGGAGCCAGCTGTGACTCTACACAACCTGTTAACCAAAGTATATTTTGCTAAATAAAATGGAGTCCCTCGTGACTATTTCTTATCGTACTATAGTGTGATTGTCTGAATACTCTGGTACATTTCTATGAAATGTAGCAGAGTATCAAATTGCTTGGCATGAAATTGTATCATAATTAAATCCTTAACAATCAAATTGCTTAGCAATGAATGGTTTAATAATCGAAATACCCACAATTATTTAACCTGACGATATAAATGAAGTTAAAAAGACAATAGACCACTTTATTGGATTTTGTAAAATTCCCAATTTTCCACATTGCATGTTACTTCTATATTTAACATATTACTTAACTGTGTATATTTAATTATAAAGAAATAGTCGCAACTTTAAAAAAGTCTACAAAACCTCTCGATAAACTTTATGATAATATCAGAAAATCATCCAGGATTGATGGAAGAGGTTACTCAAGTGTATTCAAGAAAAATAACAGCATTCATAGAGATGCAGTGGCTCTTGTGAACCTGGATAATAACTTCAAAAAAAAAAATCCTTTGTCAAAGAGATCGGCATAAAATTCGAATTTCTTTCAACGGGATGTTTTTTCAGTCTAATAAATACCTATGTGTCGAATGAAAGATCTCTATCTTTTTTCAAGAAATTTTTATTAACTAAATAAAGGATTGAAATCCGTTCCTGCTAATTGAGAATTTAAATGTTGATCTCCTTAAAGATTCCGTCCCGAAGAAAGTATTTCTTGGAGGAGAGGGAATCAGTCTTCCGGAATTGATTTCTCCTACTTTGACTCATATGATTAAAAAAGCATTTTATAAACTGTAACCTTCCTCTGATCATAAATTGATATGATTGGAATTACACAAAACTTATAACACTTCTCAATTATTTATACCAAAATGATTATTAGAAGGCTTAATGACCCTTTTTCATCGAACCAAGCGACACAAAGACGCATAAAAGTAACAAGTAAAAAGTAACTAACTAGAAATTAGGAAGAAGTTTGGAGCAATAATAGTAACTGGCTTTTGCAAAGCTTTTGACTCTATTTAACATATGCAAATTCTTAGGTCTGTCAAAATGTTTATTCCTGAAACGTTTTTTAACTTTGTTCGTGCCTTGTTATAAAACGGCACTTTGACGATCTCATTGGATGGACTAGAAAGCCAGCCAATGATCTTAGAAAAAAGCTTTTGTCAGGGATACTCCTCGGCTCCACCTTTTTTCATAGCTGCAATAGAAGAACTCGTTTTTGGCGTTCCAAAGAGGTACACAGGCTTTTGGATTAGCTTTGAAGTATCACAACATATTATTGGTACATATAGAGATGATGTAACTTCAACCGTAGAGGGGAACTCTGAGTCTCAGCTTATTGCAAGAATAAAATTCCTGCTGAATTTTTTTCGGAAGTTTAAAGAAATAATAGGATTGGCTGTGAATAAAAATAAGACCTCTATTGTACCTTTAGGCTCCTGGAGCCTAAAGAGGATCTTAAAGTCAGAAGCTGTAACGTTAGAAGAATGGTGGAAATTTTGGGTATAAAATAGAATAGCAGTGGTATAAATTTAGATGGTTTAATGGTTTGTTTTATAAGAATTATATCAAAGCCATGGAATGGCCTAAATCCCACATAGGTAGTAAAGTAGACCAACTATTTCAGATTGTCCCGAAAATTTACTCCAAATCTTTATTGGATCTTCCAAGAAATCCAGCAGTAGAAAGGAGAATGAGTCTTACGAACTGAGAACTGTACATTTGGCTTATAATGGAGACCAATCTGAACAACAAAAGTAAATCTATAATCTCTAAATGTGTGGTGCTTAGCTCAGAGACTAATTTTGATACTCACCCCTGCTTTTAGAAATGACTAATGACCATTGATATAGTTCGACCAAATATATAAATGATATCTCAATTTTAGAAAAACACACAATCAGACAAGATATTGTAACAGTTCATAATTTAAATTCACAAGAATTGATCAACGATGATAGGAGAAGATTTCCACTTGTTAATTCTTCAAAATATTAGTTAATGTCATGCGCCTGGCACGTTCACATGGTCCCCCTATACTTTGATTCCGCTGTAAATGGACTCTCGAAGCTGCGTAGTAAGCGTTAGGGGCATCCCTATAAGTTTGAAAAGAAGAATAGTGTCTTCTCTAACGGGATGAATCATGATAAAAAGTTTACCGTTCTGTTACAAATATCCACAGATTGTTTTAAATAGACTAGGCCCTGCATGGACTGCAGATCGTGTAGTACATACAATAGCTTGGTATACCCAAGATACTTGAAGAATATCAGAGATACCATTTTTATAAAAAAGTTCATTGATACATAACCCAAATTCTGTGGTATATTGAAAATAAATCTTATAAACATTAACAATCATCTTTAGTATTTCCATGTGGGGAAGTACCTGTGCGATTTATCAGATTATTAAAATATATCTTATTAATTATTTGACGAAATGACTTTTTATTTTGAACAATTTGTCTCCTTTTTTCTTCTGTTTTTTCTGCTATCTTATTTCTTTGGAATGAGTTCCCAGATGATTTTTGACAAGCTCTTATTCCCATTTAAATGGTAATGTCAGAGATTTTAAACTTTCGGAATTTGTCTCTTTAGTAATCATGGAATGACTCACAAACATAAGGAAAAGGTTACACCGTTTTGAAAGATCATCTTTCAAGAGAATTAATATAGTTCATTAATGAGTTCTCCTTGACACGTAATGACGTAATGGTTGCATTCTATTCCTTTCCAACAAAACAGAGTTGTAACTACAGATAAAAATTTAGAGAGACATGTAGCCCTATCAATATTAGTTATAGTGTGATTTTTAAATCGACTTGACCCAAACTTCAACAAACTTTACATTTAATTAATTTATAATAGAGTCCCCAGACCCTCCGTTGTAATAAGAGAATACGTCCAGGGAAAAGAGGACAATCGGTAATCCTAAATATTTATCAGTCTTAATCATTAGTTTACCCTTATGAAGGATGTTTTTCTTTCTAATTAATATTATTTTATATTATAATAATTGCCCCCCCCCTTTGCGGACAAATTTACCTATAATTTTTTTTTACCTTATAGCAATGATGATTGTATATTTCACTAATTGTTGTGTTTCAAAACAATTTAGAGTAACTATTGACTATTCGATGACTAAAATTTTATAACGCATTAATATATAAAATAATATATCGAAGAAAAATTGCGTTAAAATAAATAACATAATTCAACATTATAGTCGAAATTAATTTCCTCCAAAAGGCCTAAAAAATACAAAACAAAACAAATTGAACCACAAATACAAAACAATTAGGGGTTTAATGAGGCTAATGGATAAAATTTAACTAAATTGGCAGCAAAGTCACAATTTGTTCCGTGCTCCTGTGGAACCTTGATGGAAAACATCGAATATCTCGCTGCTCCAGATATCTCCATTCCTTGAATATCGGATGGTTCTACCAGTTTGACTTCCGTCAATCTTGGTGCCACATAGGCTTTGACACTACACTGATGGCAACATTCAAGGACTTTTCTTCTTCACTGTTATTTAACTGTGTACACGTTATGCTGAATAACAAACAAGCTTTTTAGACATTCGACTGTTTTTCTTTCAGCTTTAACTCCAAAATTTCCTGACAATCAATAGAACTGGACAGTCATAAAAACGCGTACTATTGATGATTTTTCTACAGTCATTGCATGGCTCGAAGAAATCAATGATGCTATTAGAGATCTGTATCTGTGAAGTATATTTCCTCCCGTCATGAATTCCCTTGAGTGAACAGAGTATTTTCTTCTCCCAAGATACTGGAAGGCCTAACAACAATATATACTTTTTACAGAGGTTTTCTGGTTCGAATGACTTCACAGCCCCATAATGAAATTTCAAATACCAAGGAATCAGGGGTAGGTGAATTTTCGCTGTTGTCCACTTTTAAAATAGGAACCGGGTTTTAGGGTGTGAAATGTAAGGTTGTTTTCAACCAAGGCAATCCTCTCCCGCTCCTCAGGTACGGAAAAGTTTTTGAAAAAATGTATTCCATGTTGATTCTCTTGGATGATGTCAAATGTACTGTTAGTGTGTGTAAAATCTCGGGGTCTTAGACCAAACAATTCTTTTTACAGCTACCCATTCACTAGATATTGCACTGATGGAATCATTGGAGATAACAGAAGCAAACATAAGAATGTCATAGGTTGACGATTTCATGACTAATCTTCTCTATTCTAATTGAGGCCTTCTACTAATATCAATGAATAGCTTCCCATATATCTTTGGAAGAATATCGGCCAATAAAGATAATCCCCCTCCTAATTGATTGCGCGGTCTTTTTAATGCGGAAGTATATCTATAATGAAAAAGTATTTTCAGCCAAACTTCTTCCTCGTTCATGGCTTTCTCAGTCCTTGATGGGACAGCGACTGCAACATATATTATTTGCTAAGCAATTCGATTCTTTTTTTCAAATTAAGTTAACGCCATTCATAGTAAGATCTTTGTGGGAAAAAAAATTAAGTTTGACCAATTGGAGAGACAGGGTCCTTCAGAGTTCCATACTATCTCCAGAATTTTACCATTTTATGAAGTTCAAACATCAATTATCTTCACCAGTTGAGCTTCTGAATTCGCCTCCACTATGTGGGTGAGATCATCAGCATACAAATCCACTAAATGACGTTTTTCACCACCAAGGAAGATGCCAAAACCTCCGTACTTACGTAATAAATTGGATGTAAGTAGCTTCAACAACCAGGAGAGGAGAAGCTGGGCAGCCCTGTCTACTGCTCTTTCCCATCTCAATTGGTTTACCCTGAATTCCATTAACAGATATGGTTGATGTTTTATTATAAAGAAGAGCACACATGGGGTTGAAAAACGTCGAGGTATGTACTTATTCACAGCTCTAAGCATGACTGAATGGGAAATGGTGTCAACTGCCTTGCAAAAATCAATAGCAATGAGTGAACCATACTTTTCCCTATACTTTAACGAATCGATAGATGCTTGAACATTCCTACTAACATCCGCAATGTTTCTGCTCTTAAGAAAACCTTGCTGCTCAGGCCCCAATTTTTCATTTAGAATAGGTTTTATTTGCTTAGAAATAGTACCTGCCAATATTCTATAAGATTCGTTCAAAATTATCAAGGGTCTCCAATGGCTGAGTTTTGTTCTATTCTCTTTTTTTTTTTTTTTTTGGAATGAGGGATGTTCTTCTTCTGGTAAAGGATGGGGAAGCTTACCCTTCCTCTCCATATAGGTTACAAAATTTAAAATATAAGGGATCACATCTTTGGGCAAAGAGTGAAAATTTTATCTTTGATGCAATTTGGGCCAGAGGCTTTATCATCCTTATGAAATATTTTTATAGGAAAACACAAAGCAATTCTTGGCGGCCTTGGAAAGTACTTGTTTCTAGGGCCACCAACAACTTTTTGTAAATGGTCATAGAAATATTTAATATCAATTTTGAATCGTTGAGTTCTTTCTTTCAGATCAAAATCTAGACTATCTTTTAAATAGGATCTATCCAGGGATCAAAGTGAATCAGATTAATGCGTAAGAACTCATTTGACAAATATGCATTTTAGATTAAAATAATCAATAAAAATATTGAAATTGGCTAGAAATAACTATGTGGGCCTTATTTCATTAAAAGATATTTGATGGGTTGACGACAAGCTACATTTATTACAGGATAGCTCTAAAAAAAATCCGCGTATACATTTTTTATTTAATTTTGTTATTACGCTGAAGCTATCATCTCTACAACTGGCTAAGGGTGTAGCTTTAAGAACGAGATGTGTTAATCAGAAAAGTGATAAACGTCAGACTGATGAGGAGATTGAACTGGAATCTGAGTAGAGGTGAGACGAAGTCGAGTCCAGGTGAAGTCAAGAGTCATTTCAGTTCAAGTCAGACTCGAATCACTAGTCAATACCAAACGAATCGAGTCACAAGTCATTATCAAGTCATTTGTTTAAAGACTCGGGACTGACTTGATGACATTACACATTACCTTTCCAAAGGAAAAGATGAATTATTGTATTTCTAGCTTTGTCTCTCGTTCTGTGGTCTACTTTAAGTACCATGATGTCGGATCCTAATTACCTTTTTTTCTCCCCCAATGAGTATATCAGAATATTTAGAATCATTTAATATGATTGATCCCATATTTTTTTATGAGGAAGAAGAGAGGGAGAAACAGACGCACGGTACATAAAATAGAAAAAGAAATTAGAAAGAGAAACATTCCTCCCTCCTCAGACCTCACTCTCAGTAATATTAATAAAAGCCAAAAGGGACAATATAAATATTCGTACTTCCAACCCCGTCTCGTGAAGGAATATAACGGATCCAGTTCGGCAAGAGCATGACATCCATTCCAAGGATACCGCCAATATAAAATTCATGGTTCAATCTCTCTCCAGATTCTAAATATAGCTGAACATCGAATGGCTAATCTCCCCAAGAACAAGCCATTTTATCTTGGGAAGCATTATAACATTTCGTGGTCAATTATATATTCTAAGTATTGTGGATACTCTAACAGGTCACTAGACATTCTAATTGAACTCCTACAGATCATTCAAGTCATTTGCCACGTTACAATTTCTGTTGAATTAATTATTTAGTTGAATAACAAAAATACTTATTTCAGGCTTCCTTTAAAGAAAATATGTTTCGTCTTTGACTTTTAGAACGATGGCTATTGACACAGGATGTAGTTTTGACTATTTTCGATTATAATCAGAGTTGAGCAAGTTAATGCAACTTAAATTAAACACATAAGATAATAGGTTAAGTTAATTAACTTTTAACTCAATTAGTTAATTATTTAAACAGCGTTATTTTAACTTCAACTTAACTAGTTAATTTTTAATTTATCAAAATTAACTTTTACCTTAACTTGTTGATTTTTTAAACTGCTTTATCTTAATTTTTACATAACTTGATTAAGTTAATTAGTTGAATTTAAATTTTATTCTAAGATGAAATGCTAAAAAACTGTCTTTAAGTAACCGTTAGTTCTCCAATGATTTAGTTAAACACTGTGTCTATTTTATTAAACTTTTCAACTGTGTCATTCCACATCCAATCAATAAAAAACATATTTTCTCAGTGTCGTAGAAAATGTCGTTTTTATATTATCTCCAATATTTCTATAATTTTACATATACTTTAAAATTAGATAAAAACTCAAAAATGTATGATGTTAGCTGTGTTTGACTTCCATTTTAGTGATAACTTGTATTTTTTTATTGACCATTTAATTGGAAGTAGAGAAAATTTAGGCTTGAAAGAACGACAGAATAATTTTTATTAAAATACCTCGATGAATTTCTCAATCGACTAACTTAAATAGTGATTTTTTAATATCGATATTAATTTTAACTCAACCAAGATTGGATGAGTTAATTTAACTTAAATAAATCTAAAGTAAATTAAATTTATTTCAACTAGTTCTAAATAAATAATATAATAATTAAATTTAACTTAACTAGTTCTAAATAAATAATATAATAATTAAATTTAGCTTAACTAGTTTAAAAGATAGGTTAGCTTCCCCATCACTGATTATAATACTAAAAATTATAGTTGCAAAGATCCATTAAATTTTTAAGTACTGTGTATCGTAAAAGCTTTTTTTTCCTTTTTTTTTAAATTAAGATTCAAGTAAAACAATTAAAAATTAAACAATTTTTAAACTTCTTTGTTTAAAAAAACATAATTTATGCGGTTTCAAGGACCACGCACCCTTTTTGAAATCTACAACTATCTTATTAGAGTGATGTAAAAGATAAATCAAATAATAGGTTTTTGAATGTCTCATAATATTTACAATATATTTTTTATAATAAGAATGAAAAAACGCAACAAACTGAGTTATTATGAGTAATAAAAAAGAATACAATCTATTTGAATTGTATTTGTTGATTATATTGTGGAAAATAAATAATATAATAGCACGTTGAAAATCGTAAATGATGGAAATATAGCAACATACAAATGTTATACATTTACAGAGTGGCGCATAATAGAAAATAAGTAAATTTTTGAATTGTAATGTAGGTCGTTACGTGGCAGTCACATATTTAACTGATAAACTCTGTGTTGTACATGTTCACAAATTCACAGCTTTTCACAAAAAAATTCAACGGATGCTTCTAACTCCCTAGTCTAACTCTTGGGACCATCGCATCACTTTGACGGTAATAGTCAAAGTTCGACCAAAGTGTCTGCCATTTGTCTATGTAATGGGCAGAGACCTTCTTCCTAAGTGATGACCATGGGACTCCAACAATTCGGGTAGGAGATTGATCCAGAGCATCATCTTTGGCTAGCATATCAGCCAACTCATTTCCATTGAGATTACTGTGACCTCTTAACAAGCAGAGGGAGAGAAGAACCTTACTAACCAACAACCTCAAAAGAATTTTTGTATCTCGTACAAGGGAACTCTTTGTTTCTATCGACCGCAATACTCCAATTGGTACTTGAGAGTCTCAGCAGATGCGAAATCCCCTAGGACACCATTTCTTACGATTGTCTATAATCCAAGAAAGAGTCTCTTTTATTGCAGGGATCTCGTTTTGGAAAACAGTGTTTTGAAGAGTGTGGGGTTATGGAGGCTTCCCCAATACTTGATTAGTCTTAGTGATAACAAATCCCTAACCAACACCATTTATTAATGCTCTCATTGTAGGTATTGACGATGCACACAGGAGCCATCGTTAAAAGAGGTTGTTCCTCTAAGGAAAGGGGGATCATTCGAAAGAATACCTCCAACCCCCATAGGGGTGTTGAACGCATAGGATGACAGAAACCGAGCCACCCTATCTCTGGATTTTATTAAGAAGAATTTGTTGCTCTGACGTAATTTTGTTTGCCCAAATCAGAGTTCCATATATTAAGGCAGGTTTGACCACAATAAAGTAAGTCCAGAGTGCTTGGGATGTACCAAGGCTCCAGATTTATCCAATACGTCCCAGTAGTACATAGAAAATCTTCCTGGCTATTGACGATTTTGCTCTGAGATGACCGGATGATCTAAGTTTTGATTCCAATATAACCCCGAGATATTTAATCTCTTGAGAGTAATTTATTTTTTGGCATCCCACTGAAAAGAATGGGCAAGGGGAAAGTGAATGTTTCGTTTTATGTGTGAAAACTGTGGCCACTGTCTTGTTGGGATTAAAAGTTAGACCCTTGGCATGACCTATTGATTAACAGTAACGAGAGCTTGATTTATAATATGAATCATACTTAGAAGATCAAGTTCAACAACGATGAGGATAACGTCATCTTCCTAGCTGATTACCCTGGCCTTAGTATCTTCGAAGTTGATTAAGATATCATTGATATTGAGTTTTCAGATAATAGGGACCGCATTCTCTCTGTGAAGTACCTCTGGTTAGGTGGACTTTCTTCGTAGTTCCTCGAAGAATGGTGCTTACAATTATCCCTTTCAGGATATTGTCGTACCAAAAGCAGATAAGGAGATCCACACCTTGAGCTTGGAATCCTATGGAAGTACCAGCAAAGGATATGTTATTTAAGGCTTCACTACAGTCAAGACTGGCATATTTCTTGCCGTAAAGCCTCTTCAAGGAGATCGGTCGCTTCTGCAAGAACTGAGTCCGTAGATCGACCAACTGTAAAAGTTTGTGGTGAATACAGAAATAGATGCAGTTGCTCTTGAAGATGCCATTGAAGAATCTGTTCAAGTGCTTTAAGGACAAAACTTGACAAAGTAATCGGGGGAAAATATTTTGGATCTGCATATGACTTTTTACTGGTTTGTGTACGAAGATTGCTCTCATCTCTCGAAAAACAAAAGGTATCTTATTCAATCGTACAGAGCCTACAAAGAGAAGAAGAAGATATTCCAGCATTTTTATGGGAAGATGTTTTAGTACTGAAGGGGAAATTCCGATCAAAACTGCTACCATAAAGCTGTGAAAAGAGAGCACAAAAGTTTCTAGGTTTTCCAAAGTGATAACCTATCTTAATTCTCAATGTCCGCCTACAAATCCTTAACATGCATACGTCGGTTGACGAAATTGTTTGTAATCGTTATGTCATATTGAGTTGAGCCACGTTCAATTTGAAAAATAGGTGTGGTTTCAATATTTTGAATTCTTTAGTAAAATTCCTTAACCACCTCCTCAAGAGCATCACCTCGATCATTTGAAATAGGAGATCCCCACTGGGGGCTATGAATATTGGAGTCACATCCAAATACTAGTAGCAGCAAATGTCTTTGTTTTGTGAACGAACAACTCGACTGTGTTGGAAATTACAAGGTTATTGAACAAAAATGGTGGTGATATCATCCCCAGTGAATTCTTCATCACTCTAAAAGGGGACTCACTTGTCAACTTGTATGCACACACTTCCACCTGGTTTTTCTACAACAAATTTAGTTGAACTGCTTTAGAACAGAAACTTTAAACTAGATCCTAGAAAAGGTTCCACGATGAGAGCAATCTCATAATCAAGATCGTGCAGATGCATTTCAGCTTCTGCGCCTTTCACATGATAAAGATTTATTTGAAATATACTGAATGGAGGTGACATATTTGTTAAAGTTTGATAATTAAACCTCTGTAGAATACTCTAAAGGTCCTTTAATTTTCTTAGTTTTATCGATCATTTTTGGAGGTGACATTATTATTATTTATTTGTAATATTACTAGTATGAGCCTGTCCATTTGATAAAAAAAAAGAGTTTAAGTTCATCAGAATTACTCCTGAACGAGCATTTAGTTTACGGTGATACTGTCATAGTTACGCCTGATTTGAAGATGACCGAACAAATTTTCACGCATACGTGAGCCATTTTAAAGATGAAAAAGCTGGGATACAAATTCCTAAATTTTGGTATATCAAATAGTCAGAAACAATAAACAATCATCTAACAATTTTCTCAGAATGTTGCTAAACCAAATTAATGATTAATTTTTGTTTTTGATTTTTGTGTTGATGTTTCTTTTTTTTATTATAATTTATAAGGTTTATTTTAATTACAATATATTATTATAACCTTTGCTAACTAATGTTACGTAAATTAAACTCTGTTCGATCCAATGTCACTAAACTAACCTACTCCTAACTTGTCTTGTCATAGAACAAAGTGAAGATCGCTTAATACATGCGCAAACTACATCTTCTATTGTGCCCCTTTGTACAACTGGAAGTATTTCTCACCACCAAATACAATTGCTTTACCTCCAAATGAATTAGTATCCTGCATGTTATCTTAAAGTGTTCTATCCAATTTTCCAATAGAAAACGTACTACAAATTATTACCAAAGTATCAATACTCTTTCTCGAATTAGTTCTGCAATCCCTAGAAGTTGTGTTACAATTTTTTAGTAAGTGTATTGACTATTTTATATTTGGAAAAATAATTATTAATTTATTCTTTGTCAATCAAATTTTGGCAGAAAAATTTAAAATAAGTACAATTTTACTATAACAAGAAACATTTTGACTCATAACTGGTAAGAAAAACTCTATTCTTAAAATTCTATGGTCCATAGGTCGTATTGACTATGACTATTATTATTAATATAAATCTACAGAGTAAAAAATAAGTATTTGATCCCTTATCGATTTTATAAGTTTGTCCACTGATAAAGATTTTCGATGTGATTGAGGTCCGGTGACTGGGAAGGTAACTCCATGACCTTAAAGTCCCTTCTTCTTTTTTTTAATAACTTCTTTGTTGCCATGGTCGTAAGTTTTGGATTATTGCCGTGCTAGAAGATCCATTTTCAGTTCTCTGCCCTGAGGTAAGGAGGTTGTCACCCAAGATTTTCACCCTTCTTTCGATGTACTGGAGTTGTCATCTCCCCTTGGCAGAGAAACACTCCTAAAACATAATGTTTCCAACCCTATACTTGACGATGGGGATTTTTCTTCCACCAAACACTTTTGTTTTGTTCATATTATCAGATGTCCTACACTGTTAGAATAAACCTACCATTATAATTATAAACACTTCTCTTCTTTGTCAGTTGGCACACTCACAAAATCGGCAAGCCATTAAATACTTATTTTCTCCTCCATAGGTTGTTTTTTATTATAAGTCTGGGATATCTATATAAGAAATCCTTCAGAAAAATATTATTGAATCATCTTGAACGTTTTGTAAAGAAGAGTTGAATGGGGAAATTTATTTTAATTAACTTAAGAACCTAATCTTCCTTTTCAATAAGGACCTGTTTCAATTTATATTATTTTTTTACTTATTTTCTCCTCCATAGGTTGTTTTTTAATTATTATCATAACTTATAATTGCTTTTTAAATATAATAAAGGGTGCGAGGACAAAATCTGGGGATTCGAAAAAATCAACTACAAGCTTATTTTTCAATATTTATTGATAACTCAAGAATGAATTTATTTATTATGATATAGAGCAGTAATCTATTCTATGTAGCTGCCGTCTGCGTCCAACCCCCGCTCGATGCGGCTGCAAAACCACGAACAAGCATTTTTAATCCGCGCTGGTGCTCTTCCCCTCCTTGGTCTTCCTCTCAGCAATACCCATCGGGTTCGACGACTCCGCCAGCTGCTTCCTAAGACTGAGCATAGTTATAACTGGCGTTTTTAGAATGCCAGCAATATCAGAATTGCATAATTTCATATGATCACTAAGCATAATCCGAATTGCTGTGCACCTTCGATCTCTCTCATTGAACATATCGGCTTTTCTTGGGCACTTAACGTGATGCTATTGCTACAATTGGGGAACAATAATTCAAGCCTATGACGCGATGAACATTTTGACACCAATTGAAAACGAATCAACTGATTGGTTCTTGAGTAATGTCGTCTTTACTAATCGGCAGATTTTGCCCACGCACCCTGTACTTAACTTAGACGGATTAATGTAAATGCCATAGTATTTATTATTTAACTTTGAAAGGTCATTGGGATCATGTTTGAGCTACGTCCAGGTTATGATTATCTATCCATGATTGTGTCAATGAATGTGGTATTGTATCACTTTTTGTATTACACAATACTAATCTTATAAAAACTGTTTCAATTCTACAATCCAAGAGATTAATTAAGTATGGGAGTGATTCAATCATCAACTTCTGAATATTTTTATAATCAACAATTTCTTGAAATCAATCGGACAACATAACTATTAATCGATGTTATGTTACGAAATGTGAAAATTTATTATAGTTACATGATTAATGAAATTGTATGACTTATATGAAACTTGTAGAAAATTTTTAAGGAAAAAAGTTAGATTGTTTCCAACTTTACTTGGCATATTTATTTATTTATAAGTAGGAAATTATTTGAAATTAATGAATTTAATGATTGAAGCTTATTAATTCATTTAGCAAACTTACTTTTATCTGATGAATTCCTTCTTTTTCTAAGAGAATGAAAGAATGTTTTTCATTCATAAGAAAAATATATTAAAACCAAATTGTACATATTGAACAAAATATTTTATCTCAAAAGTTATTAGATTTGGGATTATTTTACATTTTGCTGTCATTATCTTCGACAAATGATTTTCTTTATTAATTTTAAGTATTCACAGTAACAGAAAATACATGTCTTGGATTTTTAAATGTAAAAAATGTGTTTTTTATCATATCTACTTGAAAAAATTGCCGTAATATTTGAGAAAGATGAATTGTAGTCAAGTACATGCCATCCAAAAATAAATTTAAGATATCAGTTTTATCCACATGAATAAGATCATTTTCTGATGAACAGACCAATTCAACATAACACTTTTATTTTAAACATTTCATTATGCTAAAGCCTATAAATCCGGTGACGTAATTAATTACCTTCTATATTCTGGTAATTTCCTCTAAGTCTGGCATATATATATAAGAAATCCTTCAGAAAAATATTATTGAATCATCTTGAACGTTTTGTAAAGAAGAGTTGAATGGGAAAATTTATTTTAATTAACTTAAGAACCTAATCTTCCTTTTCAATAAGAACCTGTTTCAATTTATATTATTTTTTTACCACAACTCAATAAGGACTTACCTAAAATAAGTTGACTATTTCAATATCTATTCTCCGAATGAAATTAGATACTATATTTGTGTTCTTGTATCGTTAGACATTAGTTTTCTACTTCCATCCCTTAATTTTATATGAAAATATTTGGATGTAACTTTGCAATTCTCCATTATTTTTACCATACTGATATAAAACTTATATTGATGATTCATGAAATTTTTAGTGATTAGTTAACTTTTGTTTTTTCAATAGGATATGGATGAATTATTTGATTTGTTAATTTATGCGCTTATTTGAAGCCCATGTTTCCTTTTTAAAGACAGGTTTAATGCCGTCTATTATTGCAGTATAGGTAATTTCGCCATTTTCAAACGATTGGAAGAGGAAATTTCGACGGCATAAGTAATTATTATAGAAATTTTTGAAAATATGCTCTGGTTCAAATATGAATATCCCTCCCCCCAATCATTTCAAAAGGATTTTTAATATAGGTCAGGTACCTTAATTGATAATTTATTAAAGTACAATTATATGCATATATATATATATATGTAACATTATCTACTTTGATTCAATCTGATAATATTGATATACATTTAATATTTGTTGTATGATAAATTGTAAAATATCAAAAAGAGGGGATACTCCTTTTCTAGAGCGCTCCCTGTACCAAAATCTGTGCTGAAAATCTTCTCCTTTTTAGAACAGGATCTTATGAAATGTTAACACCTTTATCTTGTTAAGGAGGCCTCTTTTTTTCATTTGTATGAAGTTTTGACTTTTTTCTTTGTAATTGTTGAAACTACACTAATTTTGTATAGTACTCTGTTAATACTGACGGATTTATTGCGTACTATATTAAACTAGTATTAGAATTAGTATTTGTTGATTCACTACGTCATATAAAAATGATCTATGAATGACGTAAACCCTCCCATTTTTCTTAATCCTCCTCTCCACCGAAACAAAATTGTCTTTTATCAAAAAGACATTGAATTGAAAATCCTACAGATACCCTTCTAAGTACTCCTTACGACATTTTTGTTTTGTATATTTAGTCAAAATAGATTGACTAATTAATATCCTTCCAAATCTGACAAAGATGGTCAACCAAACCTTCCACTTCTGGCTTCAAACGTAAGTCTGGTAATTGGATGGCTTCTCTAAAAACATCCTCATTTTGATCAAGCTCCTTAGATTTGCTACAAAGAATTATAAACCGTTTTCTATTGTTTTCTTCGGTGTGAGGAAAGCTTTTGATATGGTATCATATGATACGATTTAACACTCAATGAACCGTCAGAGAGTTCATCAGCATGTGTTGGGTCTCATCATGCATAAAATGAAAAACTCTTCAAAAAGTTTTTAAGGGAATATGCGTGTACAATTCACGTCGGTCGTCCTTCAGGGAAACCAGAATGTAAATATAAATTTGTATGTCCAATCCGAATAACTAACATCCAGAGAAAAGCTTATTTTATTTTATTCATTGGAACGGTTTTCTAACAAGACTTTAAATTCAAATAGTGTTTAAACATAGTGGGGAAAAGATTGGAATGAGTACATTTTATTGCATTCGTGTTTTATGAATTAATTAATCATCTTAAAATCTTGGAAATATACATTTTTTGGATCATATTGTTACTATTGGTTTAGACTTCGAAAACATTTTTTTTAAAAGAAACGAAAACCATATCAAAAAAAATGCCAGATTTTGAATTTAAAAAAAATGGTTTTATATATGGTTTCATTTGTTAATTGAGCCATCGAATTTTCTCCTTATTATTATCAGTATTTATTGTACTATAATTAAATTTAAACAACATGACTCTAAAATAAATATTTTTTAATCATACTTAAATACAAATGTTTAAAACGATTAATAAATAGGAATAATCTACATTTAATATTTTTTGTTTGCTCCGTCTGATATTAATTAGCTATGTCCTAGATATTTGCGACAAACTGGGCTCGCCATTGAGTGTTGTCAATGTTTTCAATCTTTTTTTTTTTTTAATTTCCATCATTCTATCGTTCAGACGTCTTAAAAGCCAAAAAATTATTATTAATAGATATTAATAATGAAGTTTATTAATAATAAGAGCTTTATTAGAAAGAACCCCAGGAACTGAATGTACTGTGTTATCTTTAGGAGTTTTTCATTCAAGGGCGCCAGTATATTTTTAAATTTTATCGTAATATTTGGCAGAAATTTCTCTCTTTATCAGAGGTTGTAAATTTTATCACAACAACCTCAAATCCACTTTGTTTATGTATATTTTTCTTTGACCTCTAATAATTATTATCAATATTATTTTAATTTTCTTCCGATTAAATATTTACAAAGATTATTTTCGACGAGCTTTCGGGGGCTGCACAGAAAAAGCCGTAGTTTGTCCACCTCCTGTCAACCTATGTATTTCCTTAAAATGCCCGCAACCTTATATGTATAATGCTCCCAAGATGCATGCATCAAGTGGCCAAAAGATTCCTTTAATTTCCAGAGAAGAATCATAATGAAATTTTATTAAGGGAAATAATATATTGATTAAAGAAGGAAGTTACTTATATTTTAAAAAAAAGGATATCTAGTAACAAATGTCTAAGAAGTATTCAATCTTGGGATACAAATTACTTTGGAGACTACTAACAATAGGATGTGTATTAGGTGCTTAGGACCCTACTTTAGATTTAGATGTTTGCATAGGTCTTTCTGAATAAAGCGAGGGATTTCCTGTAGTTGTGTGATGCACCTCACATTATATGCTTTGCAGGAATATGGTGATTAGCTTAGCATGGACATGGACTCAAGTATTTATAGAGTTTGGAGTTTAGCGCTCCCTTACTTATTACGTTCTAGAATATTCCAAATCATATTTATCATGTGATACGCGATACGTGCACATGGTGAATATAGTCACGATTCCAGATATGATTCATTTACATGATGAGACAAAAATATCTCACTCAGGGATAAACCGACCTCCTTTTCAGTATTCCTGTAATTAAATAGATAATATATATGTATACAAATAAAATTACTACAAGAAAGATATAAAACAACTATATAAAATCGATGATCCTGAATGATACTACAACATAATCATATAACTAAAATATCCATTAATTTGAAATTTAAATGCAATTTTACTTTAACAGTTTTTCTTCATTTATTAATATTTAAAGAAGTGGACTTTTTTGTTCTCCAAGAATTAGGACCAAAGGAAAATACTTCTAACCTGACCATTCATCTCAAGAGATGATCTTAGACTTATTCGTAACTATGCATTCTACGAGGGACGACGGGATGAAAATTCATACAAGAAAAATTAAAAGGATTCAAAAGAGAGTAGAGTGGACTCCTTCATTGGGAAACTGGATTCCAGGATATAAATAATGAAGAGATCCATTCATGATGAGTAGAGAATTTTAATATTCTAAATATATCCAATTAATAATTATTTTATTTGAATTTGTGCGAAGCGCAGTATGGTGTTATGATATTTTTATTATTATTACGGGCTTTGACGTAATTTTGAGGACATTGACATCCTAAAAATATTAAGATAATTTTTTCAATTTGCCAGTTCACCCTGTAAAAAATGGCGTCACTCAAGGAAAACTAAATCGAACTAAAGCCCTTGGAGATCCTTATTTTTTAAATAGGTATTTTTTTAAATAAAAGATGGAATATTTGTATATAATATGAGCTATATTACTCCTTATCCCTATGAATGATGAATAAGTTATAATGGTCTTAAGAAGAGTGTCGTTTTTCTTCATTTTTCAGCCTAAAAATGGAAATATGTCGAGTTCAGAAGAAGATACAGAATCACTAAAAACACTTTTATAATCATAAAAGACCTTTTTCCATGAGTTTTATTTATCTTACTTCAATTTGGTGATTGTCTTGATGATGAAAAATGTCTTTGAACAATAATAGTCTAAAATATCTATAATCTCAAATATTTCTTAAACCTGACGACCATAAGAAAAACTGAGATTAGTTTTGGATTTTGCGCTCAAAGATAAATTATATTCAAGGCTAAATTTCATTGGTAAAAATTTGTGTTCCCCAGTGTAATCTAAGTTAGAAGTGTTTGTGAAAATAGAACACAGCAACGATTCCTAAACTTTACAAGAAGAGACTTCAAGCTAAGGTCCCATTGTCAAGGGATGGGAGCCAAATCTCTCCTGGAACAATAAGAAACATATTCCAGGTAAAAGATTTTATGTGAACTATATAATAAACAAGAGTTATTTAGATACTACTACAATATAAATTTTTAGCCATAAAAGTTAAAATTTATAAAAAAAAAACACATTTAAACAATTGAGTCAGTCTAACTGTGACATATTTAAAATTTAGTTGTCCATTTAATTTGAAATCTACTAAGACAGAAGGAAGTGGTCTTATATCTTCTTCAAGTTAGTACCAAAATGAGAATCGAGGGAATCGAAGGAGGATGATAGATGCTTGAA
This sequence comes from Lepeophtheirus salmonis, assembly GCF_016086655.4. Lineage (NCBI taxonomy): Eukaryota > Metazoa > Arthropoda > Copepoda > Siphonostomatoida > Caligidae > Lepeophtheirus > Lepeophtheirus salmonis. The sequence goes on from NC_052141.2 coordinate 4,846,454, forward strand.
TTCCGTATTCCAGTTGGGATGAAAATTCATTCCTGAAAGACAACAAAACCAAGCTAAGCCTCATAAGAGAATAGAGTCGACTCCTTACTAGGAAATTAGATATCAGAATGGTAAAAATTAAGGAATCCGTTCAAGACGATTAGGAGCTTTAAATATTTATAATTCAACTAATAATTATTTAATTGGAAATTGTAGGAATCAAATTATATTTAAATATATGATAGTATATAACTTCAAAATGATTGAATTCAACTTACATTTTGATAATGATGAGCTGTTGAGTCGTTGCAGTGTTGACAACACAAGACAAAATTTTGAAGAAACCTGTATTTTGGAATATATTTATCAATGTTCCTAGATACATTTGGCTCCCATCCCTTGACAATGGGACCACGATATGTTAAGCTGTTTGGGTAGTTTAGCTTGAAGTCTCTTTTTGTAAAGTTTAGGAATCGTTGTTGTGATCTTTTTTCAAAGAGACCTCTACGTTTGATTATTTGATCCAAGGAGAACTCATAATAAAAGTCCATACATATTGGTATGCCCCAGTTAGAAGAGATAGAAAGAGAGAGAGAAGAACAAAAGGATAGACACAACGATAGAGAAGGAGAAAAAGAAAAGATAAATTATACAATTTGTTATAGCATTAAGCCTCATTTCTCAACCTGTATAAATAAATTATTTCAAGCTACACGGACACAAGATGACTCGTTGTATACCTTTAGTGAGTGAGGGATTCCAAAAGAAGGACATTCAAGGGAGTCCTCGGAGCAAATCCTTTTTCTTTTTTTCTGTTTTTGTTTCTATCTTTTCTAGCTGGGGCAACGGAATCGGCTTTTATCATGAGATCATTTAAAAATGAGTCTTATCCTTGAAATATTGTCGTGGCCTTATCTCAAATTCACAACGAATAAAACGTTTTTAGGGAGGCTCTTTCTTTGCTAATTAAAGTTCATATTTTTTTTATGGAGGTACTTTTAAACTTTTTAAATTTATTTGTCTTGAGGTTCGAAGCCTCTGCATAAAAAACACCTATTTTCTACTTTAAACAAAGATAACTTGAGCTGTAAGTATGATGCAGACATTTTAAAAATTGTTTTATAATTTTTTCATATTTAAAATAATGTATCTCAATCTTCAATACCAAGGGCTTAAAATACCTTGGAACCTTAAAAATACCCAAAAATAACAAAAAACTGTATGACCTTTTTGTGAAGGATACGAGGCTCTGAGAGAAAAAATAAGGCTATATTTGGAATCAAGGGATCAAACTCTATCAAATGAAGCATATACTGTTTTTGTAACATTTTTGCTGTTGGATAGTGTAATTACTAAAAAGTTTGATTAAAATTTTTACACGCCTTTACTCAGTATGATTAATTGTTGGCAATTGCCATAGATTCAAATAATATGGACTGCCATTATGTTGTAAAAAAAACCTCGAAAATGAACGTGATCTCCCTGAGAATCTGAAAAATGTTTGAAGGAGAACAGCTTTGCTATCATGACGTTCCATTAGATTTGCTACGAGCATCTATGAAATGAAGTAAATAAAAACTAATCCTACCTCCTACCCAAGATTAATAGAAATACAAGGATAGATCATCATGTAATCGGCCTTGCTGGAATTTTCAATTTGATGTATCGCACCGACTGCTGAGCAAGAGAGGGAGATTTTGACGTCATAGAGAATAGAAAGGGTACTAAATACAAATTAACAAAGAGACAAAATTAAGAACTGGGACTACGTTGTGGGCCAAGAGAGAGAAGTTTGGTATCCTTGGAGTATGATATTATATATTATTTACTTTTTACAATATATATATATAATTACTAATTGATTATTATTATTACGACAATAATACCTATTCACCATTACGAATGAGAATAATTCATTCGTGCAATGAGGCTGTCAGTTGTGCAGTTGCCATTGGTGATTCTCCTTAAAACATAATTTATCATCATTTTCCAAAGGATCCCTCAAGGAGGAAAAAATGGGAAAGTGCTTGTCATCGAAACGACTCCTTATGAAAATACTCTAGAATGGCTGAGAATCATTTTGAGGAGAATGCTGATGAAAGGGATTTAAAAGATTTATTGCTGGGACTATTTATAAAAAGAAAACTGAAAAAAGATACTATCCCTTCCAGAGGTCTCATACCTGGAGAAAGATTTGAGCAGCTCCAAGGAAAACGAAATAAATGTAAATAGTGGACCATTTTGAAAAATACTCTAATGAAAAATATTTGTAGACATTAGACAAATCATCCTCAACTTTGTCCTTTGTCCACTATGGCAAAGTGATTCTCTGTAGAAACTGGGACTTAGCTTCATATGATTCACTAGAATGTGGAAGATCCTCCATGGGGTTGAATGTCTTTTAATAAAATGAAGACCTTGTCAAATTGTAAAATCAAGAATACGATGGAAAATGTAAACAAAACACGCAACTACTTATACAGACGTCGCTATTAAAAGCGTGGTGGAAGTCGAACATTAAACGCGTTATGTTGTAATCTTGTATTTCTATTAAACTTGCTCCTACTTAGTAATGAGAATCGCAGGAATGACGACGATATCGATCCTTAATTCTACTCCATGTCCAACTAGAACTTAAGCTTATAATTACGAAAAACATAATCCATATTTATGTTTTCTCTGCAATAATAAAAGAATAATGAGAACAACTTTGGAATATAAAAAATCCTTTTCAGGCTGCAATTACAAAAAAGAGAGCAATCTTCAATTTTTATATTTTATTGTCCTTCACCAATTGACATGCTTCATAGTTCCGAATTCTCTTTTTTTACGAGGATCTAAAAAAATCAATAACATCATTGATAGCAATCAACTCCAGGTTCAATTGTTCCAAAATTACTAGGACATTGCTTATTAATATCAGATGAAGCAAGCAAAAATATTTAATATAGACCCTTCTGTTGTAAACATTTGTATTCAAGTATCATAAATAAGTAGATTTCTTACAGTCATGTTGTTTAAATCTAACTACAGAACATTTACTGACATAGTTAGAAATGAAAACTAGAAAGACATTTCGATGGCTAAATCAAGAAACTGAACTGTATAAAGGAAATTTGTAATATGGCATTTTTTTTCTCATATACAAATTTTGTTTCTCTTTAAATAAATGTTTTCGGAGTCAATGTCAATGAAGTGACAATAAGTTCTAGCGTTTTTCTAATTACAAGATTTTGCCATATACCTAATGAATTAATAAAATAGCGATGTCTTAAAAATTAAGTCTTTTTTCTAACTTGCCTCTAGAGTTTTTCAAATTGAAGTTTTTTTTGAAATACTATCACAATGAATAAACTAAAATAAACCCTACATCGTTTCTCTTCATACTAATTCTTCCGATTGGAAAAATAAATTTATATTAACATCCCGGTCTCCCCGATAGAGGGTCGCCAGACGGGAAGTTTTCACGCTCATGAGTATCTAGCTTGTAAGCGTTCCATTATTAATGTATATTTTTTATTCAGCAATCACCCATTCTTTCCTTTCGGTTCTGCATTCCAATCATAAGGTAGGACCATATATACTGTACGACAGCAAATTGCGACATCCAGTTTGATAGTGTCTGGGAGACCTCATTTGAGGAATACTTGTCAAAATTTTAAACATACTAATTCGGTAAATATTAGCGTTCTAATGAGCTATAAGTGACTAAAATCGGTGGATTCATTATTCGAGATGGAGGCCAAAATGGCAAAGTATAGCCTATTTTATTCGTGCCAAGCAAAGTAAGAAGACAAGAAAAAACTGGACCATGGGAAACTCCAGAACAACAACTCTAGTCTACCATCGGTCATTGTAAGTGAGTTGTCCCAAAGATATCCGAGGAATTCCAAGACTGTCTCATCATCAGGCTGAAAGATTCCCGTAATGGGCTGGTCTACGACAGTTCTGAAGGGTTAAGGAGTTTTCAACCTTAACGAATTTCGAATATTCGGTTGATGAAACATAAAACGATCCCAGTACAAGTTTGAGGCTGCGTTTGAGAGAGCGCATGGATAGATTCAGCAGAAGTAGAGACTCAGGGGGCTATGAAGGATGGGCGTGGGGTTGACGCACGTCCAGGTCTTCTCCTCTTTCTTGGTTTGGCATTAGTTGACAAGGCGGGCTACTTAACCATAGGACGGGAAGTTTGCCAATGGGACAAACGGTGGGAGAGGGACAAGGTACAAAAGTATATCATCTATGTTTTGGCTCATGATAGTTGGCAGTAAAATGAAATATATATGTGGCTATGTCACCAATATATGTGGTGAGCCTCAAAAAGTATTTCATGTCCTTTACTTTTATTGTTTTTTACTCTTTCTAAACGTATTTCTCCGCTACCAACATACACATCCCCGATCCTTCAATGCATTTATTTGTTTCTTCAGATTAAGATATTGTTTTTGTCCTTGACAATTTTTTTTTTTGTTTAAATTGTCTTGGGATGTACCAGACTTTTTTTTACCTGTAACTTTCTTAGTTATTTGTATATTGCAAATTAATGCTGTCTAGGGGAAATTGATAGCTGAGTCATAAAATGCTAAAATGGAAGCATGAAACATTTTACATGTAGACACTATTTATTGGGGTAGGCCTCCTAACATAAAAAATAACCTATTAGATCCCACCCTACCTAAATACTTTTATTTTTGAAGGTGCGTTTGGACTCAATCAAAAGTTATCAATTACTTACATTGATCCAGCCCCTCAGTCTAAAATACAACACCTTCTTTTTTAAATATACCTCGATATTTAACCCAAATAACTTATTATAAGCAAATTTAAAAAGAAACTATTAAAAAAAAAAATAAGTAAGATAAATTGAAAAATACAAGTGTCATAACCTAAAATATGAAGCAGCACAGAGCTGCAATTCCGGAGCTATCTGCGTGTGCAAATCACCTACAAATATCTCTGAAGTGCTAGACTTTAATCGCTCAACTGTGTACTGGGTTACCACGAAAGGTATACTAAAAGCTTTCATAAGGTCAAGGCCAACGATGCCAAAAGAATCGGTTGAGGCAATTGAAGACACAAGAAACAAAATGACCGTTAATGACCTTGCCTGTGATTTGGCAAGAGCCAGACTACAATGCGCCGCTTCGTGAAGCAAGGCTTAGTGACTACAAGAGAACTCCTCGTCAGGATTTGAAGCCTTTGGATTGAGTAAAGCGTCGTGTGTCTTGCAGCAAAATCCTCCTCAACAAGATTGAAAATCAAGACTCTTGGCCTCCCCACAGCCACAACTGTCCCCCTTGACATTAGTATTTTTAGGAGCCTCAAGGGGAAGCTTTCGGGAGTCCAACACACAACAAAGGACCAACTGAAAGGCGCAATTTTCACTGTATTAGTCAACATAGAGCCGATTTTTCTCTTTAACTTCTGTGCAAAGTCTAGTACCAGGCTGGACCTCGTCATTAATTCAAAATGTGACTATATTGGTCGAAAATCTAAATAAGATGTTCTTGATTGTATTTATGAATTAAATTTTCCAAATTTGATGATATTTTTGGGAATATACTATATTAATTTTTGTAATTTTCAAAGAGTGATACATTTTAGACCGTGTAGATTGTATAATTAGATACATACACATCTTTTTAAAAAAAAAGGTATAGAGCTGTTTGTTTTTGTGTAATGCCAATATTAATAAATGACTTACAAGTGTTTTATAAAGAAAAATGTAATCAATCCCAATTTGATACTACATTAAAACACAATGCATCAATTATTGGCAAAGTTGATATACAATATATACGTATGATGTTTCCTAGAGCTTAATCATGGATATAAATTTTGTCAGGATCAATATAAAATAAAAGGTGTAAGTCATTTATGAATATTACGTATAATTCTTTCCACTATATTAATTCCTTGAGAGAATCTTTAACCCCAGCAAGGAATAATATTGTATATTATCGGATAAATGTCACAATTATTATCCAAAAACGTGCTATGTTTTGATATCTATCTCGGATTATATTACATTAAATCAGGTCATTTAATAACCTCTAAGTAAGCATATATCTAAATTTTTCAAAAACAATTTCGTGTTTTAATTTGACAATGCTTCCCGATGTGAAAAAATACCTTTCAAGTTAACCAATGACTTAAAAAGTCCCTTGGGGATTCCGCTTCACAAAGCAAATTAAAATAAATAAATAATAATAATTTAAAAAATGCCAATTTTGAACAACAAAACCCGTGTTTCAGCCCATGCATCAAGTATTTAAAGGGACGTTCATGGAAGAAAAAAATAGGTGGATAATCAAATCAAGAGAACTCAGTATTAAAATGCATATTTATTTGATATTTTGAACTTGTAGACAATATATATTTATATGGAACGTACATGGCCTCTGATTTGATTGTTTTTCCGCGCTTTTCTTAGGGTTACAACTTTGCTGGAGACAAATGAACATTTGACTTGATGATGAATATTTGTGTACATTCATACATATATTTTAAATATTATGTTCTAAATGGATAATTTTGGTAAATATTTATTTACTTTATATAAGTTGTGTTGTCATCTGTTCTGTACATAACTGGGATCTTTGTCCCTTATGGTACTAAATAGATTAAACCTGCTTCCATAAAAGTTGAAAGGTGGCCTTAGTCAAAATATTCCTCAGGCCTCAAAAACAATTCTGTCTCTAAATGTAATGAATTACTTTACTGATTATACAAGAATATTAAGGATTAATAATTAAATACGAAAACCAATTGCATTTTTTTCTACAAAGAAAAAGTGAAGACCATTGATGATTGTATACTAACTCAAAGAAGAAAGTTTTAAAATAAATACATTAGCCATTTGACATATTTGTTTTGTATTTAATAAATAAATGAATAATTTATATGTAGTAAATTTAAAAAACGAATTTAAATATATTAATTATTTATTATATTTGAAATATTTAAAGTATTTACACTCTTTAAATGGATCCCTTCTTTGTTACAATTCGTCAATCAAATTCCCAATGAAGGAGTTTACTCTAATCTCTTCTGAGATATAGCTTGGCTTACTTCCTCGCCCTAATTTTCGTCACACGTGGAATACGGAATTAAAGTATCTATCATCATCCTTTGATTACCTCTATCTTCCTTTGTTCCTAACATAACTCTTGGTGACCATAAAGTCCACTTTTTCCAGTCTGAATGAATAGAGTGTGATCTTGCTCTAAGCAATTATTGTTTTTTAAATGTGTTATTTTTTATAAATTTTTATATGGCTAAAACTTAATGTAATGTTTTCTCTTTCTATTTCGAAATTGGAGACAGCGACAGAGGATAGTTGAGATTCAACTCTCACAACCTTTCAATAATATGGAAATAACTTCACTACATCAAGCGGAGGGACGCAAAGCAAAACAAAGAATATATTGAAGGATGAATAGGAGAAGAATCTCGACTTTTTCAAATTATTCAGTTTATGAATACTTCAAAGAATCACGAAAATACGAATTGAGTATTCGAAGGAGGGACGTGATGAGTTCTCTTGGAGTCCATCTGTTGACTGAGATATGTGGCCAGAGGAGATCTGACCGAGTTATGTATGGTTTACCCACTAAAGTAGATGGAAGGTCTCATATTGTGAAAAAGCATACTTAAATACAGAAATGAAGCGTTCTAGAATAAATTAAAAGGATTGAGTCTATTAATAAATTTATAATTCACTTAGTATGCTATATTTGAATCTGAATGAATATGTATTCATCCTATTATACCTGTAGATGTCAAAATTCCAACATTTCTTGTTTTATTATTTTATGATTATTTTTTTAAGAAAATGTGAGTCTTACCGTCCATACTGAATGATGATCAAGTAATGAAACGCACATTTAAATAAAAAAATTGAATATGTTTTTTTTTTCTATTGTTTTTTCGGGGAATGTTTCCATTCTATGATTATAACTTACGTATCATATTCAAATAATCTTAAGTATAATGAATGTTTTAGTGTAATACCTGTTTATTTTTTTACTCAATTATAATTGTTGTGGTTTTGTACAAATTGATATATTGATTCCTGAGTGAATCATTTCAGTATTTCATTATTTTTGTATGTAAATATAATCAAAATTTACATTACTCTCATCTATTAAAAGTATTTTGCTGTAAGGGGGCACTTTTCAAGAGCCAAGTCATGAATCGGCATTCCTGATTTAATTTTTGTTTTTGATGATAATTTTCCCCAATAGTGTGCTATTAAACTATCCTTCAGTCGTTTTTTTATTTCTTCCCTGGAGCCACTATCAAAATACAGTTGCCAGGATGGATAATAAACTGGAAAAAATGCATTTGGAGGAAGGAGTTTAAAATTATGGCATTTGGCATCATTGATTGTTTTCATGGTATTGGCTTTACAAAGTTTGATGATGTTGTTAGTAAACATTGCAGGTCCATTATTGATCCATGCGACTCCATCAAAGTTGTGGGAAATATCAGTAAGAATCATTTTTAAAAGTTTGTGATGGTGAGTGAAATGTATGACACTCCCCGCTGAAGTAAAGAAAAAAGAAATAGCGATATTAATATGGTTTGCCATAAATATTTCGTTTGTCTTACTAATTAAAAATGATTCCATGTTCTCAACTCCAGCATAACTATAATTGAGAGGCAATTCCTTGAGAACAATAACATCTGTGTCCAAATAAGTCCCCCCATAATTATAGAGGAACCAACATCGTAAAATATCACTCATGTGGGAGTTATAGTGAGCACTATTTTGAATTCTGTTTTTAAGCCAAAGATTCTCTATGACTGTTCCTTTAAAAACGTATGTTAAATCAATACTAAGGAGTTGAATATTAGAATATTTTTCCATGATCTCAAGAACGGCTGCACTTCTTTCGTAAGTTTTATTCGTCATTAAAAAAAAGGCCTTTCGTTTTGGATGAAGCCTAGCTGCACTCTCAAGGGCACATAATTCCTTCAATGTCAAACGGGATTTTCCTGAGGTCTCCATCAAGAAGAAACTTGTGTCTTTTGGAATATTTGCTTCAAAAAACATGGTGTGATTTTTGATGGTTTTAACAAATAAGGGTATTTGAGAATCATTTGAGAAGGAGAGCTCTTTGTAGGATTGGAGATAGTCAAATTTGTAGAACTGTACAAATGAAATTATATATGGTTTTATATCAATAATAGCAATTGTCTGAGGTTTTTTTTTAGATAATTAACTTACTTTTTGAATGACGAGTATGCTCCACGTAGTAAACAATGAAAGAGCGACAATTACACAGACTAAACTAACTTTTAATGATCGGAGCATGTTTGTACCTTCTCTGGAAATGGGATCTATCCTTTCTTGGATTTTTATACATAGCAAATATTAAATGACATCTGTTTGAATATCAGATGAAAATAATTAAATCCGCGACTTAATAATAAACAAGAGAACATATTTTTCTACGTACTATGATGCCTTGGGTTGACACAACATTCCCTTTTATCTATAACTATAGTTGATAATATTGTAGAGAAAAACGCGTGCGAGGAGGAGGGGGAAAAAAAAGACATATGGTATCATTGTTTAAAATACTGATGTGATTATCATCTGCCTGCTTTATTATGATTTTTGAGGGTATAACTAATGTATTTATTAGCAAAATGTTTAATGAAGATATACTACGTATAATTGACTTCGACGTTTTTTATCCGTTACAGTAGATTTGAAAACGTCACACTCCATGAAATTGTAATTCATTATGAACCTTATTCTCAGAATAATAGCTAATAAAACGACAAAGTAGAGTATTTGAAATATATTTGAAGCTCAAAGTTTAAAAAAGAAGGCTTTAATTAAATATAATCTACATACTAAAAAATAAACCATTAAACATTTAAGTTAAATATACAAAATTAAACAATTAAAATCATATAACTATTAATAATAATAAATTATAAATACAGAATATTGAAATAATAGATTGATCCAAATAATATATTCTTGTTCTGACATCGGAATTCAGTTAAATATGTCATAACTTTAGGTTGCAATACACAAGCGAGACGTGGAGTTTAATCAAAAAGATAATCACCCCTCTTCTTCGTGGAAGTTGCTATATACATTTGTGCACAGGATAGATATATCTCTACCGATGAGGTCTAACTAATTATTAATAATAAAGTAAATGTCAAAATCATAAAATTAGACAATAAATATACTAATAAAAAGATTTTATAAATAAATTCATCGTAAAGATTTAGAGCAAAAGCTAATTATGTAGTAATGTCCGGCGATATTACTCCTTATTAAGAGAATCAAAAAAAGATATTTTCCCCGTTATTTATGCTTATATAACAACATACTATTATCATGATAGATATACACAATTGTTAATTATAATGCAACACCCAATGTAACTACCCTCGTTGTTGTGACCATTTAAACAGTTGTTTTTGCCTTTTATGAGTTTTCTGAACACCATTTCTTGGAGCCCATCAACCATAGCTAAGCCTTTAGTGATAAAAAAGTAATATTTATTGACTATGTAATATTGGAAAACCTAATTATCATACCCAAGTCTTAAAGCGAAGTAAGTAGTCTCAGACAAACTAGTTGCAAACCATCCAAAGCTACTATCCCCGTTGTTGTGACCATTTAAGCAGTTGTTTTTGCCCTTTACTGAGTTGTGTATCATAATTCTTGATATGTTTAGCTAAAATAGAATCATATTTTATGGTTAGATTTAAAAAAAAATTGAATACTTACTGTGAGATAGTACAAAATTCAGAGTTCCGTTTCGATATTCGTAAATACTTTTTAGTGATAACATGATCGTCATTTGGTGTGGATGACTCAAAACATTTTTATATGTATTTCTACATATGACATCAGTACCAACGTCCTCCATTAATTTAATGATGGTTCCTCGGGAAGGGATATGTTTACCCTTGTATTTGTCCATAAATTTTTTGAACGTAGATGATTAGCAATGGATAAGGTTATATTACATGCAATAAGTATCGTTGTTAGATCAAAGTTAAAGTCTGACTTGATGTATTCATCGTCAAATTGATTTTATAGATGAATATCCATACTCTTGTTATGAGATGAGGATAATGAGTGGCGTGTAATTCTAGACAGGGGACTAAAGGCACATTTATATCGACAAATCCGACAAACCATCTGTTTCTCATCCGGTAAGTATTTTCCAAATTCCTGGGCCTCCATTTTCATAAATCCAGACAGAAGGCAACGTCATTTTGGGGATTTTATTCAGTTCTCTATCGACTATCACCATCTCATATTATATTAATATTGAATAATAAAGGCGGGAATGATAACGTTCATGATTGATAGAAGAAGATGTATATTATTTAATCAATGATGCCATAAGTAATTCTTCTTTTCTCCTCGCACGCTTTTCTATTCTTACCAAATTTATCACCCTTATCTATAACTTAACTGAATTGCTTACATTCGCAGAATTTCTCTTCCTCCTTTATTCTTCTTTATTCCATCTTGATTGAATTAGATTCCTCTATTTTTTGAAGACCTTTTGACAAAACCTCTCCCTTTTCAGTAACTTCAACCATTTTCTTATGAGATCTACCCTTTTTAACGAGAGAGAGAGAAAAAAAAAAAGGAAAAACGGGTTCGAGGGTTTAATGTTGAAGTAAGTGTGATTTACTCATGTTCAAGCCCATATCATTTAAAGGTAATTCAATTCAATTATCTTATTTAATAAACAAATAAGAGAAACAATTGTTTGTTTACTTAAAAGGCTATTCCACGATTGCAATTTGCTTGAGTAGAAAAGGACACTCCAATAACTAATCATTGTTGTAGTACCTAATTAATAATTATTAATAATATATTTCACATCTAGAAAATTTTATCTGAAACTGAAAGTAAATGGATCCTGTCATAGTTTCAACCGTTGAATTGAATGGGCAGCCATGGAAGACCATTACATCATCAATGTGTGCAAGGCCTTCCACGGGCCCTTGGAGGGTGTCATAGCAGCTGATGGCGGTTATATTCAGTAATTATGTTAAATTTTATACCAGAATAAATTCCTATTATATAATTCTCAAAAAAAATACGTCATACGAACTTTATTACACATTAAATTATTTGCCACAAATAGTCTGCGTATTTATGCAACTACCGGTATGTATAAAAATATATTTTAGAATTTAAGGTAAAAATTAGAACATTGCAGTTTTTAATTTAAGAGGAGATACTATGGATAGCCCGACTGTGAACAGAGCCCTGGAGAGGGGGGTTATAAAAATATCTCAGAAGTACCAGCTCAGTCTAGATGTCAACCTTAAGCGTGTAAAGTTGACCAAGATGACAAGCCCATAGCTATTGGGGAAGTTATGTCGTTCATGATTATGGTCTTTATTGTCCCACCATGGACAGGCATTCCCAGCATCCACACAACCTAACCCACAACGAATTTATTGGGTGCACAACAGTGCAATTCTTCAAGGGCATATATAAATAAATAAACAAAATAGATACATAGGAAGATAGGTTAACCAAGAGGTGGACACAACAAAAAAGACCTTTTTTGTTGTGTCTAACTTGGTCCTAACTTATTTAGATAAATTTGGCTTCAAGGGTTAAATGCTAAAAGGCCCAGCAAACGTTACTGGGTAGACAAATCATGGAAAAAAGGGAGAGGGAAAAACGGCAAAGAAAAACAAAAAGTTTCAATGACTGAAACAAAAAACAAAAGAAATAATTGATTTTCGTAAATAAAGAATTAATTTTTATATGTATACGACGATCCAAATAATATCCAAAAAACACTTGATGAGTGAAAAAGGACAAAAATTTAGAGATACTGCAAAGAAGTGTCAACAAGTTAGAGAAGGTCAACAACAGTTTGGGCAAATTACTGCCTCATTAGGCTACACATAAATAAAGTAGTCATGATAGCCTGAAAAAAACAGAACCAACAAAGACATTTGCTCGTGAAAAAGGTTATGAATACAAAAAAAGAATAATACGGTTTATATGTAGCACATCTCAATGAATCTCTGAAGGAGCATCCACATGGACAAAGATGCAAATAAGTGTCTGTTAAACATCACCAAATAAAACATTGGAGAGGACATGCAGACGCCGAAAAAAAAGTAGAATAAAGCATTCCTCCACAAAACCAGTCCAAAGGGAGAAAGATGTCAAACTTTGATATGTAGAGAGGATTCTTTGAGTACAACTTTAAGAGTTGATTCCACGTTAGCCGATAAAAAATCCTCCGTAATCATGAGGCCTACCATGTGATGGTATTTAAGCCAATTAAAGGCTATAGTACATTTAATATCCGTTACCACACTAATTGGATAGAAGAATTAAAATTCGGGGATGGAGTATGAGTTCGTGGATTTTATTAAGTCGCCTTTTTATAGGAGGATGGAGGGGACTAACCACGTTCGATATGTTTGAAATATACTCAGTCCGTGTCTTGAGTCAGCTGCTAGTTGTACCAGGATGATACAAACGACCTGGAGTGTAATATGTAATGTCTTAAAAAACATATATGTCTTAAAATATTCCAAAGTTTGAGAAAAAGGTCACGGAGGTAACTAATCTGCTTTAAAAAAATAAAGGGATCTCAGCTTCCATCCAATTAAATGACAATATTAATTAAATATAGGGCTTTACTGGATAGAAAGGAAAAACGAAAGTAGGCTTTCAAAATGCATGTTAGGATATGTAAGAATATTCACAACTTTCTACATTCGACATATATAAACAAAAACAAAGCGGCGTTAATATTGACACAAGAAGTTAATAAAACACACTATGGGGACCAAATCATTAATTCACATGGGTAAAACTACATACTGTTCATATTCTCTTACACAGACTGTTCAGGGGGTATATCACAACTTTTTTGCCTGAAGTCTTCGAAGAAATTCGAAAAACGAACAAGAGAAGACGAATCATTGTTCACCATGACAATGCGAGCTCTCACACATCGGCTGAAGCAATCACTTTTTTGACCGGCCAAAACGTCGAATTGATGGGTGATTCGCCGTACAGCCCTGACTTGGCAAAAATGACTTCTTTTTATTCCTGCACATCAAGAAAAAAATGCATGATCAACAATTTTTGCCGCCAGAAGATGCTGTTGAAGCGTTGAAAAACCATGTTTTGGAGGTGTCTCAATCGGAGTGGAAAAAGAGCTTCGACAATTGGGTTGAGCGTATTCAAAAGTGTATAAATCATGCTGGAAAATACTTTGAAAACAATAAAGCCAGTTTTGATGACAAATATTCGCATTTTCATCATTAGGCCAGAAATATATATAGGAACCTACGTAGTACATTGTCTTTGATTTAATGATAAAACAATATATGTAATTCTTAATATTTTTTTTTTTAGTTCAAAGTTAATTTGTATTTATATATATAATAATTTCCTACTAATAAATTATTTTTTTATTTCTTAATATAAAATAAATATGTAAAAAGACTTGTGAATTTTTATTAAAGCCTTCTTCTTTAAGTTAGTATATATTGTATAATCATATATGGTCTTCAATTTTTGTTGAACAACGAAAAGAATATATGAAGGCTAAAATAACTTGGAGTGCTTGAAAGTCCTGATTTGATTCATACTAATCCCTCAGTTTACTTCATTAAGACAAATGTCTCAATTCATTGAAATAAAGCTATACAACAGCTGGAGCAAAGATTTCAAAATATTTAATTTCAATTCTTGGACTTGAGATACGTATTATAATTGGGTGGTTCATCAAATAAAGAGAAATTAGTATTACAATGCACATTTAGCTGATATTTTGCATTTGTGTATATTATATAATTATGGGAGAATGTTTATGGTGATATTTCCTCAATGAAACCCGACATATCTTAGTCTCTGATGTACGAATAACAGATCTTATAATGAGTAAGTTTGAATAAGTAATACTAAACTAAAAGCGTACAGAAACGAGAATACCCCAGGCCCACTAATTTCTTTGCTGTCACGTAAAGATTCAAAGTTTTATGTAACTTAATTGCTCCTTTGATTTTTAGCCAGAGTTGGGAAAGTTAATTCTACTTAACTTAACTTAGATAAGTTAATAAGTTAAGTTAATTACCTTTTAACTTAGCTGGTTAATTATTGAAACAGTGTTATTTTAACTTTCTATTTAACTAGTTAACTTTTAATTCATCAAAATTAACTTTTAACTTAACTTGTTTATTTTTTTAAATGCTTTATCTTCATTTTAACTTAACTTGATTAAGTTAATTAGTTAAAATTAAATTTATTTTGTTTTTTCTAAGTTAAAATACTAAAAAAACTGTCTTTGTGTAACCGTTAGTTCTCCGATTATTTAGGTAAACTCTGCGTCGATATTATCTATTTTATTAAACTTTTCAACTGAGTCAGTCTACATGAAATTTAAAAAAAGGATATTTTCTCGGTGTCGTAGAAAATATCGTTTTTATATTATCTCCTATAGTTTTATAATTTTACATATAGTTTTAAGTTAGATAGAAACTCAAAATTGTAAAATTTTAGCTACCTTAGACTTCTATTTTAGTAGTAACTTGAATTTGTATTTTTTTTCCTGATCGTTCAATTGGAAGTGGAGAAAATTACATCCAGAGGGACAGACAGAATAATATATATTAGAAAGCCTTAATAAATCTCTCAATGGACTAACTTAAATAATTATTTTTTAATATCGAAATTAATTTTAACTTAACCAAGGTTGGATGAGTTAATTTAACTTAAATTGATTTTAACTATATTAACTTCAACTTAACTAGTAAAAAATAAAAAAAACTTATACTGTTATTTTTAACATTAATTTAACCCAGGTTCGGTTAGTTAATTTCACTTAAATTATTCTTAAGTTAATTAACTTTGACTTAACCTGTTAAAAAAGGAAAAACTCAAAATTATCTTTAACTAGTTAATTTTCATAGAAATTGAAATTAATTTTAATTCAACTAGTTATAGAAAAATAAAATAATAATTAACTTTAACTTAATTAGTTAAAGAGATAAATTAACTTGCCCATCACTATTTTTAGCGTTGTTCTGGATTTCATAGTTTCTGCGCTTTCTCTAAAGTTATTTATCCGTACTAAATCATACCAGTTCTAACTTTTATATTAAATAAATAAAATGAGAATTTCTCAATAACTAGATTTTTACTCAATCATATTTTTTAGTTGATATACCCATATAGCTATGTCATCAATATATGGGATGTCCCTAAAAATAAGTTCCCGGATTCAGCTACTTCTTTGGATTAATATATTATTTTTTTCCTCAATATAAAATAAAATATGAGAAATTTTTGATATTATAAAATTGACAATAATTTATTGTCTTAAATGGACTTTAGTTGAGGCTTCTTGTAATCCAAAATTTTGCATAAAATTTTAAATGTTTAAATCGTAAAAAAAAATTCGGAAATATTACTGCTGGTAAGTGAAAATAAACACATCAGCCTAAAATATACTATTTCAGGTACAAACAAACAAATTTTCAAGTATCCAGCTTTAAATGTTTTTATATATCATCCAGTTAAATGACCGACGGTATTTTTTTAACAATTCAATAAAATTAGAGAATATGCTTAATATATATATTTTTTTAAGGTTCCTATACAAGAAATAGTATAAATTAGGAATCAATTTAAAGCTAATTAAATTTACAATAACATTATTATAAATCAAGACTATAGTCCTTTTTTCTCAGTAGATATGGTTACCTAAAAAAAGAAATTTATCTAAAAGTGTGAATTTTTGATTCCTTTTGTCGCTAGAAACATATTTTTTTATCGGCCATTGCACAAAAGTTATAAAAAAAAACAACTGAACAAACAGTTTTATTTTAAAGTACTGACCAATATCTATCATTTGAACACTATAATGTTTTTAATGTACATTGTAGATTCTATAGGTCTACAAAATCGGGATTTCAAAAATTTTGTCATAGAAGAACTGCCAATTTTGGGGGAAATTGGTCACAAATTCAAATTTATTGGGTAAACAACACAAAATAGAGGATTGAAACTTAAAAAATCATTATTTACAGATATTTTTACCCTTGAAAAGAATTATGAGTCAATTCTCAATGTGTGTTTTCTACACTAAATATTTTTTTCACACTTTTTGCAATGACACCGGGGCCAAATCTTTAACAATGTCTTAAAGTCTTTAAATGAAGATAGGCTATAAAATGTTTCAAAAGGTATCATTTTAAGTTATGAACGCAAGATTATAATACGTCAATTATGGGTGAACCTAACTTTCCTGAAATTTTTTAGATTATTTTTTCAATTACAATTAATGCTGCCTGGGAAAAATTGATATCTAAGACATTTAAAGCTAACGTGGAAGGATGAAACATTCGAAACGTTCAGACAATTTCTCACAAGTCTCCAAGCACAAAAATTCGCATACAATTTTTTTTAATTGTATACAGATGGGTTTTTTCTCATCATAGAATATTGTACAAGTGTTTGATATGTACAAACAAATGTAATCCATGATAGTTTGATATTTCAATGAAAGTAGAATGTATCAATTATTGGAAAAGTTAATTAATTAAATGTTTACTAGAGCTTGTTCTTATACGCTGTAGGAAATGATTGACGTCAATGAGAATTTAGTATTCGCAAAAATCATAATTATAATTAAATTTTTCATCAATGAAGTGAAGAAGTTGCAATTTGTGTTAGGTTTCGGTCAGAAAATCCTAGACCTCTCTAATACTGTTGTGGTTTTTAGAAGAACAAACTGGTTTGATCCTTTAAAGATGTTCAGTCTGGACCGGTCCCCAAAAAAAAATTCAGTATAGATGGATTCTATTGATACATTTTTGATGACAAGATGTGTGTTCCAAAGTTGTGAACACGTACACAAAACGTCATATGAAGTTTAACTTGATAAGTGTTGCATAAATCCTATTTTTACAACTCATCAATCTGGATAGACGTGTAAATCGGTCCATAGATGATTAAGACCGAAAAAAATTGTTTATGTATTGAGACAGATAAAAATCAGCCAAACGCGAGTTAACTCGATGACTCGAGTTATCCTTATTTATAGTTGAAAATCGGTGTTTTTTATGGAGGCTCATAGCTTCAAGACGAATATATTCATAAAGTTTTAAAGTATCTTCTTTGATAGTTGAAAGTCTGAACTTTAATTTAAAATGAAAGAGCTACCCCAATAACGTTGGAGGTATCTAGGAATTATGGGGAAAGGAGCCCTTGATATATGATAACAAAATTTCCTGATAACGGCTCTTACTTACAAAGATAAGAAAGTTGGAGAATGAACTTCGATATCACCTTCTTAGCCTTAGTCTTAACCTCACCAGATTCGAAAGAGGTGGCACCCATGCAAAATTTCAGCGTCCTAGGTTCAATGGTGTGGGGGCACGCATAAAGATCACACAAACAAACTCTATTTTATATTTATACAGATGATCTTGTACATATTTTATATATTTTGTTTGGATTAATAAACCATCGACATTTTTATGAAAAGTTCCAAGGAACAAAACAAGGTCCTCTTAATAAAACTACCTTTCAATTTGTATTCCTCACATATTCCTAGTACAACTTTAGGTTATCTACTCTTCCTTGATGAAAAATCGGATCCTGGAATAAGTTAATGGCAACTCCTTGATCAATACAAAAATGTGACTGCATGTTATATTTCCATTAAACATGTATGGCTTCATTAAGAGCAGGAAGACATAATAATGTTCTTCACTAATTATGTTTTCCAGTAATTTTTTTTAATACTTGTATTTGTCTGGCAATTGAAAGATGAATTAATTTTTTATGGAAAAGAGAAGTTTTATCCATTAATATCAATTGAACATATTCTCTTTCAGTTTTTTGACGATAATCAAGATTTGCATCTTGTGTGTCTTTCCTTCTAAATCTTTCCTTTTAATAATTGTAAATTGTTGTAATCAACTTTGGATGAATCTGTCAATGCTAATTATGAGGAGATGCAACAAAGACGTTTTTGGAATTTGAGGATAACAAATCTATTAGACATACGTATAAAGATAAGAATGATCCACATTTTCTCACATCTGTATCGGATCTTATATATATACCGAAATATTTGGGTATTTTTCAGGTCTAAAAATTCGGATCCAGATTATGCATTAAGAAATTTCCTTGATATACATTGGGACAACCTATTGTATGTACATGTCTTAGTATTTATACTTTTTTTTTTGTCAAATAAACATATTGAAGTCCTTTATTTTAACAATAAATAGATCTTTCAAATCAAAAACTTGAATTATATTGAAAAACTGAGATAATTTATTACTCAAAAATTTCATTTAAAGAGAGTATAATTTAGCCTAGATAAAGAACTTTAGAGAAAGAGCAGAATCTATGAAATCAAGAACAACGCTAAACATTAAAGAAGTAAATAAGTTCTATAACTTTCAACCTTTACGACACAATGAAGAAATTAGTGGGTCCATGGCATTAGCATTTATGTACGCTACCTCTACCAGCTCACATTAAAGATAAATAAACCTTTATTTTAATTAAACATTCACTAAAATTAATTTTAATCACCAAGAAAAAATATAATGAAAAACTTGAATCAGTCAAATTTCAAGACCCTCTATTCCTACATCTAAAAACATACCCATAAACAGAAGCATCTTTTTTAAAGACATCAGGAACGCATAAAATTAGGCTAAAATAAATTGATACGATTCAATGTGTTGCTTTGTTGCATACTAATCGCTCAGTTTATTCCATTATGACCAATATTTCAATTGATAGAAATAAAGCTCTTGAAAAATAGGAACAAATAAACCTGGATAAAATCCTCTTGAGATTTATGATCAAGATGTATTTTGCACATAAAAAAATTAATATGAAATTACACAACAATAATGAAACTGATAAAAGCAGATACAGTTACAAGTATATTAAAAAGTCCATAGTCTACTCCTTATCTAAAATTAGTGTTGGATGAGTCCTAGAACTGATCGCCTTATCAGTCTTTTTTCCCGTCCCTCTCAGTCTTTTTTTTTATCGGTCTGATACATCGGTTTTTCTGTCGTACGGTCCTATCTATCTTTATATTTCCTTCACTCCTAGCTAGGATTGAAGAAATAAGAACTAAGAAAATAATGCTATAACATATAATAATAATACTTTTAATTTAAGGCATCTTGTCTCTTTGAAAGAGGTTATGAATTATGATGGATCTTCAGCAACACAAATGACGTAGTAATTAGTAACTAGTTCATTTCAACTGTTGTAGTTTTCTTAAAAGAGCGATAAGGACCAGTTCCAGGACTGCAGTCTTCTTGGGTTTTTAGACTATTACACTATTTAAAATACAAAACGTTGTTTCACGCAACGTTTATAATTTATAGCCACGCAACATATATATTATAGAATGCTAAATCTATTTTCAAGAACTGAGTTCTTATGTTCTCTTCTGTTTTATTCTTGTGGACGATTGTCTTCGATCTGTGAGCGTTGAATTTTTTCCATTTTCAAATGGGTTCCTTGTTCACTTCAAAAAAATATCTTCATATTCGTTGTTCAGAGTCCTTAATGGATCATCAAATGGATGTTGTAAATGTCTATTCCTTAAAGTCAACCTACCAGATCCATCAACATTCACTGTGTATTCGTAATTCTCCCTGACTTCCATTATAGTCCCCGTCCTATCCCATATTTTAGCACGAAGTCCATCTTGATTTTATATTAGTACTCTATCACCAACTTTCAACACTCTTCTGGTTTTAGAACAAATACCAAGAGTATTAAAAAACGCTAATCGCTCTTGCATTACATACATCTCGCCATTTTGGATCTAATTGTGGGTAAAAAAATTATGTTCATATTTGCTCAGGTGAGGTAGACAGTCTGTCGTGTGTTTCCCAAAGATCACCAAAGCTTGCAATATTCTAGTAAGAGGGTCTGGAGGATTTCTCACAATCAGCATTGCTAATAGGAATTTGTACGTTTCTAGGGTTCCATTTCGACCTTCATTTTCCTTTAGCATTCTTTTCACTTTTTCAACAGCTACTTCAGCTCGTCCGTTAGATTGATGTCCCACTTTTTTTAAAACTCCTTTGTTTCGTAGGACGTAAATTCTGGTCCATTATCACTTGATATTTCTTCTGAAATTACGAACGTAGCAAACAAATTTTCTTAAACTTGTCAAAAGGCATTTCGACCCAATGCATTCATAAACCTCGGTCACCCTGACAATCTATCTGCAACTACAAGATACTTATATACCTTAATATCGGAATAATCACCCACCATGTCTTCAAAAGTGACTGAAAATATAATTGAAGATGTCAAGACTTGTGCCGGCGATGATGACTACTGGTTCTCTGTAAGTGTTGATGAGATTCAGATATATCAAACACGGAGCAGTTCAGTCTGTCACTGGGATATCTGACGAGTGAAGGCATCAAGAAAGAGAGCTTCCTCAAGTTTGTAAAAGTTACCCAGACTGACGGCAAATATTTGTCTGAGAAGCTTCACGAGGCTGTCAAGGATCTTGGCCTTAACCCCACCCGCCCTGTCTCCCTGGCCGCGGACGGTGTCTCCAACATATCCGGCATCAAGAAGGGTCTTGCCGCCAGGTGGAAGGAAGCAGCCACACTGTATGTCTACATCTACTGCTACACCCATGTCCTCAATCTTGTAGTCAAGGATCTTCTCTCAGATATAACCCTGTTGAGAAATACAATGGGGACAGTACAAATTTTATACAACTTCATTGAAGGGTCACCAAAGAGGTCGGCAATCTACAAGTCGGTGAAGATAACAAATAAAGATGAGGAGCATGCCAAGGTGATGACCCTGAAGAACCAGTCTGCTACCCGCTGGAGTCTCCGCTACGATGCTGTACACGCTGTATCTCTAGGGATGGTCAGAATCATGAAGACCCTCATAATAATGAGAAAAGACAAAGATACATTGTCGAGTTCAACTGCAACTTCTCTGCTCAACAGCATCTTTAGTCACGAAATTGTTTTCGGCATTGAACTGTTAAAGACACTCGTCCGACACATACCTAGCTTGTCAGATGAACTTCAAGGCAGAAAGGTTGACCTAACAATGGCCCGGAAACACGTCAACATGGTGATTAAGACTCTTGAAGATCTTAAGAATGAGAAAATCTTTGAATCAATCTGGAAACTTGCTGAGTTGAAGTCGTCTGAGATAAAATCAGTATTTGACCAGGAGGACTCAATTGATTTGGAATTCAAGGGGGCGAAGATTCCAAGGAGAATAAAGTGGAAAGGAACAACTGAATCCTACTTCCGTGAAACACATTTCGATGTTGCAATCAATAAGATTGTATTAGAGCTTGAGAGCAGATTTGCCACCGACCATACAAACATCACAATGGATCTCATTGCAATCGTCAATGACAGTGAAGTGGAGACCTGTGTCATTGAGCGTGTCGCCAAGCACTACAGACTTGAACTCGAGCAGCTCCAGTCAGACCATGCAATCTTCCAGCAATTCAAGGTTAATATTATAATGTTTCATTTTGCATTATATGTTTAAAATTTATGTTTCTCTAGGCAGATATTGACACAGAAGATATGGTTTCGTCACAAATTGCGGTGGAGTTAATAAGCTTGGGAGTGTTCCGCCTGATGCCGGAGCTATACAAGGTGATCGTTATCCTGGCCTCAATGCCCATCAGCAGCTGTGAGGCGGAGCGGTTATTCTCCTGTCTCAGAAGGCTCAAGAACCACGTGAGGACCACCATGGACAAGGAGAGGCTCTCCTCCCTCACCCTCTTGAACATGGGCAGGGTGATAGTGGACAAGGTGCTCCATGAAGACATGGACAGTTTGATTGACACCTTTGCGTCAAGGAAAGAGAGGAAAAACTTCTTCTTCTAATCATGATAAAGAACACATGCACCACGTATACATGCGAGTTAAGAACATCAAGACTTGTGAACATAATTTATTTGCTGTCGATGTAACCGTTTCATGGTATATTATAATCTCGTTCATTATCTTCATCCGTTATTATTTTAAAAATATTTAAGGAGGTTTAAATTGTTTGACTTAATTGTATAGTTCAAAAAATTTCTCTCATTCTTGCACCGTGCATTTTATACTCCATTATATTCCTTCCTTTATGAATAGGTCGGCATTGATTTTCTGTGTAGAGTTTTTCCTTTTCATTTTATTTTTCCTAATGTTTGCCTGAAGAAAATAATGGTCCGACAGTCCATTGGACGATATTCTTGCAAGATTTAATCTATGCTGTAGCATTTGCCCTGTTTAAATATCCCACGTTCACCACTGAAAATCAACTGTTCACCCTTGTAACGCGAACCGAAAAATCTTCCTGACATACGGCACTGGTCTTTTCTAATCCCCATAAGAAATTGTGATGACTTCTTAGAATATTTCTGGGTTGTGTATAATCCGTATAATCAACCCTTCTTTCACATGGACACTTCATCAAAAATCCACACGTATTTGCCACACGTGGTTTGTTAATTACTCAAAATATGTGTCGTAAATAAAGCTATTGCCACAGCCTCAGAATCATTTTGTAGGATAATCTCGCACTCAATTTTTGATGGCACTTTTGGCATCCTAACGACTTAATTTATTTAAATGTACCATACCAAAATACATCGAGATGTATGTTGCTAAAAATTAAATATAAAATGACATAACAATAAATAAACTAATTAAAACAGATACACTTACAAATATTCAAAAGTCCTTAATGTCCTTAAGCATTGGTGGTGATAGGAAATTTTGAATGGGGGTGCTATGGAATACTATGTGCATACTCACTATAAGTAAGATTTTTTTGCTAATAAACATTGTATATGTGGCCTGGAATGTAACAAAAAGAAAATATATAAACGTAAAAAGTTTTTATTTCAATATTATAAAATTTATTTACTTTTTTTTAATGGAAATATTTATTTGGAAGCCACTTTTAGAGTGAAGTCAATAGCTTGCAGATCTTCAAATGCTGCTTGATCCACATCAAGGTGTAAGACTTTTCTTAACTGTATTATTTCAGATTTGGTCCGTTAGACTTTACCTCTAACAAGAAGGGAGTTACATTGATATGTAATAATCTGAGCAAGCATATCATCCCCAATGTTTCTTGTGCCCCCTTTGATGAAGCCAGTAAGCCTTTTCTTGACATTTTTTTTTCTCTCAATTTCTCCACCTCTCCCCATGAGGCTGGCAAGCGAGGTGTATCGTTCAAGACAACCTTTCGAATGTATTGTTCCGAAGTGTTATCACTGACATGGATCACCGCTCTCATGTTGTTGTATTGGCGACCATCATAGTCAGGTAACGGTTTTGTGGAGGATTCTGTGGTGGATAAGAGACGTATATAGTATGTGTCCCGTTCTCAACAACGGAGATGTGATTACTATTTCTTCTTACAATGGTGATTCCTGTAGCCTCCTTAGCAATTTATGCAGATAGAAATTTACGCTTAGGCTTCTATTGTAAAAGCTTTTTTGCAGGCTCTGCTTTGAATTTTGAGGTCATTTCGATGGAGGAGTTTCGTTAGAATGCCCCTCCCTCTCTTGTTTCTTACTTCAAGAGCTTTGATTTTCAGTTTTTTCATGCACAGAGAGCTGAAGTTTCGGATTATGATCATCCATGGAACTAGATTTTCTGACTCCAAGTTTGTTATTTTTGTTTTGGCGTTCCCTGGAACCTTCCTTTCCCATCGTGGGATGGGATCTTACCCTCTTACTCCAATTTTATATGTGACGGTCTCCCATTCCAGGTTGGCGTCATTTTTATTTAGTTCTGTTTTATTACTACTATATTGTTCACTTTCACTTTTCACAATCGCCAAAGGTTGAGTGAGAAGGCGGCAAAAATGTTCCGCTTAATTAGAGAGTGTTTTTTATAACAAGAAACGCCCCTATTATGTTATAGAATAAAATGAATAGAACATTGTTCTAACTTTTGATTGAAGATCCAGATATTGGTGGAATGAAGATGGCTGAGGTATAATGCTGGTTCAGAAGAGGAAGGATGTGCACTTACAACACTTTTTAACTTTATAAAACTATGAAAATGAACTTTAAACCCCTCTAAAATGAATTAAACTCCAATACAAAACGAGTGACTTGTTGATATTAGAAAGGTAGGGAGTCAACTCTATTTCATATTCCAGAGCCTGATAAGAATCTTGTCACTGAAAAGCTACTTATCAATATTTAGTTTTGATTTTTTTAAATATTGTATCCTCAGAATATGAATCCGTTTGCAAACCACTTGTGACAAAACAAAACAAATGGTTTCAAGGACACAAGTACATCTAATCATTTGTGAAATATCGTAAGAATCAGCCTTGTGAACGGAACTCAAAATTGAACGGTGTTACATGGAGCGTGCGTTCCTTGAACGGAACATTTTTTTTTTTTTTTTTTTTTTTTTTTAATGTCAGAAAAAGAGATTTTAGCGTTCTGTTCAAATAGTACTTAAAAAAATTCAAGAAATCAGAGTTTATTTATTTTTTACTTTTTAAATATGATTTAAGAGGCTGATAAATCAGAGACCTACGCTTGAGATACCTATTTTGTGGCAGTGGCATAGGGGGCTGAGATGTATCGACACTAGAATGAGGAAAGCACATGCGCTACTTTTGACATAACCCAAGGTACAACGGTCAAACAGATTCATGTCGGGCAAGAAGAGAAACCACAAATTGTGTTTCCAGAAATCTGAAAAAATATTATCGAGCCATTGCAACGATTCCCAGCATCATTCAGGAGGCTGGAAACTTACTCTCGTTGATTGGTGGAACCTCATCAACCATGTAGGCGAGGTAAAAGTCGTTCCTATAGTTTCTCAACGGTCCAGTTTTTCTTGTCCAGGTGATGTGCTTGGCGAGAATCAAATTGGATATACGTTGGCTTTTGGCCTCAGTTTCGACAATAAATGAACCGAATATAGTCAGTTGTAGCACATTTGAACGCTAATATTCACCAAATGATTGTGCTAATGAATCCTGAAACATAGTTCTCAAATTAGGTCTCCCTGACATATTCAAAGTAGAATTTGCGATTTGCTGTCGTACAGTATATATGGTACTATCTTATGATTAGAATGTGGAACGGAATGGAATAATTTGTGAATGCGGAACTAAATGAAATTAATTGAACCGAACCACAAATAATGGAACGCTTACATGCCTGGATAGAATAATATTTCTTTACTGATATCGGATCGGATAACACCTTCAAATCTTTAAATAAAAAAAATAAAAAATTATAATCAAAGACAAAAACTCCCTCATTGGCAGGGGTCTATAGCTGTTGGCAGTCTCTACGACCACCCTCTTAGCTGTCACCAAGTCCAAAACGTTGGACAGGAAAAAGGGATCTGTCAAAAAGGGCAAACTAGATCTGGAGGAATAACAGAAAAAACGCCAGGCCAGTCCCTAAAATCCATGAGGGCCATGCAAGAAACCCCGGGGGTTCCCCCACAAGACTGTTCAGAGATCTATGAAAAAGTGAGTGGAAAAAGCTTTTTGAGGGTGGTGAGGTCATTTTTGACCCTATCAATGAAAATGAATCTCCTCCGTTGCAAAACTCTTTTGAGTTCTTTTGAACTCCATCCCCTTGACTACACCTTTTTGGGTGCATGTCGAGGGGAAGGCCTGCAGCGTCCGTTATGTAAATACCAGGACCCTCAAAGCTACTTTCAGATAGCACTGAGACTCCATGACAGAGGACTACAACTACAGCGGGTGCCAGGCCTTCCACCACCACCTGGAAGCCATCATTGCCGTACAGACACACACCTATTTATCGTATTAATTTTTTTGAAATTCTATTGTTAATAAATAAATTATATCTTGTTGAAGTTTAAAGTTCAAGGTGTTTAATAGACCACTCGGCACATTAAAGGTTTTGAAATAGGGAGGAATAATTAGTAACAGCGTTCATAACTTACTTCTTACCAGAATACATATATTTTGTTTTATATGTATAGAAACCACTATACTTTCGGGGGAACTAGTAATTTCACATATTTCGCTTTATTACAATATTTTATAAGAAGTGTTACAATCGTCCAATTTAAGGCAACTATGCCCCGTTCTATTCGATAACTTGTTGGCAACGAGAATCCAACTTCATAATGGCCATCTCGTAGATGGCCTTGTACCTATTAGCAAAAAAATCCAGAACCAATTATCACAGGTCTCTATTGAGGCCAACTTTGTACCTCCAAGTGCGTTGGCTATAGACAAAAACTATGGTCACTTAGTACCAGGTCCGGACTCTAGGGTAGATGCATAAAAACTTCTCATCTGAGCTTCTGGATCTTCTAGCACATCATCAAAGATGTATGGGGCCTGGCATTGTCTTTTTGTCTCCTATTTACCAATGCTGGCCACTTCTGTTCGATCACCACCTTCACACGGTCGAATTGTTCACAGTAGAGGGCAGAACTGAGCCGGGGGAAAAATCGCTCGAACCACTGTTGTACAGCACAAATCGCCCTCGTATACATTGAAACTTTCTTGATCACTTTTGTAATGTTTTTCCCTTTCAAATAGTAAAAATCTATAATATGGCAAATTTCTCCCTTTGATACCTCGATACTCGACGCAAGATAATTCACGCCTGAACTGACTAAGCGCAATACTGGCAAATAAGCGTTTTTAGTATACACTCATTCCTTTATAACCCTGTATCGTATGATCCGATTTGACCAATAATGAACCAAATATACAGTGATGACAATCAGGTGTAGAATGGGCATGTTAAAATAAAGAAATCCAAAATTAACATGATAATGACTTGACTCTACTCTGAGTCCAACAATTATAAGTTTGTAAACAAATTTTCAGGGTGAGAGGCAGCTGATCTAATGAAAAGTCATGAGCAATGATGTAAACCCGTTGTGTTAATTAGCTGGCTCGTTAATTTGTAATTGAAACTTGATTTTCCTTAGCAGTTGTGATTATTTTTTAATGTCTGAGTAGTAAACATCCTTTCCTAAATAGATTCAATTATATTAAAAAAAAACCTGTTTGAACGTTCGTATTTGGTCATAAAAGACGGAGCGTAACCCTGAGGATTTGTTGCGGAGTTGTATTTGTAAGTCCTTGTTGGAATCGGAGTAGAATTGGGGATCGACATCGGAGTAATTCTAGCAAATGTCCTAGTTTATATCATTTTCTCCTTCCGTCCGTGTCACAGCTTATTGTTGCTCATCTAATGAAACGTCATGAGCATTATTCTTTCTCTCTTCCAAAATGTTCTTCAAATTGTTTGGGTTACCATGTTGATTTTTGGTTTCTTTTTTTTATCATCCCCATTCTACACTGGATTTTCATCATTATATATAATAATTCTTGATTTGACACGAACTCTAATGAAATCCAAGATCCATGATTCATCAAGGACTAATGATAGATGGGAGACGGATATGAATTGTTTATGATCATTATACCTTGGGAAATATAGGAAGAAGAAGTTTAATGCAGGGATTTACTTCTATTCCCAAGATATAAATATCATCTACGGATCGGAATTTCATTCCTACGTCACTATCATGACTTCATTTCTAATCCATAAACACCATATATAATTAATATCCGTCTCCCATATATCACTAGTCATCCCTCATCTCCAGCGCTGACTACATACTTCCTTGGCTTCCCTCAACAGCCCAAAAAAAAAAACCAACTACTAAGCAGTTTAGAAGAGAGAATGAAAAATGTCCGTGGATAAATTTTACAGGGAATGAGATTACCGGTTACGAAAATATATATTTGCATTTTTTGGTTTTACTATTTAGGGGATCCTCCAATGAATAAAAAGTATGTTATTATATCGTTACACAATCAAAATGCCATACTTTACTCCTCTCTAATCCATCAAAAACAAAAAACAAATTGTACATATTTAGACATTCTATAGGTATTTTCAGTACACTTTACTTCCATTGTATTCAAATATCACTGTTTATCATTGACGTGACATTAAGTAGTATTTAATCCAAATGTTAAAGTATTTCTTCTTAAAATCATTTGAGAGAGTTTAATCATGATCGATTGCAAATTTGTACATTTTTTGAAATAAAAATATCAACTTTGAGGCTTTAAGATGGCGTTTCCTTCCATTATGAGGTAAATTATGACGTCAGCGAAAATATTTTATGAAATACATAAGCGTCCACAGGATTATATATATATTTTTTTTTTTTTGGGGGGCTTGATTTCTGGATTTTATGAAAAAAAATCTACAAATTAAAATTTTTTGAAACAATAAAATTTCAAATATTTAATTTTAAAAAAATCAATTTCAAAAATCCACAGCTGTTGACAAAAAAAAATTTCATCCTTTGGAAAGAAATTTCAAAAATCCGAGTTATTAACAAAAACTTAAATTTTTTTAAACAAATTTCAAATTTGAAATATTATTAATTTTTTCGAAAATAATTTTAAATATTACATTTTTTGGAAAAAAGTTTAAAAATCCATAACTATTCACAGAAAATTTAATTTTTTCGAAAAAAATTTGAAAAATCAAATTAAATTTCAAACATTAAATATTTAAAAAAAATACCAAATATTAAATTTTCGAGTAAAAAGGGAAAATTCCTTAATTTGGGAGGTGCACAGCCCAACCCCTGTGGACACCCCTGAAATATTCATTAGTACCATCGACTTAATTAAATTTTAATTTTAGAAAACGATTACAAATTTTCCTTTAAATGGCCTCTTTTCTAAAAGAAATTCATTATTTCTAGTTGAACTTTATTTAAAAAAAATAGATTTTCAGTTAAAATAACTATAATCCGTGTGTGTTCAGGGAGCAAATACCCCCTAAAATGGCACTTTTCCTAAAAACAAATTCTGACATGATATTCATATCAATTACAAAACCCTTGAATCAATAAGGCTTCCTCCTTGCTCTTGATGTTTGTCCAAGATCAGGACTTACTTGATGTTGACATGATAATTAATTATTATAATAACGCAATATATTTAGAACTTATATGACACAATACAAAAATGATAACCGATAAAAGAATATAACTATTGACAATATTTACAAGTTAAAAAACACATTTTTAAGAAAAAAACAACACTTATACACTATATAAAACCAAAAGATCCCCACAATCTCCCTGAATTTAAAATTTCCATCAGAATTATTATTATATATTTTTTTTTTGAAGAGGTTTCCATGGAGACGACATCGATTAAATGTTACTGATACTATAAAACATCTATGTTTTATTGTGGTGGTTGAGTCAAGTCTGTCTTCTATAAAGTTTTCTATATAATTATTAAAAGTGTTCATTGCGGATCCATCAAGTGTCGAACTTGTTATCTTGATTGAGTAAAGACTATATTATGTCTTTAATCTTTCTTATTGATCGTCCAATTGTATTGACACATTTATTTTAAATAAAGAATCAGTCCATTTAAGAACATATCATGACGCATTCGGTAGGATTGTTCTAGATTTTTTGTAAATGAAAATAAATTTGAAGGCATAATTACTTATAAAAAAGTATCTTACTGATTGGAATGGAGATCGATAACTTTTAGCTTCACAAGTGGGATATAAAGCATTCGTTGCGAGAATAAGTAACTCTACTCGAGTGTCAATCGACAGACCAAACCCAATTAAAACTTTACATAGAAGAATGGGAGAAATGATTCGACAAATATCTGAGAACTGATATCGAAGAGACAAGCCATTGCTGAAAATGCAGATAAAGAGAGTGATATAATCAATCAAAATTATTTTCAAGCTAAGTAAAAGATAATTTTACATACATAAGTCCTTTAGATCTTCTATGAAATTATCGTATACTCCTATAAGAACTCAGGAGTTCGATAGATAGAAAAAATAATTGATTAATAACAGATCCAATGAGCTCTATCGTTGTAATCCTTGAGTATTTTGATCCCAAAGCCAACTCCAATTTGATTCCTAATGAATTTAAGAAAATTATTTCATTGCTTCAGCGCATCATGTTAGCCATTATATAAAAATCATTTTCTCATTTGCGATATTAAAGACATTAATTTTCCATGGGTTCTTTTATTCATATTCCATCAATCATCACATATATACGTCTTTATAGAGAGCTTTTCAAAGTCTAATTATATTGGATAAGTATATGATACAAAAATATCCTCGATGTTGATTTGCTCCGGGCCCTTATGTTCTATTTGGGTTCAGATTTAAAAAAAGTGACACATTGATAGCTCAAAATAAATACAGCTCATAATGACGAAGAAATATCGGCTCCTCCATGAATTATGGGCCAACAAAATGGAATCACTGTTATTAATATATGTATATATATTGTCTCAGCCTTATTTGGATTATATTTTCTTTAGCATCGTTAAAAACCGAGTCATGTTCTTTTGGGAATTGAAATTCATTTTTGGTAGAAGGAAGGTAAATCAGACATGAAACCTTCGACAACATTTAATGGGGAAAATTTCCAAGAGGGGCTAATAGGTACACCCATAAAAGAATACAAATTTCTAAGGATCCCCTCGCACTTGAAGCTGCAATTATTTCCCGTCACCATCTCTTGACCAGCTGATATCTATAAATTAAAACAAAAACACTTTTAAGTTAGGCACTCGTATTTAAAAGTATTAGTTTATAAAGAATTTACCATGTTCGACACGTACATTTGTTTCTTCAACAAAATATTACATTTTAAAAATTATTATATAGATATTGCACAGTAGATTTTCAGAGTCCAAAGCTAATATATATATGTAGACTACAGAATATGGAGTCTACTAGCACTTAGTTTTTCAAACTTTGTAAATTCTTTTTCTAAAGGTACGCTTTATAATTATTTTGTTTTTACATATATATATATATATAAAATGACTCCTAAATATATATTGATAGTGATATATAAACCTTGGGTTTCGTCCCCTTTAAAAGAGCATAAGGGATGTACTTCGGATTCGAATAGGATTACTGATGGAGTAGAGGTATAACAAGGAGAAATACCTTGGCAAGTATTCATTATTGTTCAATGTATGGGTATTACGAGTTATGGTTCGTGTGGAATCAGTGGAAACGTTGGTTTAACTGATCCTCATTGGTTTAATATAATAACTAAGAGAAATATTATATATTTTCCGGAATTTCGTAGGATTTTAGTCCCTATATATTAGTATATTTCGTTCTAGTCACATATTTTGCTCTTCAACTATCTTACTATAAACATATCATATTTGTATACTTTGATATATGAATATGATATGTTTATAATAAAATTGTTGAACAGTAAAAAATGTTACTAGAACAATATATACATAAAATAACTTCTACACCAATCTGGATAATAAGAATCATTTTTCTTAGTTATTATATTAAAACAATGAACAGCAGTTAAACCATCATTACTACTGATGATCGATCCTCCACACGAACCAAAACTTGTAATACTCATATATCGAATAATAAGGGATACTTGCCAAGGTATTTCTCCTTATTCTGCCTCTACTCCATCAGTAATCCTATTAGAATCCAGAGTACATCCCTTATGCTGTTTTAAAGGGGACGAATCCCATGATTTATATAACACTATCAATATGGTAATAGGAGGCATGTTTTATATACATATATGTAAGTACAAAATAATTATTTTTAAAGGTGTACCTGTAGAAAAAGAAAATATAAAGTTTGAAAAACTAAAGCTAGTAAACTCCACATTATGTAGTCTATAAACATGTATTGTTGGCGATGTTCTCCAAAAATCTACTGTATCTATATAATTATTTCTAACGTGTAATATTCGAGTGGAGAAAATAATATACAGGTCGGACATGTTAAATTCTTTATACAGTCATACCTTGAGATACGAGCGCCCCAACATACTAGTTTAGTCTTATGGGATAAGTTGCTTTGACTTACGAAATGGGTCCAAGAAAAGTGCGCTATCTATTCAAAAATTATCAATTTGGTTCGACTCTATTTAAATGGTGAGCTGATTTTTTAATTTGGAAAAAAAAATCGGAGTCGACTTCATATTATATTGATTCGGCTTGATTTATATCACTAAACCTCGTCAGATAGTATGAATTATGTTGTGTTGCCTCTAAGTGGTTTTCTAATCAACCACAATTTCCAACGCTGTTGTTGTAATCTCTGAGGAGACATGCAGTACTTATGATAAGGAATTGCATGATTATATATCTGAAATGCACCCTGAAAATTTTTGTTATATTAAATGTCAATTAGGGAATGGGGAGTAGCCCTTTTTTAATTTATTGACTGGCCTTGTCTTGGTTTGACTCAAGCTGACACAACACTATCCATGAACTATTAAATCTCGTATTTCAAAGTATTACTGTATGTAAATATTAATACAGAAATTTTAAACAGATGTTAAAAAATTAGAATTTATATATTACTAAAAAACATTACACTTAAAGGAAAACGCCACGTATACTTGCTGAGTTAAAATGAATGTATATCAAATTTATATTAATAATTGATATTATTTTAACCAAATTGCACGCCTGGGTATTTATAATAGCATCAACTCTGACATCCTTTAATCTAAAAGGATGTTCCATTAAAGAACAAAGTTTAATTCATTATGGACATGAAATACAATTTGAGTATTCAGTGAGTTTATACGATTTTACTGAATTGTGTGAAACATCTGTTCTTTTCAAAATAAAAATAAATCTTTCTACTTGTCGTGAAAAAGGATTTAAAAGATAGTATAGATTCAACTGAAGAGTCATCTAGCGAGTAAAATATATTATATGTATATTTAAATGTATGTGTGTGTGAAAAGACGTCACCGAGTGCCTATATATTATATATATAGTCATATATTACTCCCTATTTGATATATCAATACAGTATATAGAAAAAAAGGTAGTATAATATGCAGGGATAAAATGATCGACACCTTGCAGCTGTTTAGTTAAACTCTATTTACTCTAGGATTACAAGGGAAAATGTAAGATTTGCTACTTGTAAACTGGACATAAGCAATTTGTAGGACGGTGTTACCTCGCTTACACAAAAATACCTATGTATTTTGTTGTCAGCTGTGGATTTCCTCCTCTCACTTGATACGTCATGGCTATTTCATAATCTATTCTGTTTGATAAATAAACAAAGTAATAAGTTATTCAAAAGGACAGGAATACAATTTATTGTTGATTCCTCATCGTATTAGCCATTTTATTATTTATATTAAGAAATTTTGGCTATCATATATAAACACAAATGAACACTAGTATTTTAATAAAATATAACTTAGCAATATTATTATAAAGTAACGAATAAAATACTTTGTAGATTTCAATAACATGTAATTCATTTTTAAAATGGGGAAGAAATAATATGGCAGTGATATTCTATAAATGGCAGTTGGTATAATTGACTTATTTGGCTAGTTACCAGATGATTTCATGTATTTTTTATGTTTCTTTTTGGAGGAAAGGCTGCGTGATATTATAACGATAACAACGTGCTAGGAGGCCATTTTATACAGAAGTCCAGTTCGGTTAGAGTAGGAGTTTAAAATCCAATTAAAATCATATCTACGAGCTAATTCAAGTAAATAATGGTACATCCGGTTTGAGTGAGCAATGTTTAATCAAGAATCAGACATTGGAGGTATCAATAGAATAAAGAACATTAAATTGCCAAACTGAATCCATTAAATTCCTTCCCGAGACGGAGTTGGAAGCACAGGCAATATTATTATTCCCTATTATCAATATGATTAAGAGTGGAGGGCGGAGGTTTTTGTTTCTAATTTATGTACAGTGTGTCTGTTCCTCCCTCTATTCTTTATCATAAAATAATATGAGATCCTTTATCTCAAGGATTGCCAAATAATCAGGAATTCCCCTGGGTAAATGAGTATGTGTCTTGTATTTTGAATTTTATACACCCAAGAAATAAACATTCAAAACAGCTTATGCACTTGCATTTATATTTTTTTCCTATTTCATGGTGTCCGAAATTAGAAAGGATAATTTGTAACTTATCTAAATTTAGGGGGATTTTCTGAATGAGTTTTTAAATCTGTAATAAACTTTTTATTCGATGTTCCAATGAAAATATTCTGATACATAATTCTTAATAACACATTATATTCGTCAATGCTTTTATTTCAGATCTCAAATATAACACACGATGTATATAAAGTAGTTAGAGATTTGACCCAAGTTTCAGAGCCTCAGAGTTTTCAGATATTTAAGGTAGAAAATAAGCATTAAAAATTGTTTGATAAATCTTTTCTAGGGTAAAAATGTCTTTAGATTATGATTTTTTAAGTTTTAATACTGTACTTTGTGTCGTATAGCCAAAAAAAAAATGAATTTGTGACCAATTTTCTCCAAAAATTACTCTTTTTGTGTGACAAAATTTTTGAAATCCCAATTTTGATGACCCATAGAATCTACAATGTACAATTAAAAGACAATTATTTATGTGAAAATGATAGATGGAGACAAGGACTATAAAATAAAACCGTCTGTTCAGATGTTTCTTCCATAAATGTTGTGTAATCGCCGATTAAAAAATATGTATTAAGTGACAAACGGGAATAAAAATTCACACTTTTCGATAAATTCCTGGCTTTAGGAAGCCATGTTTACGAATAGGAAAAGCCTACAGGCTTGATTTACCTATAATTTCATTGAAGTTTTTGAGAAAATGACATTCCAAATTTGTCGGAGATCAAGCAAAAATTAGGTATAAATTCAATATTTTGATAAAAACTTTGTAGTAGCACAAAATGAAAAAATAAGATAAATGATCATCTAGAAAAATAAAAACTCAACACCCAAGCAAAAATTAATGAAATTAAAATCCATGAACCGATTTACCATTACGTATCAATATTTATAATCAATATATGATCATGGATTGCTCAACATTGATGTTGAGTAATCCATGATAGGATTTTCAAAAAAAACATCTTTTTTGTTATTATAAAATGGGGGAGGAATCATAACTTGGCGCCCTCTAGATGTGTAACGTACTTGGATATAGACTTTATATATATTATATAGATTCCTGGAATAACTCAGGATGAATCTCTTCTTAATATTCCTACATAAAACGGAACATGTGTATTGATGGTCACTAAACCTATAAAATATTATGATAAGGATAACAAAATATAAATTTCATGTATTCGAAATGATATTTGCCTCTTCCCTTCTGTGGGATCCAAATGGATGATCGAATTTCTGATTATGAATGATATCTCTTTGAAGATTCCTGTGATTGAATTTTACCTCGATGGGTCCATAACTTAGGTATAATGTCTTGTATCCAAATCGACTCATCTATCTAGAATTAATACGAATTACTTCTTCCATCTCCTTGTATTAAAATTTCTTTATCTGAAAGGTATTTTTCTTCCTTGATTCCACGAGCACTAGGTTCTTTGGTTCTTTTCTATCTACCTTGCTCAATTTGGATTGGATAATCCTCCGGTAAAGTTTTTAAATTTTCACGTAACATCCCCGACATTATAAACTTAAGAATTTACTTGACATCTATAATTTTTTCTTCAATCTCCTCATTTCCAAGACATACATATAAATTGATGGATCCTAGTTGATTTAAAGACACTCCTGTAGCTCCATTCTAACGGGTCTCTGAATTTCTATCCAATTTATTCAGGGATATTCCAATCTCTTAAAAAATGTTCATCGCAATACATACCTCACTACCGGAATCCCGAATTTCATAACTACAATTACATAAGTATGTTCCATCCATATAGTGTGACAGGGACATTTTTCACGTCATTAAAATCAATTTTTTGTGCTAATTAGGTTTTAGGTGACATTTCAAGCAATGCTCTGATATATGTGTTGTGTTTCTTATTAATTGTTTTAACTTGATCAAAATCGGACGAAAAATGAATGAACAGGAATAAAAAAAGGCAGTGTTTCGGATCTTAACAACGCGGATGTTGATCCCAAAAAATTCAGACATTGTCGGCGTAACCGTGAGGATAGTTTAGAACATCAGGGTGGCTTAGGAGAATGGGAAAGGACTAAAAGGAAGGAAGGAAGTGGAGAAAATGGTTTGAAGCGTGATGAAACATATCTCAAATCCCTGAAGGCCAAGATCAAGGAAAATCGAACTACATCAATACACCGCTTGGGTGACGAGTTCAACGTGGACCAGGTTACCTTCAGGAGGCAATTCATGATGACCTCGGCCATAAGAGCTTTGTTATGACTCCAAGGTATCACTCACAAACAGGATGAGGGCCTTAAGTCTTGAAAGATACAAAAAGTCCTTTATTACTTGAAAAATCATTCGTCGACTGCAAGGTTGCTCCCTTAGTTGACTTGCGGTTCCGGTTCTTGAACCACTAAAACCGGAACTGACAAAGTTGAATGGAGACTTATCAGTTTCAGTTCTTGTGATTTTATTCCCATTTAGAATATATAGAGAAAATACAATATACAAATAATAAACAATAAATTAGTTTAAATCAAATTTTCTTTGTTTTCTTTTGTGCAATTGCAGGGTTTTCTAAATGAGTTTTTTTACATCGTCAGGGTCATACAGTTGTATCTGAGTTCCAAATAGCTAAGGGCTTCTTATGGATCTGTAAAAGTGGTTTTAGGCACCAGACGGTGTGATTAAAAGATGAAAGGGGTTGGGTAGTTTATGGACCCAGATCCGCTACTAAGCTTGCCGGAGCCCTATGATATGATAACTATAATATTTCTTGAGCCAGGATTTCCCAAACATAACTATGCCCAGGCCCCCTATACTAATGCATTTTTAACTGAGGCAACCTTTATACTAAACATTTGTACGATGTATGTGTGGACCTCAATTCTCCATCTTCCTCCGCTCCTATCCTCCCCTCACTGCCCCCAGATTCAAAACCATTGTCTAATCCAAGGTTCGGCAACCCATAGCACGCGTGCCACTGCGGGCACGTGGAGGCACATTCACTGGTACGCACAAATTAGAACATATTCCCGCAGTTTGTGTGTGTGTTTTTACCATTATTCTTGATAGTGGCACACTCATTGATTAGAAATGTTGAAGTGGCACTCTATCCCTCAATGGTTGCCTACCCTCGTCTAAAGCAACCTTGATTTCTGGCGCCCCTGTTGGAACTTGATGCATTACGCACTCTGTGTATAAGGTAGCTGCGGGTCAGCATCAAGAAGCAATGGGTCAACATGTCCGCCGATTATATTGTGGCAACCTGCACAAAATTCCAACCTCGTATAGAGGCTGTGATAGAGGCTGGAGGAGGGCATAGAGAATAGTTCTTGACAAAATTGATTGCTAAAAGTTTGTTCGATAACATTTTTCATTATACTTCATTGTGATTCAGGGATCAAGGCCTTAGTCGAGGGAAAAAGATTTTTGGAAAAATCCCGTTGAAAGAAAGATAATGGATTACATATTCTGTTCAAGAGACAATATTATCAATGAATGTTCTGCTTGGAAAACGAAATACAGAAAATGCAAAGAAATTGTTCATTTCAAAAAGTCAAAGGCCTGTAAGAATGGAATTACGAGAAACCAAAGAGTCATGCTGAGGAAGGTGACCTCATTTTTTGCAAAACAATTTCAATTAAAATTCTAGATAGACCATACTTATGTAATTATAGTTACACTTAGCGACAATTGGAATATTGAAATAAAATTTCACAATCCTCACACACCTGACGAAGAAAGTTTGATAAAAAGTAATCTATTTTACGTTTTTTTCAGAATGGTCAATCGCAATTTCATAATACAATGACTTCATAAGTCTAAGGGTGATAATTTTGGTAAGAATAGAAAAGCGTGCGAGGAGAAGAGAAGAAATACTTATGGCATCATTGATTAAATAATATACATCTTCTTCTATCAATCAAGAATGTTATCATTTCCGCCTATATTATTCAATATTAATATTATATTAGATGGTGATAGTCGATAGAGAACTGAATAAAATGCCTAAAATAAGGTCGCCTTCTGTCTGGATTTCTGAAAATGAAGGCCCAGGAATTTGGAAAATACTTACCGGATGAGAAACAGATGGTTTGTTGGATTTGTCGATATAAATGTGCCTTTAGTCCCCTGCATAGAATTACACGCCACTCATTATCCTCATATCAAGAGCATGGATATTCATCTATAAAATCAAGTTATTGATTAATACATCAAGTCAGACTTTAACTATGATCCCACAAAGATGATTATTACATGTAATATAACCTTATCCATTGCTAATCATCTACGTTCGAAAAGTTTATGGAGAAATACATAATACTTAAATGGTCACAACAACGGGGGTAATAACTTTGGATGGTTCGCAACTAGTTTGTCTGAGACTAGTTTCTCCACTTAAAGACTTGGGTAAGATAATTAGGTTTTCCAATATTTCATAGTCAATAAATATTACTTTTTTTTATCACTTAAAGCTTAGCCATGGTTGATAGGCTCCAAGAAATGGTGTTCAGAAAACTCATAAAAGGCAAAAACAACTGCTTAAATAGTCACAACAACGGGGGTAGTTGCATTGGGTGTAGCATTATAATTACCAATTGTTTATATATGTTGTTATATAAGCATAAGAAGAAAAAAATCTTTTTTGATGCTCTTAATAAGAAGTAATATCGCCGGACATTACTACATAATTAGCTTTTGCTCTAAATCTTTACGATGTCATGTTAAAAAAACTACAATAAGTCAAGAATGGTTGCCTGAATTGTCTTATCAGTTAAATTTGACTACATGGATTAACTTTTCTTTTTTTAGATAAATATGAAATAAATGAAAGTGGGATTCTAAAAGCTGTTCTTACTAAGATTGGAAGAAGATATGGATTGAAATCTAACATTATTTTATGATTTACTTTATTATTAATAATTATTAAAATCTCATCGGTAGAAATATATATATCCTGTGCACAATTGTACATGCAACTTGCACATAAGGAAAAAAGGTGATGGTCTTTTTGATTAAACTCCACGTCTGGCTTGTATTTTGCAACCTCAAGTTATGACATATTGAACTGAATTCTGATGTTAGAACAAGAAGATATTATTTGGATCAATCTATTATTTCAATATTCTGTATTTATAATTTAATTTTATTATTAGTTATATGATTCTAATTGTTTAATTTTGTATATTTAACTTAAATGTATGATGGTTTATTTTTTTAGTATGTAGATTGTATTTAATTTAAGCCTTCTATTTTAAATTTGGAACTTCAAATATGTTTCGAAATACTCTTATTTTGTCGTTTTATTAGTTATTTTTCTGAGAATATGGTTCACAATAAATTACTATGTCATGGAGTGTGACGTTTCCAAATCTACTGTAACGGATAAAAATCGTCTAAGTCAATTATACGTAGTATATCTTTATTAAACATTTGGCAAATAAATACTTTCGTTACACCCTCAAAAATCATAATAAAGCAGGCAACTGATAAATACTGATGTGATTATCAGTGATAATCACATCAGTATTTTAAACAATGATACCATGTGTCTTTCTCCCCCCTGTCTCCTCGCACACGTTTTTTCTACAATATTATCAACTATACTCATAAGTCGTGCCGGACGGCAAATTCCCTTGACACGCCTGGACAGTTCTGAAGAACATACCTTCCCTTCTATATACCTTATTTTTCAAGTCTCTATCGAGGTGTTTGGGTGGCCAGTGTCCATCCAGATATTGAATAATCCATGTTCTAACCATATCGTATCATAAGCCAAGAAATCAAGATATACCCATCAACATAGATGATCAGTCATGCATAAATCACCCTTCACAATTACCTCAACTTGATGATTACAAAAATTCAGAGCTGGACAACCTACCTTTTTTTTTTTTTTTTTTTTCCCCGTATCCGTACCTCGCTTCCAAGAGTTCGTGTGGTTTCGTATCGCGTATATCTGCACCTCTGTATCATATTTTCCATGCTTGTTAACGGAATGACCAATTTAACAGTGTTCCGTGGAAAGTGCGATCAATGAACGGAACGGAACTCTTTTTTTGAACATAGTACACTAAAAATGACACTTAAGCGTTCCGTTCCAATTTTACTTACAAAACATTCATGAAATCAAAGTTTAAATATATTTTTTTTCTTTCTTAAATATGATTGAAAGGGCTGATAAAGGAAAGGAGACTGCTTGGGAGACCTATGATATTCATCATACCCTAAAAAAACATAAAATTAACATTTTGAGTTTCTTATGTTGTTGTTGTTGTTTTTTTTTTGGGGGATATACTCTCTATACCTCCCTGAGGATCCTTTGACGAAATATCAAACGCCATGTGCTAAGATAATTAAGTATCTTCCGATTTTTAGATAATATATTTTTTCCCCCTTTTGTTATCTTTTATATACTGTGTGCGACAGCAAAACACGACAGAAAAATCGACTTCATCAAGGACAACATACTGTTGAACAACAATTAAAAGTTATTTGTCGAAACGACCACCCTCTACTACCACCATGGGCACAAGCCTGGTGCTGAAGGCTGCACACACCTTCAATACATGGCTTTTGGGAACAGCCAATCACTACCTCTCGGCGGATGTATTTAGTGTTTGGACGTTTGAATGGGGATGGCAATTACACTACTTTCGACATAGCCCCAAATATCATATTCGAGAGGATTCATATCGGGTGAGAAAGGAGGCAACAAATCCTGTTTCCAAAATCGAAAAAAAATAATTACTTGTGGCCTGGGGCGGAGTCCTACTGGAACAGATAGTTTCCCTCTAGGTTAGTTGAACTTCGCCCAGGGTAAGATCATCTCCTTGATGATGTCCTGGTAGTCCTTGGATCCGATTTTCAGGCTTTTCGGGTATCCTCTTCCCGTCTGATTCAGCGATTCCCAGCATACCCAAGGTCGTTCTTGGAGTTTCTCCAATAGTGCACGGTCCAATTTTTCTTCTCTTGAGGCTGTGATTGGCAAGAATAAAATCGGCTATACTTTCCCTTTTGGCCTACATCTCGACAACGAATTAACCAATTTTATTCAGTTGTGGCCCATTTGAACGCTAATATTGACCATATTATTGTTTTAAAATTTTTGAAACTTAATAATAATTAAAACATCTCTGGATTTTTGAATTTATTTTTGAAAAAATATAATATTTGTAATATTTTGCGAATAACTGTGGATTTTTCCCAAAAAATCGAAAAAATCGAATATTTGAAATTTCATTTTTGAAATTTTTTTCAAAAATTTTTATTTACGAAAAAATTTTAATAAATATGTTGTGTAGTTAGGATGATAACTCTCTCTGTTCATCACTGTATCTTTCAGTCGATTATTCTATCTTTTTATGGAAATCCTTAGTCTTTATAGAAACATACGATTATTCCGTACAAGATTTGGAGGAATTTATTTATTTTTGAGCATAGAAGCTATGATTCAAGAGGTCAGAAGGACAAACAAGCTAAATTTAAGTTTTTTTATTAGAGGCAATGGTTAAAATGTTACAAAATAATCAGGGGCGTCCGCCGGAATGGGGTTGTTGCCCCTCCCCCATGTAGCCCATATTTATGAGTTCTTAATTTTTTACCTTATTGATTCCTTTGGTTATATTTTGGACAAGCAAATGCTATTTCATTATTGTAATTCTTGTCAAGCAAGATAAATCCTTCTTATGATCAGTTATACAACTATTATTGCTCTTTATTACACACTGTTCAAGCAATATAATATAGGGATGCTTAGACAATTTGATTTCCCGAGAATAACTTAAATATTAAAAAAAATATATATCTCTCAAAAAGGCTTATTCGAGGCATCCTAATTGGTTCTGTTAGCAACATAGAACTTTATATTGATTATATTCAAGATATGTGACAAATTAGGTGTTATTGTAAGTTTAATTTTTTCACATGATCATTCATGTTTTTACATAATCAAAATATTACACTTATTCTTAATATACTATTGATTTATCCACTATAATGATGGGTTTTTTTAGTACAAAAATAAACTTAATATAAAAATATATATCCGTTATCTAAATAAAGTATATTGAGAAGTATTCATAACGCAGTCGTTCCAAGTAATCAATAGTAGTGTACTGAAGACTGCTGTCCCTCCAGTTACGTCTCTGTCCAATTTAGTTTAGTCCTAACACTTATAAAGTAGGTATGTTAACAAAAGATTTAAAAAAATCTTAATTTTATACTTTTTATATAATAACTATTATTTAATTTTAGCAGAAAAAGACAATGATGCTAAAATTAACGTACCTGGTAGGATATAGACGGAGTAATTGCAATTTATCTCGGCAAAAAATTAAAATAAATGTAAATCCGATGTATTTTTAAGCTGGCCCGTCAATTTGTAATTGGTATTAATTATTATAAAGGCTACTTTTGTGAAAAGTTGGTTCTACTTTACTGAACTATAAAGTCAAATGGATAAATAACTAGCTAAAGAACGCGATCAAAAAGAGCCAAAAGAAATTTAAAATTAGAAAGCATTCGTAACTGTTGTCACATATTAACATCATGTCATAGAAATTTGCAATAGTTGCTAGGTCATATCACTCAATACTTTATATCATTGTTGTGATTGTTCATAAGATTAGTTATATACACTGGGCATACGAGGGATCCACTATCCACATTAGACTTACTAGACCTCTACATGTATATGCTCTATGATATGTATCAAGAATGTTTTTCTTATCTCTAATTCTAATTTGTATAAAATTATGTATATGCGCTTTTTCATCACGTTTTTTGACTAAGATTCATCTATTGTAATTCCACGTAAGTCAACGTATCGGACAGGTCTATGTATTTTTCTTTAGAATAAACTAGAAACATCAACTATTAATTAAAACAATAGTTCATAGTATCATAATCATAATTATATTCTAAAAAATTAGAAAAGTTTTAAAAAAAAAATACATACGAAGGGTATTTATATTCTATATTTTCGAATCGAGGTTACGTGAATCCTGAACATAATTCATATACGTATTTTTTGTTTACTTTTTATTTCAACCATCTTGTCGTCTCTTTCCTTTTTAGTCTCTTTAATTCAAGTCACCTTCCTTTAAGTAAAGTTATCTCTAGTATTCCCGGAGCGCCCCCTGCCTTGACTAACAAGAAGGAGCGCTCTTTCTTCTAAACAGGTCTGTTTCTACGCAGCTACAAAATATTAAGTTGCCTATGTTGCGCGGCTGCTTCAAGTTACTAATTATAGAATACAATTTTTTAACTCTCACTTGTTGAGTCCATGTTTCTAGAATGTGCTTCTGTTGTAGTTAATTGTGGCAGCCTATTATCTCATAATGATTCCCACTTGGATTAGTGAGTTAGTGTTACATTATCCTTCCTTCAAAGAAGCAAGGATATCCATACACTTTGCTCAATTCCATGGATCCACAGTTTACATGGCGGACCAAAAAGGGCATATCAAGTTATATCCGAACCTAATTAGTAATTACTAATTATTCTGAGGATAGCATTTGCCATTAATAATTAAATATTTACTACTTTATTAGAATATATGAGTCGTCTTCTTATCCTATGTTGAGGTGAGGCGATCCCATTTGATCCAGTCTTCATTTTTTAACATCTCATTTATATTAATAAATAACAACTATTCTAAATATAATAATAAGATAATTTATTTTATTTCTATTTCAGAAAATTTATAATAATGG
The DNA here is from genome assembly GCF_016086655.4 of Lepeophtheirus salmonis. Lineage (NCBI taxonomy): Eukaryota > Metazoa > Arthropoda > Copepoda > Siphonostomatoida > Caligidae > Lepeophtheirus > Lepeophtheirus salmonis. The sequence goes on from NC_052141.2 coordinate 4,891,131, forward strand.
TGGATGGATTATGTGTGACTTATTTACAAATTATCTAATAACGATGGAAAGTTGTTCAATCTCATTTCTTCGTATACTTTGCTATATTGTATTTATTTTCATTCGGCATTCGGTACTTTTGTTCTACTATGGTCTATAAAGACTCACAATATGGAAATAAGTAAGAATCAATCCGGCGTATTTTTGAGTGAATTTTGGTAACGTCATGTTATCCTAATAAATATCCCATATTGAAATCCTTTGTTCTACAAAGTTACATTTTCTATTAAATTAAATGTATCATCCCGTAATCATGAAGAGAATAAATGATATTGGTTTGCTTATAGAAGACATTGCTATGTTTTAATTGAATAGTTAAATATCACTCCTCTTAATTTAATCAAGCTTCCAACGAATATCATGATTATACAATATTAAATCAAAGCATCAATTGATCTTAAGATGTTAATAATTGTCGTTGCTTTTCATTTGAAAATCATTTAGTATTCTGTGATAAACTCTACTAAATGGTGAAAATGTTGAATTGGAAACGGGTTCATGTGCAAATATATATGTGTGATGGAACAAAATAACAATAGGGACTGCTTAATGTGCAAGAATAGCCACTTGGGGGTCCTTTATTAAATCAAAACCTGACGGGATCTCGAATTTTGAACACTATGAGGATGTCAAATTTCTGTCAAAAATTCAAATTACACAGTGGCAAACTTTGATTTAATCCCAAGATTTGTCATATTTCATAATGTTTTCCCTTATAACTATCGTTTAAAACCCTATCGATATTTTCGCTATACTTGTGCCATACATCTGATGATAGGTTGTGTCATACGTTTAACAGTCCCTACAAAGACCACTAAAGAAAATGTCTACTCTGGGAACTGAGGTAACTCTACAAACTACTTATTGTAATTATATAATAATTGTTTTTGTTTTTTAAGAAATTCTGAATACCAAAGAATTGGCGTTGCAAGATTGTTTTCGTTTTTTTTAAATGGAAGAGTTAATTCGTTTATTTGAGTAAGGTAAGTGATAAATAAGTTTGCCAAATTGTATTTTTTTTTTTTTTTTAAATTGATGTTAAAGGAATTCATTGGTCCCAATCTTATTTCTTGTATTTTTTTTAGACATAAATTTACCTCAAATATATAAATAACCATGAATAATTGGTACTTTTGCTTGTATTTTCAATCGTGCTCACTAATTCTTCAGCAAGAAGATTATTCTAAGTATGAGCTATTCCAAATCTTATATTGGATCTTTCTGTAAAGAATGTTTAATTATAACTCTTAACATCTTAAGTGATTTAAGTAATAAAAGACTCAATGTGAGATATTTCAGGAGCCTTTTATTCGACGTTTAATGACAACAATTCAACGATGTTAATATATAAGTTTCTTGAACATTTTGCATTTTTCTATTTATTTATAGATGAATGAAATTAAATTATTTCTTAGAGTAATTTTGAATTTGCTAGTCTATCCAAATACATCAATCCACTACTTTCAAAGGGTCAATTTTATATGTCTACTGTAATGTACAGGCACTGGCCCCTTTATCTGCTTAAACCATGTTATAATCGTATGTAACTTTGAAATCATTTTATTACCATTATTCTGAAAGATATCATTTTTTCACAGTGTGGGCTAGGTGTAATGCCCATGAGGCCTGAAACGGTCCCTGTGTTTTTATAATAGTCTTATTTCTTAATTGATTGGTCAGATGGAATAAATACTTAAAGGATCATTCTCTCCATGCCAAGTTTCTATTAGTTTCTAGTTATTGTCTAACGTGTATTCCTTGTGCTTTTAAAATGTGGAAAGTTAATAAAACGATTAATCCAATTATGTAAACTATGCCAAAATTAAGATATTTTTGTTGTATCGATATTAAACAGAGGCGATGGAATATTTGCCTCATGACTTGTTATGTTTATTACCATAATTTATAATTAAGTATACTAATATGTAGCTCAAGTTGGAAGTATTTTCAAATATTTTGATACTTTGTTATGGATTTAGGAAGCAGGATGTTGATAGAGAAGCAAGAACTTAAAAAGAAGAAACAAACAACATCTTCTTATGAATTTGTTTTGTTAATTAGGACAAATGAATTTTTACATCGAAACAAGTCATCCTAAGTAACAAAATATTTGATTAATAAAGGTTAAAACAATGAATAAAATGAGACAATTATATTTTTGATTATACAAGTCTATATTCAATTCCGTAAGCGTATCAAAAAAGGTAACCCCATATAAATTTAATAGTGCAAAATATAAAATTATATTTTTACAAGATACGTTAATTTATTTTTACATGTATGATAATTATGGCATCTCGAATTACGAACCCGTTCACGTCTCAAGCATTTACATTTTTTACTTTCACAAGCACTTTTGCATAACCAATGAAAGTGTCCCTGGCCAAAGGACACATGGCGAACATACAGAGCAAACAGAAAAATTATTGGCGATAAAAGGAATAAGAAACATCTTTATAAATTTAGGGGTGTGGAAAATCCCTGTTCACTAACCCAGGGTTAAAGGGATGCTGCACGACACAAATAACTTTGCTTTGTCCAAATTGAATGGCGTGCCGTTTAATTCTCATTTGTTTAATTGAATCTTATGTTTCTTGAAGATTTTTAAGTTGTTGATATGATGGAAGATTTTGTAGTGGTGGATTACTTCGGAACTTTTCTCTGATAAACATGATAATCAAAACTAAAATTCACAATATCCTTTTTGTCTGTTTTATTTATTTATCTGGTTTAGTATAGTAATATCAAAAAAGACGTCCTGCGCATGCCCCACCAAAATATTGACATGTCGCACTGGTAGGACGTACGCCCCACGTTGGGAACCACTGGTTTATACGCTCTTGATAAAATTTCTCGTCAAGGAAACTCCGTGGTAAGGCTTAAGATTTGAATGATTTTTTGTTCTTTCTCTGCCAGGAGGTAATGATGGTATCGCTTCATCTGAAACTATTCCGGGCTTTAATTGATCGATGGAGATCTGTTGAATATCGCAATATTTGTATAACATTAAAAGGGTATTTATAAGGGGGCTGTATATCTTTAAGAGCAGGCCCACGGTGAACAAAAACGAATTGAGAGGTTTGAATCTTTGATAGTAAAACAGATTGTTGTTATAATTTTAATAGAACAACGAGTTGATGGATGTGATAATGAGTGAATAATATAAAATACTGGCTTAAATCAAACTTATTTGGGTAGATAAAATTGCGTTTTGTCCAACTCCTTCGTAGTTCCGACACACTACTTTTGAGCTGGACATATGTTGGGTTTAAGCTCTTCAGCAAATCGACACTACTTGGATCTTTTTATATTTGCCTGTTTCTCTCTCCATTTTTTTGGTTCCTAGGGCCTCTAAAGCTACAAACTTTCTACGTTTTTATTTCTGTACAAAAGAAATAAAAGCTTTTTCATTTTTTGGATGGATTATATTACTGACGGGTAGCTTTGACATTGAATCAGCATTGAATCAAATATTGAATTCTGGAATGAGCTATAGGATATGCATCAGATTTAGTTATACTATTCAAATCTCTATAATCCTTAGCAAATCTCCATGTTCTGTCTTTCTTTTTTACTGGAACTAACGCTGATCCCGATTCCCTTATGGTCGGTTCAATTATTCCTTCTTCAATCCACTGTTGAAGTTGTTCTTTAAAACTTTCTTTCACATCTGCATTCATAGGTCTAACCTTCGCCTTCACCGGTTCATTTTCACTAGTATCCACTGCAAAATATAATATTTCCGGGCGGGCTACATTGGAGGAGTCTTTTGATAATATACCATAAAATCTATATAATAACTCTTCTACTAGTGCCCGTTCATTACCGCTCAGATAATCATTCTTTCGAACTCTCCCCCCGAAACATAATATTAATTTCATTATAGCTACTCTTTTAATAGGTTTTCCAATATATTGGAACAATTTATCTAGTACTAGTGAATAATTAATATTAGGGTCTAATTTTTCAAGTTCTTCAGATGGAGAGCAGATTTTCTCCATTTCCATTGAAGCTAACAAATTTTCATGAGTTGGGGTGTAACACTTCAATCGTCGGTTAGTTACTAATTTTCTTCCTGGAGCTATCTGCCAGGGTTCTTCTTCAACAATTGAAATGACTAATTTTACTCGACTATCGCCCCGCCTCGTCATCCTCACTTTTGTTAATTGTGACTCAAGATTTATTTTTCAATCTTCTTCAGTTGCTGTAAACCATACAATATCTGATGTGCCGTCATCAGTTACCTTGTACCCTTTGGCTGTAGCCTCAATTATTACCGTTTTCTCTACGGGAATTACCGTCTTCTCAGTAATAATTACCTCAGCAACTTCTTCACAGTCAATTAACGTTAAAGTGGAGACAAGTTCCATTGCCTCGTCAGAACCCAGATATTCTGTTAACCGAATTTCTGTTCCGCTAGTCCCAACCCCAGCAATGATATCCTCACCTAATTCTAATGATATGGGCAGCTGTCTCATAGTTTTCAGTGATAGTATAAATGGCACCCCTAGCCCACGAACTACTAGGGGGTTTATCTTCCATGGTTCTTCTAAATTTTCCACCATGATTACAACCGGTTCAGTAGGAATACCAATAATATCTAACCTATTATCCCCTACTGAACCCACTACAATGTCCGCCTTTTTCAGGTCCTTGCACGTATTTGACCTCCTCCATAATGCCTCGTCAATAAGATCGAGTGCCCGGTTTCCAGTGTCTGCTAATCCCTGAAACCGCATACCACCCAACTTGGCCCAGAACCAAATTGGCTGACTACCTGGCAGATTTAAGCTTACTAAACTCGATTCAGCAAATTTGCTCATTGTAGTTTCTTCCCCAAAGTCTTTTGGATGCGGCATATCCCCTTTGGTATTTGTGCTGTCCGTGATGGCGTCGCTTTGGGAAATAATACCTAAGGGGGGTTCTTCCCCCCTTAGGAGTTTCCCGGCTTATTTTTAGCCAAGGGGCAATTTCTTTTAATATGCCCCTCCTTTTGACAGATAAAACACTTTGGTTTCTGTTTAAACCTCGGTGCCACAGTAGCGCCCAGTCTTTCTTCTTCCTCCCTTTTATACTTCTTTACTATGAAGCAATCCTTTATTTTGTGACGACCCTGAGGGTGGACCAAGCAATGGTCTCCTTGCGTGGGAAGACTTATTGCATCTACCTCCATGGGTTCAACCATGGCGTAATGGGGCTTTGGGGCATTTACATTGGGTGCTTTACTTGGCACAGCTCGTCCCCAATCCCTCTTATATACCTTCTGGTCGACATAATCGACCTGATCCGCCCTCTCATAGTGACCTACATGTCGAAGCACTTCTTCTGCCGTCATCTCAGGATGGTCATAATTTATTTTCCTAGTAGCTTTTGCAATTACCCTATTTAACAGGCCCTGCAAAAACTGTTTCTTAAAGGCACTATGGTCCATGTCTTTCGTAGGACCATAGGCCGTAAACCTGAGGTTCCTTAATATGAAAAAATACTTTTTAGTACCTTCCCCAGCCCTCTGCAATCTCATTTGAAAGGCCGCCATCGCCTCTTCTTTCTCCCCAACACTATTAATCGAGGTGTCTAACTGCTCCATTATATGTGTTACGCCCTGGACTTTCTCCAGGGGGACCCCTAAACTCTCATCAAAGGTAAAATATGTGTCCATTACTATGTGCCGGACTGTCTGTTCCACGGGACCACACATGGCCTCCACCACCCATTTGCACATAAGAACCTCATCCACCCCTGTGTCTTTCAGCTTGGACAAAGCACCGATTTTCCAGTAATGGAAGTCAGTGCTACCATCATGCACCTTCAGGGGGCTCTTTTGGTTCCCCTGAAATTGTTTTGATGGATTATTGTCCTGTTGGCCAATATACAATTCTAGCTGCTCCCTGGTTAAGCTCTGTGCCTCGATGGATTTAGATGTCTCGCCTGATGCCTGCATTTTCTGTCCTTTAAATTGTTAAAACTAATAAATCAGTAATTTTATAAAAACTTAATTTGGCAAGACAGCGATTTACTATTTATCCTGACCTCAAAGCGTAATCAAAACTTATTTCAGAATCAAAACGCGAATCAAATGGGCGTATCACTATTCGTCTCACCCCAGCTTAGTCTAAAGAAACATATATAGATACATGAGTCTACTAATTATCTCTATCCCCTTGTGTTCTTTTACTTTCCTTAACTACCCTCCATAGATTTACTGCACTAAACTAAAGGGTGGACAGTGATTTTTCGCATTGATTCTACTTTAAAGGAATACTAAGAACTTTTCATCCCGTGTCCCCTACCGCATTAAGATTACGTCACTATTGTTCTCCTCGGGATGCTTTTCAAATATTAGGTCCTATACCGTACTTACATCCTGAGAGATGTTAACAAAATCTTCTTTTACATTTGCGATGTTCGGCCGATAACAAAAATAAACTAAAGCAAGAGCAAAAGTTGCTCAAGACTGATAGCAATCCTACCGACTGCGCCAATTTGTAGTGATTTGAGTCTCCATTAATAAACTTGGTAATAACTTCTGGCACTCCTCACACTTTCTCACCATATCTTCGATGTCCATATCTATTCCCGGCCAATAAATTATCTCTCTGGCACGCTGCTTAGTCTTCACTATACCTTGATGAGATACATGCAGGTTTTCCAATATTTCTTTCCGAGATACTCTTGGTATAACAATTCTTTTATTATTGACGATAATCAAACCTTCATAAATCGATAGACTATCTCTCAAATTCCAGTAGAGTTTTAATTCTTCAGGAGATTTTTGATATTATTTCCAAAACCGTCTTTAATAAAATTTATCAATTTTAGATAATTAACATCTTCTTGTGCTTGGTCTCTCAATTTTCTTAATCTTCGATCCTTGATCTGATCCGTTTGAATTTTTTTACCACATACAGCTCTTATTAATATTCTTCTTGCAACCTCATTTGTATGCACATCCTCCAATATGTCGTCCTTCCTCGGATTCCAGTATGGATTTCTTGACAAATTATCAGCTGCTAACATTTTTCTTCCTGGTTTCCAAGCAACAGTGAAGTTATAACGCATTTGCGTCCTTTCTTTGATTTCTTTTTGTCTTGGATTCTCAATTTCGTCCAAAGTTTTCTTGTTGAGGATATTTACAATTGCTTGATGATCTGTTTCAATATGAAAATGAGGTAATCCTTGAAGATAAACATTTAATTTTTTGGTTGCCCAATATATGGCCATCATCTCAAGCGTTGTCATTCCATAATTCTGTTCTGCTGCACTCAACCATCTAGAATTTGCTTCAATAAGATGCCATTTTCCTTCATTGTCTTCTTGTCTTAAGATATACCCAAGACCTTTTTTCTTAGAAGCATCAGTCTCTAAAACAGTTTTTCTATTCGGCATGAAGTGACTCTTTTGAGGTAATTTAACCAAAGACTTCTTGACATCTTCAAATATGTCATCTTGTTCTTTAGTCCATATGTACTCATTCTTGTTGGATAATAAAGGTCTCAATGTGACAGATAAGTTGGCTATTTCCTTTGAAAATCCGCTCATTTGATTGACCATTCCCATGAACGATCTCAACTCAGTTCTGTTTTGAGGAGCTGGTATTTTTGAAAGAGCTTCTGTTTTTCTAGGATCGATATTAATTCCATGTTCTCCGACGATATAACCAATATACTCAACCTTTGGCTTAGCAAATTGAAATTTTTCTTTATTGAGTGATATTCCAAACTTCCTACTTCGATCAAGAAATTCGTTGACACTTTTAACATGATGCTCAAATGTCTCATCATATTTTAAAATATCATCAACCAACTTCTTTGTATTTGGCAATTTCCCATAAGCTTGGTCCATCATAAGATTGAATACGTCACTTGTTGCATTTAATCCCATTGGCCATCTTTTAAACTTGAATCTTCCCCACGGAGTTATGAACGTTGTTAAGTCTTGGCTCTCATGGTGTAAAGGGATCTGCCAATATCCTTTAATTGCATCAAACGTGGAAAAGTACTTATTTTTTCCTAAAACTATTTTTGTTTCGACTAAGGCATTGATTCCTGAATGTTTTCCTCTTTTTATCTTGTTGAGTTTTGCAGAATTTAACTTTTGTCATCCTTACCTTTTCATTTCCTCAACCTCTACATCTATCAATAACTTTTGAAGTGTACATTCTTTTTCTTCTTGGCCATAAGTCCTTTTCCTCGTTTCTTCATACCGAAGTCCCACAATTAATTTAACTTTGATATTTTCATTAAAATAGTTTTTATTATTTCATCTTCATTTAATTGGTTGATTTCCAGTTCAGTTAATACATCAGAAGTCCTCGAATGATTGACCTTCATGGTTTTAATTTAAAAGGAATGGAATTTAACCTTATTCAAGAATGATGTTATATTGAGAGCAAAAATTTCCTCAATTTCTTCTAAAATTTCAGGAATGGATAACACTTTGTTTTTTTAATCCCACATTGAGACTCTTAATTTTCCTCATTTCTATATCCATGAATGATCTTAAATTTCGCTAGCTGTTTCCAAAACCTGACATTTAGCTATCAACTCCTGATTAGTTGCCTGTAGTCTTCAAAACTGGGTTTCCATTCATTTAAACTCATGCAAATCCATGCTTCCTCTAAATAGTTCCCTTCCGCAATAGATATCAATTTTTCGGAATTGCATAACTATAATTGCATAATATATACTTTACACGTTCCATCCTTTGAAGGCAGATGCTGATGCTCCTTGCCAGCTAATTCCTCCGTTTTTTCGTGAGTTCCTTCATAATTTCTTCATCCATGCGATCTCTTTTCTTCCATGAACATCAAGATATCCTACATTTGTTGCCAAGCAGGACATTTGTTTCATACTTGAACTCCATTAATTCTAAAATATCTCTAAGACGTGTAATCTTCCTAACGGGCCTTTTTGATGAGAAGGCTTTCTACTAATTTCATTCTGTTTGAACTTTTCAGTTCGTTAATGTCATCCTTCTTGACATGACCTTTGTATGCCTTAACTTTTGATTTTATAAAGTCAAATTCTTTTTCTTCATGTCTTCATGGTTTTCGACTGCGCCATATGATATAGTGGATATTAGTTTATATATATACTTTATTCTACAGGAGAAGAATACAGAATGTCTTTATTAATATATTATTATCAAAATTAATTCGGAACATTTATACATAGGTCACCAAACTTAGAGCGAATGATTTGAAGATATTTAACAGAAGGAATAAATTTTAACCTTTCAAGAACGATATATTGAGAGAAAATATTTCCTCAATTCTTCTAAAATTTCAGGAATGGATAACACTTGTTTTCTTTAAGTCTTTCCCATTGAGACTCTTAATTTCTCCCTTTTTTTTTTTCTATATTTGAATGATCTTAAGTTCTAGCTAATTTTTTCCCATTCATTTGCTCTTCAACTTGCAAATTGCCTGTAGTTATCAAAACTGGTATTTCCATTCAACCACCACGTCCAAAATGCTTCCTCTCAATACGGTTGACTTATAAGCAATTTTTTCATCCTTTTTCTTTCTCCATAATGCCTGAAGTGCAGTGATGTTGATTCCTGAAACGAACTAATTCCTCCATTTTTTCGTGAGTTCCTTCATAATTTTTTCATCCATTAACCGTTTTTCCATGAACATCAAGATATCCTCTTGTTAGGTTTGTTTCAGACTTCAACTCCATTTTCCCAGGTCAAGATTATAAAGATCTAAAATATATCTTGAAACTTTGATTACACTATTTTTCCTCTGAAGTTATTCAGACCTTTCCCATCACTTGCATAAATTGAACAGTGAGTCAAATTTTTGTATGCCTTAACTTTTGATTTTTAAAGTCAAAAAGGTTAGAGTTTTAGTTCTTCCATTAATGCCAAGAATGGTTCTGTTTATCGACTGCGCCATAAATGATATACGTGGATATAAGGATGAGGAAAATGGAAGTTTATGTATATTACTTTATTCTAACAGATAGAAATCCAGATTGACTTTTATTTAATATATTAAATACACAAAATATATGTAAAATGATTTATACATAGGTCACAAACCTATAGCTATGATCATATATAACAATTATTAAAATACCTTCTAGTATTGTTTGCATGAAGCATATAAAAGTTAACAGCTAAAGACAATGAAACAGACTTGAGGATACATTTTTCTTATATCACCTACGCTCCTCCCTTTGCCCCAGAATTAAAAATCACATGGATTGAGGTCCCGCTGTTGACTGGTCAATAGAATGGAAACCAAAATCTGGCACATTTTGTTCCCCATTGAAAATTTGTGAGCCTTGGTCAAGAGGAAATCTAATGAAAATGCCAGCAATTCAGAATGGCTTCCCAAAAAAAATCTGACAAAAGCTGGGATTTTTATACAGATACTTTGGTCAATAATCTGTTTGAAGGGATGGGGGCATAAAAAAATGTTTAAGCTTAAAGGTGGTCATATCGCCAGGAAATAAATAAAGCTGGATTTTTGTTTTCATGAAGATGGACCTTGTTTAGGTTATGAACTTAGCGAACTTTTCCCCTACTTATTATTTTCTCATTGTGTTACTTCATTAACACAAAAATAAGTCCATTTCGATGTCAACTGTACCTTTTCCTTCAACTAATCAGTGTTTAATAGATTAGTTTTAACTTTGGTTTTTCTTATGAATATTAAATACTTGTATTAAACAAAAGATTATACATGTAACAAGATCGATAAGTATAATGACCAAATCGTATTTTCATTATAATATTTTTGTATATAAATATTAATTTTATATCGCATATGAAAAAATGCATGTCTCTAAGAATGTTTAACTTCATATTGATAATCATCCAAATCTTATAAAATTCAAGGAACTTTATAATGGCAAAGCCATTCCTTCTTGCTAACCTATCACAAAGTCAATTGAGTGCCAAAGTGTTGCGTCTTGACGAGGGAGAGACACAATCTTATTTATAATAGGAGAGATCCAGGATGACCAAGAGACATGAGGAGAAGAATTCACGTGGAGGAATAATGTAACACTAGATCATGTGTATTCTAACTATACTCTGATATATTTACATAAGACGATACTATTTATAACACGTAAAACACAGTACTTATATAAGAAGATAAAAACCAGAAAGGACATATTAAATACATAACATCACCCCCCAAGCACCAAATCCATGGCGGTGATAAACAGGTTCCTCTCCATGAACAGCAGCCTATAGATCCGCTCCATCCATGTCCAGGCGAGGACAAAACATTCTTCCTTGTATCGCAAAAGTTTATCTCCATAGACGTGCCGTGCTCTCAGCACGCGCACCGGAGAAAGGAGGACAATACTCCTCATAAAGGTTTTAAGGACCCGAGCACCTTGCTCGTCCCTGGGAGAAATAACATTCACCCTTGTTGAGGTTTTAAGGACCCGAGCACCCTGCTCGTCCCTGGGAGAAATAACATTCACCCTTGTTGAGGTTTTAAGGACCCGAGCACCCTGCTCGTCCCTGGGAGACATCTTGCTCGATGTACCCTCATCCAACTCGGGATGATCCACAAGAGAGACCGTTCCACATCCATCAACCAATGATGTGAACGGGAGAGTAGGAACAGTAGAGAACCAAAAGTGCGTAGGAACAAATCCATTTTTAATTATGTGGTCCCTGACCCGGACACACACTTCACTTCTTGAAAGTGACCAAGGTTCTCTTCCTTCCTCCACGAGGCCCAAACATAGGCACAGTCCATATTGCTCCGCCTTCCGTAGACGAACGAGCGTTCTCCCCATCGACGAAAAAGGGCTACCCAACTCCAACAGGGCTAGCTTCGCCGACGATCCCACAGCAGGGAGGTCACGTGATCCTGATCCCATCCTCGTCACCAATGTTGCGTCTTGAGGAGGGAGAGACACAATCTTATTTATAATAGGAGAGATCCAGGATGACCAAGAGAATGAGGAGAAGAATTCACGTGGAGGAATAATGTAACACTAGATCATGTAACTCATGATATATTCATAAGACGATACTATTTATACTCTAATATATTTACAAAAGACGATACTATTTATAACACGTAAAACACAGTACTTATAATACATAGACGAAGAAGATAAAAACATGTAAGGAGATATTAAATACATTTAATATTAATTCTACATTAACTTACAAAGTAAAAAATTAAATAATCTTAGAAGTGGGTGCTCCATATTTCTTAAGGGATATTTGATTAAATATCCCTTAAGAAATTCTGTTTTTAAAATCCATAAATTATTAAGACACAGACGTAACAAATGTTCATAAATAATATGCGCTATTAGTATAGGGCAATATCATCTGAAATCGTTTGGGTAACACCACGTGGTGGTAAATATATTAATATTTAATATACATTGTTTAAATTTAGGTGGCACCGTTTAAACTAAATATTGCACTGCTTCGAGAGTATAAGGGATATTTTGAAGAGTCTTATGAAGAGCTTACTGATAAACTGAAAGATGTATCCCATGATTTGAATAGTTCAAGAGTTGGATGATCGCATTTGTTCGGAGATGGGACAATTAATCAAATACTATGCCAAGTTTGACACTGATAGAGATCAAGATATTTACATTAAAAAAAATATTTTATTCATCAATATTGATGTTGTCCCCTTCAGATAGGTTTCACTTGTGCTAAAGCTTTTTCCGATCCTCAAATCACTTCTCATAAGCACTTTTGGTGTAGATTTGAACTCTTCTAGTGAAGCAGTCTTTATCTCTTCAATCGTTGCAAATCTCGGTCCTTTTATAGGTCACTTCAATTTTGGGAACAAGAAAAAGTCAGATGGGGCCAAATCCGGTGAATATGGTGGCTGATGCATGATAGTAGTGTCTTTTTTGGCGAAAAGCAAGGAGTTTCCGAACAAACTTCTCTGACACTCATCTCAGGGCCAAAACGTTCGAAAACACGAGCCAACCGATATGTCAATATCCTCCGGAACTTCTCTGATAGTGATTTGACGGTTTTCAAAAACATTTTACTTCACTGCTTCCACGTTTTCATTGGTTTTTGACGTGGTTGGGCGTCCAGAGTGAGGCTCGTCATTGGTACTTTTATTTTCAGCCATCTTGGTAGAGTTTGTATCACTTGTAAACATTTTTTTTACTCATAACAGTTTCGCCGTATGCCTCTGTCAACATTTCAAGTATTTTAGAGCACTTAATTTCACTTTTCTTACAAAATTTGATGCAAATTCTTTGATCCATGTTTTTGACGACGATTTTTTTTTATTGTTATATTGTCATTTAGCCATCGTCTAATCTCTGATAATTTAGTATTTCATCTAAAAAGATCCTTATGAATTAGCACAAATAGTGAGACAAAAAAATAGTAGACACGTAAAAGAGTGAGTCTTGACAGTATATAGGATAAGAAGATCCAATCCGTATTTGAGTAATAAACACCAAATAAAAATTAAATATTTATAACAGGGAGTTACACACATCTTAACACAACGAAAGAAAAATAAGAATCTTGTTATTTGTGAAACAATAAATAACATCTGTATTTCTATGTAGGAATTAAGTTAATGTTCTTCGAATATTTGATAAATGGTTCCGCTTTTATCCTTTCGAATGGTGATGTAGCGGTTGGGCGGAGTAATCATTACATGTTCTATGTTGATTTTGATTGGAATTGTCAAAAGCCTTTAAAGTTTCATTATTCCTTCTTTTTTTAAATGTAAAATATTCTGTTTATGATGTATATCGTAAAAGGGGTTACATTCTGATATGAATATTTCATTGATATGATTTATACCTAATGCGTAACTTCGTGCTTTAATCTGGTCTTCAATTGATTTTCATATCGTTGAAAGAGAGAGCATCGTGATGTATCCTGTAGTTTAGTACAGATTTTCCAATATTGATGGTACACTCCGTATCTTTTTAAATCATATTAAGTAAGTCTAGTAATTTGGGTTAAAATCGTACATGTTCTCCAAAATCCATTCCTTTGGACGTATCGAATCCAATTCCGTCTCTCAATTTATAAAATATATTAATGTAGTGCTTTCGACTCTTTCGCCATTGTCTTCTCTAACGACGTAGGGGTTAAATCTTCTACAGGGTGCGCTGGTTTTCTTCTTTTTACATTAGTCCAAACTTCAAGTTTCCTTTTCGATACAATGAACGAGTGGTTTCTAGCATTTTAAAAGGAACAGAATTAGTCTTTCAAACATTATATTGAAATTTGGAGCGCCGATGGTGGTATTATCAATAATTTTCTTGGCATTTTCTACACCTTTGAGTACTGAACTAATATCAAATTCATCGGAACTAGCACTGAATCACATAGCTACATGGAGATAGTTAAAACTTGCCTCGAGCTGTGATAAATATTATTAAATAGTTTGGAAAAAAAGGAATTTTACTTATTTGTCTAACTACCTATGACTTTATCATCAGGTAACATATTAATTAGGTTATTAAAATGAAGAACAATTAAGGTTAAATAGTGGTATAAACATTCATTTGTAGAAAATCCTCCCTTTGCAACTATAGCTGCTTTACAGACTTTTGGCATTCTTGCTGTTAGTTTTTCAAGATAAGCAGATGTGATATCATTCCAATCATTCTTCAAAATGTTCCACTTACTCCTGGTGCACTTTTTCTGTACTATTCTGTCTAGGTTTTCCCACAATAGGTCTATTGGGTTCAAATCACGAGATTGAGCTAGCCATTGCATCACAGATAAGATGTGATAGGCTTCTTTCTATCTTTTCGAATAGGTTTTTGTAAAGTTTAGAAGTTATGGGTCGTTGAAAAACAAACTTCCTTCCAATTAATCTTTGTCTTATGGGTATAATGATAACCATTCTGAAGGAATTCACTACCAATCTCTCATACTTGCCAGAGGGAAACATTAAATATGAAATTAAGCCTGGCCAAAACATTCTGATTTTTACAGACAAATAATTAAAAAAATATTTTATGGATCTATTTGTTTCATAATAATTTTCATCGGGTTAAAGTAAAAACTATTGATAAAGTCATAAACGTTGATGAAAATGACGGATTTTTTTTTTGTAAACTTTTTCTTGTCAGTGTACCTTGTTATTGTAGTAGCCATTTTTCATTGTTTTTTCTTGAAATATGACTGTATAGGTTGATTAAATGCCCTCTCCGATTTGGTATAGCATTTGTTTTAGGTTACCAAAATCACCGTTTACGATATCCATATTTATAAGAGGTTTTTTTCTGAGAGGATTAATGCTGTTCGGCCATTGTAAATAACAGGTAGTACAACCGAGTGTCAGAAAGATGAATGCTCTTCCTTTTCATTATCTTGAATAAGGTGTGTACTTGTATCTTCATATTGCGGTATAAGAAATGTACGAGGTTGCGTGATTGTAGGTATTTCATATTGCGAAGAATCATGTGTTTTTACTAATGATCGACACAAGAGTAGCTATAGAATGGGATAGCCACCAATTTTTTTCTTGTTCAAATATAGTACCAAGAACAAAAAAAATTAATAAAGTCAGTTGATTAATAATAGTGTTGAAACATCATCAAAAATTCATGAATAACCAAATACGATAAATTTGAGCATATTTTTTTATATATTCCCTTAAATTGAGACCTTTTAATACACCGTAAGAAAATTCTGCATTATCAATGATAAACAAACATTAATCTTAATCAAAATGTGGAATGCATTTTTAGGATTTAAAGGGGGTTATCAAGAATATTCAAATCAAGTTTTTTTTTTAGGACACATAGGATAATTTAGAAGCTTCTCTTCGTTGATATGTTGTAGATTCTTTTTTCCGCTTTAGATTTCATCATTTCTTGACCTCACAAAGTTCCTGATATTGACATAGAATACTTTGTATGAAATCTTGCTCAATAAATACTGGGACTAGTAACCAGATTCACTTATTTTTATCTAGA
This sequence comes from Lepeophtheirus salmonis, assembly GCF_016086655.4. Lineage (NCBI taxonomy): Eukaryota > Metazoa > Arthropoda > Copepoda > Siphonostomatoida > Caligidae > Lepeophtheirus > Lepeophtheirus salmonis. The sequence goes on from NC_052141.2 coordinate 4,907,081, forward strand.
AGAGAGAATGCACTTTCATCGTGCTTAATTCTTTGGATCACCGCATAGTTGAAAATATAAGTAACAGATGAAGCGTTGAACAATTTTTTGATTAAATCTGGGCTCTTCAAAATGCTACCTAGGAAGTTGTTTATGTAGCAAATTGACAAAATAAAGCACATTTAATCAACTCAATTAAACTGTTTTATCAGCGAATTCTTCTGTGGTAGCTTCAATATTATTAACGTAGAAGGAACTCTCCTTAATTAAAAGATTCTTGTAGCTGGAACGAGACTTGTTTAAGCAATCTGTTACAGTGGACGTATCTTGTTTGGAGAAGTAATGTAATAGGGGGTGCCATTGTTTACCGATGACATAGACGTTGTCCCATCCATATTTTCCCAAATATAAAAAGCATGTGGCAATATCATGAATTTGTATCAGCGTCCGTTTAAGATGTAGGTTTTCTATTGTGGAGAGACCAAGGAACTTGCTAATGCATTGCACACTTCTGCTACTGATCGTAGATAAACTGCTAGTGAAGAGTATATGACAGTTTTCGAAGTTGTACCTTCTGTAGTCGGCGAGGACGAATTCGGATGCTCTGAATTTTGCTGGTCCTTTGAGTGTTGGTCCATGTTGGCCTTTTTTGAAGGTTGGACTCCAGTCATTGATTTGGAAGTACCAACTAAAGATTTCTTTTGCTGGGCCACTTTCAAGAAAAGATTTAATCTCTTTTTCGGTGTTGGTCTGTTGGGTGTTTGATGGTCCGGGTTGGGGGGAAGTATCTCTCTGTGTGGACTATATTCCAATGTTTTATCTCTTGGTACGTAGGATTGTTTAGATTGCTTACTGTTTCGTCGGTCAAGACTGTAGACAGAGTGTCCAGATCCTGTCGATTCCCCAGGATCACTGTTTTATATAACCAAGTATGTTCTTCGTCATCTATGTTATTGATTATACTATCGATGGTGTAAAGATATGGTTATATGGATTTGATTAAGTCTATAGCTGCATTTCTTATGTTAGGTCTATCTGTATTTGTAGTTTTTCTTATTTGTCATTTACTTTGTAAAATGTTTAAGCAATCTGTTACAGTGGACGTATCTTGTTTGGAGAAGTAATGTAATAGGGGTTGCCATTGTTTACCGATGACATAGACGTTGTCCCATCCATATTATCCCAAATATAAAAAGCATGTGGCAATATCATGAATTTGTGTCAGCGTCCGTTTAAGATGTAGGTTTTCTATTGTGGAGAGACCAAGGAATTTGCTAATGCATTGCACACATCTGTTACTGCCCGTATATATACTGCTAGTGTAGTGTCCTTCTCTAGCAATCGTGGAAAAGGCTACTACAAAGTTTACTTATATTTTTTAGCTTGGATTTATATAAGATCAATATCTAATAAGCATTCCTTCTTAGGATACAATTTAGTGGGAGTCAAATGAGAACACCGCTCTGATCAATGGGATAACTGTTAGGCCTACCTTAAGTTGTTGTTTGGAGTTTAGGTTGATAATAAGAATTACGTAGTACGTCTTACACTGCACTTATTTATTACTTATTGCTTTGAAATTAATCTGGCGATTGCACTCCCACATACATAATAATATATATTTATAGACGGTTTTGGGTCTAATGCTAGTTGTTCTAGTTCTTTCCAACTTTCCTCATCACATGCTGGGAGCATGTGATGATTGGCCTTGATGATTACTCATCCTATACGTGTCATATCTAGTTATACAACTCAGCAATAAACCAGCTTCCCACATCATTTATCATCAAACATAATATAAATAATAGTGCATGATAGAATAAATCTAATGCACACATTTATACAATAACAACTATCATTGACATTATTATCCATATTACCTCCCGTTGGTGCTACTACAGATGCTTGCTCCTTAAGGAAAAGACGACCTTGTCTTTCTTTCCCAACATACGTCCCTTCAGGATTTAACTCACTCCTGTACAGCTCTCGTAGCTCGTACCTTACAGAGCAACGTCTCAAATAATCCTGAAAATATAATGATTAGTAAAGTTTCAATACCCACTATACCGTATATCCAAAAACGATTTTCTTCAATCCTGGCAGTTCTTGCCATTATTCTCAACTTGTCTATAGATATAGCTTTCTGAGGTTCTTTCAATAATTCCAGCTTGTCCTTGAGGCTTGATTGTCCATTACCATAATCCCAGCTTCCATGGAGGTTTAAATCCTCAATAACATCTTCCACCTCATCCAGAATCATCATTTCCATGCCCCTCATCTTGATCTTACTTGTCACTGGTCTTTCACCAATCCTAACATTGCAGTCATTCTGCAATGTGATCATCCATTGTCCGGACCCAAGTGCTTCTCGACGTTTTATTGTCCTACCTGAACCACTTGTACATGATGCTTTGATCCTTTGTGTCTTCTGCACATCCACGAATATTTTTCCATCGTTGATTTGCGACACAAACACGTCATCCGATTTATGTAACATTATGTCACATAATCCCTTAGCCAATTTAAAGTTACCATGAATCAATGCAGGCAAACAAAAAATTTGTCCAATTCTGAACAACCTTAAATGTGGACACAGACGAATATCTTCAATATGAATACAGTCCACTAATTCATCTGTTTCAATTTCTTTATAAATACCCTTTATGTTATCAATCACTAAATACTTTCCTATTGGTGATCGATATGACATCCGAACTCCTTCTTCTATTGTCATCGGGAGTTCCCTATACTTATATAATTTGTATAGATTATCTGTGTAATATAAGGGTAATGGAACCACCACATCTAATCCCTTTGCCGTTCTTTCCAGTTGCACAGGCAGAGAGTAAAAATTCCCAATACTCTCACTTTCAACTGTACTGATTGATCCATCATGATTTCTTTCTTTTATCATATCCAAGATCTTCCCCACATCATTGATTGATAACAAGTCTGGTGTTAATCTCCCGGTCATACCAGCCTGTATTCCCGTGATCCATTTGTTGATCTGCTCTGAGATTGTCGTCAACACCATTATCATTGTTTCAACTCTTTCTACTTCTTGTAGCTGATTGTGAAGCATCATTGTGACATTCTTAAGGATATCATACTTTGTGGCTAAGTTTCTTATTACTCCCCGGATTGCCCTTAGTTCTTCTTCTTGCTGTGCTAAGGTATCCTATATCTCTGATTCATACCTTGAGTGATCATCACTTGAGAAGAACTTTGTGAACAATCCCTGAAGCAATCAGCCTCCCAATACTCCGAGGCCCACTATCACTTGCCTTTTAGTCTTTCCGTCATTATTATATCCGCATAACATCATTACTTCATTCATGTGTGTACGGATATATTATATTCTTTGCTGTAGAGCATTTGTCAATGACTTGGGAATACGCACAATGTTCTTATATTAAATTGTAGCATGCATACTCCACAGGACGTTTTCAATTCTTCTGTTGACTTTAAACATTGGTAATTCTTCGCTAACCTAATCAATTGTACAAAAGTTCCCATACTCTACCCATTTCCTCGAATAGAATTGACGAGTTCTTCCCTTCCATTATAATTTCACTTTCTGAATTAACTTGAAGAACTTCAAACACAAAAGCAAGTGACAATAATTAAACAAGTAACTTCATATTTAATTCTTTTCTTTTTTAAGTTCAAATCCCAATTAAATATTTATTACTTATTCCTTTTAAGGAAAACTATTTTCCTCGCCCTCTTTGTCTTGTGGAACATCTGTAGAAGATATATTAATTGTATCTTCTAGCTCTCTTTCAGTCTGTTCCTCTTCTTCACTCCAGTCCACCTTGCTCTCTTCATTTCTTTACTCTCTACGCGATTCTTTTTTACCTGGTGCGTGTGGGCTGACTGGTTTCCTTTTAAGTGACTTGGGGCGAGTTTTCCCATCTAGCAACACAGCTAGTTCATCAAAGGTGGTACTTAATAATTTCTTTGACTTCTGTTTATAATCAGGCATTGCTTTACGTTTTTTATTATTTTTCTCAACAGATCATTGCATCATATTGGGCGATTCTTCCATATTCTCCACTTCTTTTCTTATTTCTTCCGCTCCTGCTTCACTCATATATGCCCCCTCGAGTTCATCCATATTACCATTTTCATTTTTATCCTCTTGTTTTATATTCTCCTCCTCATCACCCTCTTTTTTGGAAGATCTTGTATGTCTTTATTACTTACAGATGTAGAAATCTTAGTAAGTGCTTGAATTTCAGGAGAATCAGGATATGAAAATTGAATTACTCGATCCAAATTATTACTTTTTCTCTCTTCCGTTTGCCTAGAGTCTGAAGGTCCATTTCTTTCTGTTCGATAGAGAGGTGTATTAAAGGGAATCAATTCTTTAGAAATATATTTTCCCGATATTACCTGTAGTCTGTCCTTAGCTACTTTTTTAGGACCCTTGTTTGTTCTAATCTCGACCATTCTGTCGTTTATTACTTTTAGAACCTTAAATGGTCCATTTTGATAAGTAGCTATTTTACGATTCTTGTCAGTTTGTGGTGCCCACAAAAAGACCTCATCGTCAACATTAATTACCTGTTGGACTACTTTTTTATTATAAGCCTCTCTATTCTTTAAATGACTTTCAAATTGTTGGACTCTAACCTTTTCTAACGCATCAGTAACTGTATTTACCAGTTCATTAACTGATGTAGGAGCATTTTCCATATTTGAATCTAATTGAACTGCAGGAACCACTGGATGTGATCCAGTGGGTAAGAAAAATTGTGAATAACCTAACCTCGGTACAATTAGGAACCTTATTTGAGCCAAGGCTCCCCCCTAGGCATTTATGCCAATTATTATCAGGGATATTTTCTTGGACCATTAATGTTCTAATAGCTTGTCCAATATCCCTATTTAATCTTTCAACCGGGTTAGTATGAGGTTGATAAGCTTGAGTTTCTGCTTTAATAACCCCTACCTCATCGCACACCTGTAGCATTAATTTGGAAATAAATTGTGAACCCCTGTCTGTTACTAATTTCATACCCGTTCCATACCTTGGGAAGAATTCAGTTAATAATATCTTATAAATATTTTCAACTGTAGGTTCCTTCAAGGGGAACTCTTCTGGAAATTTAGTACATGCATCAGTGATTGTCATTAAATACTTAGGAGCACTGGCATAAACGTTGTACATCGGACCCATCAAATCCATGTAAAATACAAGGAATCTTTCATTGATGGCTTTAGAAGTTTGTCCCATTTTTTCCAATGGTATTTGTTTCCTTTCCTTTGCACAAACACAGACCTCGCAACCTTTTATTTCATCTACAATATTTCTATCTATACTTGTCCAATAGAAATATTGTTTAGCTAACAATTTTGACTTTTTCATTCCAGGATGCACTGATAAAGGATGTACATGTACAGTCGCAATAACTGTACGTATATCTTTTTCCGGTACACAAATTCTCATATTTCCATTTTCCTTATCCTTCATATATAATTTACCATCAATTAAATGTAATTGATTATATATTCTCAGATAAGTTTTAATTTCCCGCGACAATAATTTATTACCTTGTGCTTTAATTTCCTCAACCGTTTTGTTTTTCATTAACAAACCCTTAATATATTTTATACAAGTATCATTACTTTGTTTCCTATAAAAATCTAGTTTTATAAATTTATCTGTTGAGATATCATCAATTTCATTTTCATTGATTTATTTTCCCTTATCTTTTACCTCAATCATCTCTTGCTCTATTACCTTGATCCTTTCTTGTTCCTGATCAAATTCTTTTTTCATGCGTCGAGTTGTTACCGCAGCAACATTTGCAATGGGTTTGCCTATAGCTTTCATTAATTTGAAATCATATTCATTTGGCTTTTTACTTTCTTCCATTACACCTTCTTCATGGTCGGGTCTTCTACTCAAAGAATCAGCATTCTGATTTCTTTTCCCAGGCTTATACTTAATTTCGAATTCATATTCCATAAGCCTCTCCTTCCATCTGTGTAACATTCTAGTAAGCGCAACTGATTTCATGAACCATTGTAAAGGTTGATGATCAGTCCTGATTTCAAACTTTCTCCCCATTATAAAATACTTAAATTGTTCTACAAACTCGACTACAGCTAGCAATTCCTTCTTCGTTGCAGAATAATTTCTTGGTGATTGATTAAGGGACTTGATACCGTACGCAATTGTATGTTCTTTACCATCATCCCCTATTTGTGTTAACACGGCGCCAATGGCAAAATTTGAAGCATCTGTTTCTACAATAAATTCTTTTGAAAAGTCTGGGGTATTTAATAATGGTTTTACCTGCAACCTTTTCTTTAATTCATTAAATGCTTCGGTCGCGGGGTCATGGGGGTCATCTTCGATCTTAGCCCACTACCATTCTATATCTTTGCGGAGAAGTTTTGCAATTGGTTCAGCTAATTTAGCATATGCTTCTATAAATTTACGATAATAAGAGGTCTTGCCCAAGAAGGTTTGGAGATCCCTCTTGTTAGCAGGAATAGGCCAATGCTGAACAGCTTCTATTAGTCTATCAGCCTGAGCAACATGTCCTCCCCCTATCTCGTGTCCTAACCAATTCATCATAGGTGTAAACAAATCTGTTTTCATAGCCTTTACCCTGAGATTAGCTTTCTCAGTTCTGAGCATAAATTCAGCAAATCTACATAGTGTTAGCATGAACGTACATCCTAAGATGAGATTGTCATCAAAAAATCTGAGGAATCCTCGACGATCTAGTTGTGGACCATAAACTTGACGCATAAATCGTGCATATGTCCCGCACGCATTCTTGGGTCCAAAAGGCATCTGAAGAAATTTATAAGTCCCAAATGGGGAAACAATTGTTAACTTGTTCTGATCCTCTTCTTTCACAGGTACTGCAAACTATGCCCCAGCCATATCCACTGAAACGAAGTACTTTGCCTTACCAATTTGTGGATCTGTTAACAATTCTATGGAATGAGCAATAGGATATGCATCAGATTTAGTTATACTATTCAAATCTCTATAATCCTTAGCAAATCTCCATGTTCTGTCTTTCTTTTTTACAGGAACTAACGCTGATCCCAATTCACTTATGGTCGGTTCAATTATTCCTTCTTCAATCCACTGTTGAAGTTGTTCTTTAAAACTTTCTTTCACAGCTGCATTCATAGGTCTAACCTTCGCCTTCACCGGTTCATTTTCACTAGTATCCACCGCAAACTATAATATTTCCGGGCGGCCTACATTGGAGGAGTCTTTTGATAATATACCATAAAATCTATATAATAACTCTTCTACTAGTCCCCGTTCATTACCGCTCAGATAATCATTCTTTCGAACTCTCCCCCCAAAACATAATATTAATTTCATTATAGCTACTCTTTTAATAGGTTTTCCAATATATTGGAACAATTTATCTAGTACTAGTGAATAATTAATATTAGGGTCTAATTTTTCAAGTTCTTCAGATGGAGAGCAGATTTTCTCCATTTCCATTGATGCTAACAAATTTTCATGAGTTGGGGTGTAACCCTTCAATCGTCCGTTAGTTACTAATTTTCTTCCTGGAGCTATCTGCCAGGGTTCTTCTTCAACAATTGAAATGACTAATTTTACTCGACTATCGCCCCGCCTCGTGATCCTCACTTTTGTTAATTATGACTCAAGATTTATTTTCCAATTTTCTTCAGTTGCTGTAAACCATACAATATCTGATGTGCCGTCATCAGTTACCTTGTACCCTTTGGCTGTAGCCTCAATTATTACCGTTTTCTCTACGGGAATTACCGTCTTCTCAGTAATAATTACCTCAGCAACTTCTTCACAGTCAATTAACGTTAAAGTGGAGACAAGTTCCATTGCCTCGTCAGAACCCAGATATTATGTTAACCGAATTTCTGTTCCGCTAGTCCCAACCCCAACAATGATATCCTCACCTAATTCTAATGATATGGGCAGCTGTCTCATAGTTTTCAGTGATAGTATAAATGGCACCCCTAGCCCACGAACTACTAGGGGGTTTATCTTCCATGGTTCTTCTAAATTTTCCACCATGATTTCAACCAGTTCAGTAGGAATACCCATAATATCTCACTTATTATCCCCTACCCAACCCACTACAATGTCCGACTTTTCCAGGTCCTTGCAAGTATTTGACCTCCTCCATAATTCCTCGTCAATAATATCGAGTGCCCGGTTTCCAGTGTCTGCTAACCCTAGAAACCGCATACCACCCAACTTGGCCCAGAACCAAATTGGCTGACTACCTGGCAGATTTAAGCTTGCTAAACTCGATTCAGCAACTTTGCTCATTGTAGTTTCGGATCTCATTGTCATGTTCTTAAAAAATTATCTAACTACGAGTCGTGATTTTATGATTGATTTGTTGTTGAAATAGTTCTTGGATCTTCCACATCTTCAAAAATTTTGTTTTCTTTACCAATGATTAATTTAATTTCTTTGTGCATTTTTCACTTCTCCGACACTCCCTTCAACAATAGAGACACACTACAGTAAGACAAATTTTCAAAAAACGATGTTTATGTCGACTACGGTAACAATTTGCTTGGAAGCTATGATATACATGGATATGAGATATATGAGGATATGGAGTTTATATATATACTTTATTCTACACGAGTAGAATACAGAATGAATCTCATATTAATATAGTATTATACAAAAAATACACAGGGAACATTTATACATAGGTCACCAAACTTACAGCTATGAAGATATATAACAACCCCTCTTTCCCCAGGACAATGATTACAAAATATAAATCTAAGGTATATGAAATGAAATTCACGTGTTCCCTTCTGTGGAATCCAAACGGATGAATCTCCTATTGCGATGCCAAGGACGACCATTTTTCAGTCGTATAAGACAGGGGTTCCCAAACTTTTCAGCTTGCGACCCCCAAAATAACGGTGCCAGAGACTGGCGACCCCCAACAACACTGGAAGTGGATTATAATGTTGCGCACAGCCACGCGCACATGCACTATGCGTGCGTGCGTGCTTGTGCGTGTCTGTTCTCCCAGACAGCGCGCGCACACACAGGCCACGGGGCCCCGCTCACTCGACCAGAGAGACGCACATAGTGAGATCAGAGCTCGTTCACGTGAAGCAGCCAATCAGTGACTGACTGCTTCTTAACAGTTGAAACAGTGAAAACACAGAGTCTCTCTGGTCACAGCTGCTCAGAGATCAGTGCCACAGCTTCTTGAACAGAGCAGAAGCTACTGGTGGTTTGTACCGAGTTTCTGTGTCCGCCTCCAGTCCAACCTGCTCTCACGTTTAGTTTTAATATTTCGTCAACTAAAATATATCTTTTTAAGCTATTAGGCTGCAGCTATATAATATTATTTATTTCAAAATAGAGTGCTTCTTATTTTATACATTTCATACATATACACACATATATGGGTAGCAATTTATTTCAAAATAGGCCTATACTTGCAGGTGTATTTTTTTCTCCTCTTCAGACGAGTTTGGTATTTTCCTTTGTTGTCACAGGTAAAAATAGCTAAAAAAAATTCAACAGTTCTATACTTTAATAATTCCAACAAACTATAGTTTTAATATATATAGTATAACTATATATAAAACTTTATAAGCTGTGTTATCAAATATGATTTGCGGCTCCAGACAAATTTGATTTGGGGGAAGAGGGGGCAAAACGGCTCTTTCGATAGTAAAGGTTGCTTACCCCTGGCCTATGCAAAACGGGCATTAATACAACACAAAATAACAACAGCCTTACAGAGATGAAATTATTTTATAGTAATTTGAGAAATAAAATACAACCAGAATACAGGGAAACTTTAAACAGCAGGGCTGAGTGAACATACAATTATAAACAAGTGCGCAGGTAAGTCTTGTCTGAGAAAAACACAGGATCTGTGCGCTTATAACGTGCAACAGACACCTTATTGCTGCATGTGCAAAAACTTTACTTATTAGGGATACTTATTTTAGCCTATTATTTACATTTCTTAAACACACCTAATGAGATGGGTGGGCAATATTCTTGGAGCAGAGCAAGTCCATTCTGGGCTTTATTTTAGAGACGGCCACTCGTAGATCCTCCTCCACGTTTAGCTGCGATCTGTATTTATTTTTTATGTAGGTCAGTGCTGAGAACGTTTTTTCGCACAAGTAAGTAGAGCCAAATGGAATCAGGAGATGCATAGCGGCCTTGGATAGCTGTGGGTATTCCCTCTCGACCGAAATCCAAAACTCCGCCAGCGTCTTGGTGTTAAATGCTGCCTGTAAGGTTCTGTCACTTGACAGTTCAACCAATGCGTCCTCCAGGTCGGATGTGAGATGATAAGCCCTCGTAACGGTGAATGGTGATCTTATCCAGTCATATTTCTCTGGAGCAGTTTCCTCTGGAAAATACTTGTTGAAGTGTTCCAGGAGAGACTGAAGGTGCGCTGTGATGAACTTCTGCACAGTTTTGACACTCAGTGCATTTTCCTCGATGAATTCGTCCAGCTCAGAAAACATATCGAGACTCCCCATTCTCACTTGCCCTGACCAGCACTTGAGTTTCCTCTTGAATGCGCAGATTTTGTCATTCATTGACAAGATGTTAGTGTTTTCACCTTGCAGTGCCAGATTAAGTCCATTTAATTTTTCAAATATGCAAGACAAATATGCCAGCCTTGTTATCCATGCAGGGTCATTAAGGTGGTCGGTGAGCTGGGATCCATGCTCCATCAGAAAAAGGCGCACCTCGTCCCGCAGTTTATACAGGCGGCTGAGCACATTTCCCCGCGAGAGCCATCGGACTTTGGTATGGAACTGCAGGCCCTCATGCTCTGATCCCAGTTCGTTACACAGAGAGGCAAACAGTCTAACATTGAGTGGACGTGTTTTTATGTAGTTTACCATTTTAACCGCAGTCTCGAGAACATGTTTAAGGTCTGGTTCAAGCATTTTGCTGGCAAGCGATTCCCTGTGAATCATGCAATGTGTGAAATTTATGTGCGGCGCCACTTGTAATACTCTCGCTTTCAGTCCTTTCTTTTTTCCCAGCATCGTTCCAGCCCCGTCCGCACACACACCGATGCAATTTTCCCAAAATAGTCCCTCTTCTTTTAGTTTGCTGTCAAGCTTTTCACCTGTGCACATTCCCTCCAGCGGCGAGCAAAACAGCATGTCCTCATTTAGTTTTCCGTCAAAGCTGTATCTGACAAAAACAAGCAGCTGGGCAGAGTTGGATATATCTGTCGATTCATCTAGTTGTAAAGCATATTTTCCTCGTTTTATTCTGTCCACCAGCTGGCACATTATGTCCTGGGCCATATCTGTGATGCTCCGGGCAATAGTCCCGTTTGACAGCGGCACCGATTCCAGCTCACGGGCTAATTTATCCCCATGCATGGCCTGACTCATAGCTATAGCAGCAGGTTTAATTAAGGTTTCGCCAATTGTGTGTGGCTTTTTAGCCTGTGCAATTAAATATGCCACCTCATATGAGGCCCTTTGAGCTTTGCCTGGGATTCTTGTTTGGCTGGTAAGGACTTGCTTTTGGTCTCTTACCTCTCGCTCCTTTCTGCAGAAAAAATCGGATGGTTTAGCAGTGAGTGAGGGATGCTTGGTTTTCAAGTGTCCGAGCATTTTTGCCGGCTTGAGGCTCTCATGTGCAAGTACCTCAGTGCATATCACACATTAGGGATGTTGTCGTTCGTTGATAATGACACATGTAAATCCATACTGGATAAATTCCTCTCGATATTTTCGATCCTTGGTGTGCTGCTCAGACTGGTGATGTATATTGCCACAGAGGTCTCCACCTCTGCCGAAGATCGACGCACTTGAGGACGGGGATGCTTGTCTGCTCTCTACCTCTGCTGAACTCTCCTGCTCCGCTTGCATCTCTACCTCCACTTTAACCAACGTTTCATTGTGACTGTCAATAATTTTCAGCTGCTTTCCAAAAGAGTTTTGGCCAGCTACCGTGTGACTGGTGCTGCTGTAAATGTAACTGTCTCTAACCTGTGTCATAAGATAAAAAAAAGGAAATGTTCTTTTTGTGGAGGAAAAAAAGGGGAGAAAAAAGAAAAAAACTGATGGGAAATGTGTAAGCTATTTTATTTAGTGACTCTTATTTTGAAGAGGGGTTTTACTGGAAGGATGTGCTGTACTAAACGGCTGCTATGTCTCCTGTGTCTTCTTTAGGCTGAGGCCTTATTCAATACAACAACTAAACGCTCGGCTACAATTGCATGGTTTAACTCTAATATCAACTCATATGTATATGTTATACAAAAAAAAAAATTGTATTTGTTTTTTGGAATGCATTTCGCGACCCCACATCTGTGTCTCGCGACCCCCACTTTGGGAACCCCTGGTATAAGATATAGCCTTTGAGATTCCTGTGTTTCAATTGTACCTAGTGTAGTGTCCTTTTCTAGCAATCGTGGAAAAGATTAATACAAAGTAGCTTATATTTTTTAGTTTGGATTTATATAAGATCAATATCTAATAAGCATTCCTTCTTAGGATACAATTTAGTGGGAGTCAAATGAGAACACCGCTCTGATCAATGGGATAACTGTTAGGCTTACCTTAAGTTGTTGTTTGGAGTTTAGGTTGATAATAAGAATGATTACTTATTGCTTTGGAGTTAATCTGGCGATTGAACTCCCACATATATAATAACATATTTGGGGTTTGGGGTCTAATTCTAGTTGTTCTAGAACTTTCCAATTCTCCTCATCACATGCTCCCAGCATGTGATGATTGGCCTTAATGATTACTCTTCCTATACGTGTCATATCTAGTTATACAACTCAGCAATAAACCAGCTTCCCACATCATTTATCATCAAAAATAATAGTCTATGATAGAGTAAATCTAATACACACATATATACAATAACAACTATCATTGACATTATTATCCATATTACATCCTGTTGGTGATACTACAATACCATACTAATTCTTTTTGCTAATTGAGGTGTAACGAAGGAGCAACGACTTCTACCATGAGTGTATTTTCGCTGGAATATAAAGTGGTTCTTGAGTTATTACTCCCATCCTTATTATTGCTCATAATAAGTGCGTTGAAGGTGTCAATTGTTTCATATTAGTCCAGATGTGTAGTCAATTTCACTTCTGTTCTGCAGGGACCAATCCTGGCAGTTATTTCTCGACATAAAAAAATGTCACTCCCAATTTCTTGTAGGGAGTTACATGACAATATGTAAGGTAAACCTAGATTTTTCAGTATAAAGGGCCTTGTTGACCAGGGTGTTGATATACCATCGAAGTATAGGTTTTTATCTCGGTAAGGTTCCCTGGTATTGACCTTTAGACCCATTTCAAACATGTGGGGAGGCATAACATGACCTTCACTGCTGACCACCCCGAACACCATGACCATTGCAGGGAACTTGGTCTTCATTACCTTCCTCACATGGCTGGTGCAGGTGGCTATCCACCTGTTGTACTGCTTGTTGACCGTCTGATCTTGACAGAAATTATTTTCATCAGAGAAAAACCACTGCATCTCGAGCTGCTTTGGGTGGGTGCTTGAGCTTGTTGAGCAATTTTGTTGACTTCATCAGTTCATCTTTGCCTTCTGGGTCAAGATCTGGCCCAACTGCATCTTGTAGCTCCTGCACCTTAAATCCTCAGATACACAGTTCCTTATTGTTTTCTCATGGCAGCCCAGATCCCTCGCCATGGCCTTCATGGACCTGGTAGGGTGATCCTCAACCATCTTCTTCACCTTGTTTACAAAGTCGGTGTCCCTTACCTTCCTGTTGGCGCCCTCCTCCTTGGGTGTCCTCTGTAGTTTTTATTCCTGCAAGTTTCCATTTTTTTTCTCAACTCTCATTACACCTATCAGATCCCTGTTTCCAACTCCCATTTTCTTCCTGTATTCTATATCCCCACGTCTAATTCCATTCTCAATTGTTGTGGCTATATTGAGAAATTGATTATACGTGAGATTTGGGGTTGCTTCCAGTTTGATATATCCCTGCTCAGCGACTTTTCGATCCTTGATACCACTGAGGAGGGAGTTTATGAAGGTTTCATCTGAATATTGTAATTGTTGCGTTATGCAGTTGTCCAAAGACTGACAAACTGTCACAACATTTGCAGGTCTTCCTTGTCGCTTTCAATACATGTTTCCAATTCTATACGAGGCTGATCCCTTGCCCAATCTTATTGAATTGACGGTCAATTTGTCCCATGAACTCTTCAAGCGAATCTATCTTTTCCCAAGGGTTTCCATTTTTCATCAAGCTTTGAAGCATGTTCTCTATTGACCCTTGCGTCCTGAATGCTGTAGTCTCGTCCAGGGACCTGACAATAGTCTTGACCAGTCCTACCGTATGCTTGTCATCAACCCCTTCAAATCTCAGGATGATCAATGCTTGAGTCTGCCAAGCATGAAAGTCGCCATGGATTTCATAAGCAGGAAAAGTTTCCGTCCTCTGGGGAGAAGAGGTTTGTGTAGGGTTGGTATCATTGTTACTTGCAGAGTTGATGGTTAGAGTATTCATTTCTGGATAATAAATTTTTAGAAAAAATTTAACTATTAATATGTGAGTTACAGAAATGCTACAACTTAAGCAAATGAAAGGTTCATATCCTCTCTTACTTTGTGATAAGTTTTCGCAAGTTTCTACTACAGCGAATACTAATTATATTTTCTTTTTTAGGCCATTGATTATAATTCTTTGTGGAATTATCTCTTTCAAGGATAATTTTGATTTGCTAATTTAATTTACTATAACTGTCCTCGAATCCTACCGACTGCGCCAATTTATAGTGACTTTTAATTACTTAAAACAACTTCGGTCAGAGTCAATATTGGCAACAAAAAAAACAACACTACAAACAAATTTATTTGAATGGCCAATTTTTAAAAGAAATGACCCTACAAAAAAGATATATACCTCATGATCAATCAAAATTTAATGCATAATTACAAGTGATTACTTATCAAGCAAAAACCTCTCACTACAATGCACCGAGTTTTTCTTTCAAAATTCTGGCCGTTTTTGACGGATTTTCTCATGCAAACCCCTTAGCACACCCAAATTGTATAAAGTATAAAATATGTAATATGAATACTGGTGAATTGCTGGTGTTGAAGATCATCTAGATGAAGTTATATAGCGGGGAGATTTCTCCATAATGTCTTTGTTTGCATATCATCTACATTTTTGTTGGTTTGGACATCACAGATTGATAAGACGATGAAGAATTCACTTATAATTTGTTTTTTGTTTGTTTGACATAATTAGGATCACTTAGTTATTTTAGAGGCATAGATATTGTCAGTTGATGCATGTACTATGCAATTTCTGTTGGAGGAGTAACAATGATTATGATATATTTCTTGGAATATAAAGTACTATGTTCCTTTAATTGGTTAGATGGAGTTGCACTGATTAAGTATAAGTAAACATTATAGTATCACATTTACTCCGCCTGATCGAGGAATCCTTTGGGTGAAATCCATATATATAGAGTATATTTATTTCTCTACACACATCAAGTTCAAGAGAATAACTCTCGAGCTTGCTGTCCATGAGCTATGGCGATTCCATAATATAAAATACTATTGCTTGCTATTGTTGAAGATCCTGAAAAAAAAAATTATGGATAGGAGATTTTCCATAATAGTAGGAAATTACCTACAATTTGCTTGTCATATTGAGCTACTTTTAGAGATAAGATTTTAGATGATATCATTTTTTCGTCTCTGTATAGATGGACTTGAACGAGTTGTCAAATAAGGAAACAATTAATGTTCAAGTAGTAACCTTACAGTACAATTTTTTTCATTCCTTTACAACTACGTAGATTCACTTAATTCCAATTGTTGGGATGGACATCACAGATTGATAAGACCAGAAGAATTCACTTTAGGTTTATTCTTTTTTGCACTAGCTAGAATCATTTTGTTATTTTAGAGTCAGAAATCTTATATACAATTGATCTATGTACCATATAAACTATTTCTTGGCAAGGCTTGAACCTAAAATTGCATGGGTTCACAAGTAAAGTCCATCAGGATCATCATCTTTCTCGTTTTCTGCATTGGTAGAGCAGCCGATGGTCGCATGTCCTTGGGTGCACCTAGACATCCCTCCACTTGCACCTGTCTCAGAAGAACCAGGATTCGTCCTGTACAAACAGTTGGACTCCAAAAACTGTTTCTCGTGGTCCTAAAAGAGCTTATTCAGGGCCCTATAGCACTTCAATCGCTCATCCTTGTTAACCAGAGAGAGATCATTTAGTACCCACGCGCTGAGGATGTTTTTGCAGCGGATATCATTCGTCAGGACTCTAAAAACCACTTTCGGTGGGAAGGAAAGCTTCATTGAGACCCCTCCAACACTCAATCGGAGTTTGTTCTTGAACAAGTAATTGACTTGGCCGATGTTGTTGGATGTCCTTGTCTCCTGGGGACGTCCTGATGAGACAACATTCTTGAGCTTAAAAGTGACATCCAGGATCTCACCAGCCCACTGAAAGATGGTTGTACGACTACGGCAAGCATAAAGATAAACGATAGTGAGGTTGGTATGGAACTGCGTTGCCCAGTTCATAGCGTATCAAAAAGTACAAGCAAAAATTGTGAATCTCCATGTTCAGCAACGAATGGAGAAGCATATTCAAATGTGCTATGTAAGTATTAGCTATTGAATCTCTGAATAACTATGGAATGTTTTTCCAAAATAAAATTTATGAGAAAATCTATGCTGGTTGAATTTTGTAACTCTCTTCACCTGTCCCTTCAAACGAACCTGTCTCAATCATTTAGAAACAAGCTAATATATAAAGCTGAAGAGCTCATAAATAATTTTAATTTCTTAACGTTCCGGGCAACACGGCGTAAACCAACTCAAGTAATGTATTATTTGTTCATAGTTATTTTGCTATGAGTTAGTATTAAATAATAGCTGAAATAAAAAGTTCTGATCGTTTTTGCGCTTTAATTTGGTAATAAAATTAACATAGTTAGGATTATCCAATTGAGATGGTTCCAAATGGTTTTCTGGGTAATCTTTAGTTCTTGAGCAATAGAATAAGTACTCACATGCCGGTCCAACTCGACGATTTCCATTATTTTATCTACATTTTCGATGATTGGCCGACCATTTTTACTTCCATTTTGGAACGCTGTAACACACAACTGGCTTCACCACAGACAAAACTTTAAATGAACTTTTTCAAGTGTACGCTTAACCTTTAAGCATACTTTAAACTTTCTTTGATGGAATGTATTGATTCAGCAAAATACGTTCAGAACTTTTTACCCAACCTCAATTATCCAATGAATTCCTCCCTCCCCATTTACAATCCTTTTTTGTTTGTATAATATTCAGGCAACTTATTTTTCACTTATATGTTTGTCATCATTAATGCCTAGTTAATTTTATATATTATGTTTTTCCATTTCATAGATATAAATACTTTTTAATACATTTCAATGCTACATTACTAAATTTTAATTTATTTTGATGTATATTTTAAACTCACTAGGCAAATATATCCACAAAAATACTCATCTTTTGTTCATTCAGCCCTTTTCATTTCCAAACATTATTTATGCTACTTTTCCAAATTATAGAATTATTTAGGATATTGAAAATTAAATAAAATCCCCTCCAAGATGGTGTACAAAAGACGTCCACTGGAGCCATCTATGAGAAATGACATCATCACAGACAGTACCTGTTTTAAGGATGGAGTATAGGATATATTTTTTTTATTCAACTGACTTTTGAAAAAGAAAATTTAATACATTTGTAAATTTCATAACTTTATTGAATTCACTCCTAAAAAATAGTAAATTATATTCAAAATTGAAGATCTTGTAATAAATGATAGTCGTAGTAAAAATAAATCCTTCTTTTTTTTCAAATAGATGGCTATTGTAATGTGTATCTCGCGGTTTATGCTACATGGTGTTAAAAAGATAAGTGTTGGTACTAAAAAAACTTCATTGACAGTTTTTTTAATATTATTATTCATCCCAATGTTTCCGTAATTTTTATAAAAAATATTTAAATATAACAAAAGAAAAAACAAAATAAATGATAAATAATTAATAGGATATAACATAGCTTTAAACACTGGTTGGGATGATTCTGTGCTTCTTCTGGAATTCTTAATCGAAATTATTGGGTTTTTTTAAGCTTTGTAAAATTGAGTTGTCAAGTAGGACCCATATTCCTTCATTAAAATATCCAATTGATATGAGGTAAAAAGATTGGAGACATTTCAGCAGCTGCCAGTTTTTGATTGTTTGACTCAGTATTATTTGAGTGCGCGTCAAAGATGGATACCAACAAAGAGAAAAGTTGCCATATTCGCAGTTTTTCTTCGTTAAAGGGGAAAAAGTAAGCCAGGCGCCTGAAAATGTGAATAGTGTTTATGGTCCAAATATTGTAACAACCCTTCATGCCATATTATGGTTTTGTCGATTCCGTTCCGGTAATTTTGATGTCAAAGAGCACTGCACTCTGGAAAGCCAATTGTCGAAAATGTGGATAAAATAATGGAAATTGTCAAGTCTGACATTCATGCAAGCACATTTTTAATTGCCAAGAAGATAATCATTGATGAAAAAAAAAAAAAAATAATGGATTTATTTTTACTACACACTCTAACTAATGTATACCGAGTGGTACATTAAAACACTTTAATTTTTAATGAAAAACAATGCCAACTGTTTCAACTAATTCTATGGAGCTCAATACCAGGGAGATTTTGACAAAACACACAATCACACATAGTCTATGACGTCACTATAGCTAGACTTTTCAATTTAATGTATCGTACCGACTCCTTACAAGAAAAACAGACGTCAATATTAAAAGCGTAATGGAAGTCCAACATAAGCCATACATGCGTTATGATATAACCTTTTATTTCTATCGACCTTGCTCAATATTAATTTTTAACTCACTAGTTGTTTTTTCAGAAGACATTAAAAAAGGTTCTTAATAGCTTCCTATCTTCTCTTAACTTTTAATTTTATCCTATGAACTCATCTCAATTTGAGGGGAACTCAAAACCTACTAAAAATATCTTTTGGGTCATAATATGTCCAATATTGTTAGTTGTCGAGGTAAAAGGTCTCAGTTCTCATTATGTAATTAATACCATTATCTCCACCTTTATAGGAATCATGAAACCTATGTGTAACAAGGTACACGTCATTTCTGATTTATTAAATATAAATCAAAAGGACATATGATATACATGGATATGAGATATATGAGGATATGGAGTTTATCTATATTCTTTATTATACACAAGGAGAATCCAGAATACTCTCATATTAATATATTATCATACATAAAAATACACGGAGCATTTATATATAGGTCACTAAACCTGTAGGTATGAAGATATATAACATCCCCCTTTTCTCCAAGAACAATGATTATAAAATATAAATCTAAGTTATATGAAAGAAAATTTACTTGTTCCATTCTGTGGAATCCAAACGGATGAATCTCCTATTATGATGCCAAAGACGACCATTTTTCATACGTATGAGATATCGTCTTTGAGATTTCTATGTTTCAATTGTACCTAGATGGGTCCCTCTTTTGGTTATATGATCTTTTATCCAAAGATTCACCTATCTTCAGTATGGATAACTTCTTCCCATCTTCTTTACTTTACTATCAGGAAAGGTACAATTCCAAGATACAAGGAAAGCACCCATTATCCAACAAGAGGAAGAAGAAGTAGACGGGGACACCACAAAACCAAATCAAAGGAATGATAATAAATCAGAAAGTTTTTTGATATTGCTGCAGAAGAATTGATGAACCTGTAAAAGCCACCCAAGAAATAGTGATAATTAGCTGCTCGTATATTAACACTCAACACTCGAAAGCAGCAAACTCGGAGCTCAAATTGAGAATATTACAAATATCCCTAATAACTGAGCCATATCTCAGTAATGGCACAACGAAAAGTCTCACTCTTAGAGTATTTACAATCCACGACTCACCTGCGTCAAAACCAAGGGCTTGAATACTATCTGCTAACCATTTGCACTTATGGTCAGTTCCAGAATTTTACCTCTGCACAATATGTATGAAAATAGTGAGCTAGTAAAGTATATTTCTGTTGCTTACCTTGACCAATTATTACCTATTGAAAATGAAACATTGTTACGTCTCATAAAGTATTGTGAACAAGAACACAAGCCACTTCTTTAAGATATGGACTCAAATGCACACAATCAACTATCGGGTATTAGAGAAACTAACACAAGAGGAGAGTCTTTGGAAAACATCATTGATAAAAACAACCTCACTATTATAAACGAGGGGAACGACCCTACTTTCATCACTCAACGAGCCAGTTCAACCATTGACATCACAATTGTGAATCAACATGCCATCAACAAGTTCGAGATGACAGGGTGGCATGTAGATCTTAGACCATCAATGTCTTACCATAGATATACAGTTTTTAAATTCGGAAAATACATGGCAATTGCGGAGCCATCAAGAAATATTAAAAAAGCTAACTGGGACATTTTTCGGTCTCACACAGAATTAGCATAATTACCAGTTAGGGGGTTCAACCCCAAATGTTATTAACGATTGCACTGAATCGCTTAACAAGGGTATCAACTTGGCATTAGATATTGGGTATCCAGAAAGAAAAACTATCAGAGCAAAATCAATTGCCAGCCTAAGGTATAAACTCAGCAAACTCGAACCAAAGCGTCATCGTAGTTCCCACAGAGATGAATACCTTATCGCAAATAATGCTTATCGTTCAGCGCTTAGAAAAGAATAGAGAGAATTATGGAGGAGTTTCTGCAGGAAAACGGAAGGTCCAAAAGATATTGCTCAACTTATAAAATTCCAAAAACGACGTACAACTCCATTGGTATTCTTAAAACTGATCAGGGCTGCGCGCAATCACCTGCTGAATCACTAAAATTACTCATGGAAACTAATTTTCCCACAATATTGACTCAATAAATCTTCTGGAACATCCATACAAGTAAATGATTTTAACAAAGACTTCTTGGATAGCAACAAGGTCAGGAAATATTTTAACCCCTTTGGCTCATACAAAAGCTCTGTACCTGATAAACTGAAACCAGTTGTACGACAACAACTTGGGGATAGCATCATCGCCTATATATCAGAACTTTATAAAGTCATCTTCATCACTGGTTATACGCCAAGTTACTGGAGGGACATGAAGCTAACTTTTCTGCCAAAGCCGGGTAAAAAAAGATTACAGCCTGTCCAAATCCTTCAGACCGATTACTCTTTCCAACTTTATGTTTGAAGTACTTGAGTGGATTTTACACTGGGAAGTTGAAGAAGACATTCCAACACTCCACTCATAAGATGCCAATACAAGGGGCTTATCAACTGATAAAGTGATGGAATATGCCACACATATGAAGTACCTAGGTGTGACTTTTGATCAATGACTCACCTGGGCAGAGCATTTGAAAAATAAAGCCTCCAAGTGTTCTCGGATATGGAATATGGCCAAGGCAATCATAGGACAAAATGAGGAATGACCTCAGACAAGGTTCTCTGGTTGTATAAATCTATGTTCAGACCTGTTATCTCCCATGGATGTCTAGTATGGCGACATGCAATCACTACAAAGAAAAGTGCAAGGAAAATATTAAACACCATTCAAAGGAAAGCATTCTTGGAAATGACTCATACAGTTTGTTTTGGGTATTGCTCCTCTGGACATATACATTAAGGAACAGGCAACAAAATCAAGATGGAGAACGAAGTATTTCTTACGCCATACCCGGAATGGAATATTTAATCTTCCTCAACGTCGTGTGCATCGGTTCCATAGTGATAAAATACTTATACAAGTCGGAATAGATCAACCAAGTGACTACATAAAAAGTAATCATATTTGGATAAATAATAGTTAGATTACGAATCCTGACGCAATCATCTACACGGATGGGTCTAAGGACGAAGATGAAAACACTGGGGCTGGATGGACCATCACCAAAGGAGGTGAGGAGATCAGACTCCCAATGAGCAGTTGCTACAATCTTTAATCCACTTACTACTAGTAAAAAAGTTTTAAAATGTAAAGAAACCATCATCAAATGAATGACTGAGAAAAATATACATCTAGAATGGTGTAAAGGACATTCTGATATTACAGGAAATGTATTTGCAGACCATCTTGCGAAGAGGGGTACTTGGAGCCAAAACCAGTTTACTATCAGAACGCCTCCAAGCTACATAATGAATGTAATTCATGACTTCTTTTTTTCAATATTGGTGTGCCGGATATAAAAAAGATGAAGGTATACTATGCTTAATAAGCCAAAGTCGAAGTGTATCAAGCCTGGAAGAGAAAAATTGAGACTAATTGTAGAAGCCTACACTGGGCATGACCCTTTTCTAGCCCAACTAAGCTAGTGGAAGGGCGCAAGCTCAATGTGTAATGTATGTATGGATGAATTGCAAAGTGCATACCATCTTATCAATAGATCCCCCGCTCAATCTTACGAGAGACATCAAGCAATGAATGAAGAAAACGAAGACATTCGTATTTTAAAATATAAAAAATATTATTGAACAAAATTTCTACCTTTGTGTATGTAGTGGTGCATTGGAACAATATGCCCAGCATCCATTTTTATTATCAAGATGAAATAGGCTTGACCTACAAATTGGTCTATTATACCAATCCAAAAAAGTTGTTGTAGAATTTTTATATCTTGATGTTATTTTATTTTTTACTGCAAGATCTTTTATTATCAGTCTACTACTAAACCATTATTGCTAAATGGAGACTCAAGAGAATAAATCTTTCTTATTTTAATGTTTGTGTTAACATAGTTTCTTCAGATGAGGTTATCATATTGAATACTTTTAGGTTGAAAAGATTCGGAATTTCTACAAGAGCATTCACTATTAATCGTTAAATAATCGTTCTATTTGCAACACCTTATCATAATTTCTTGAACAATATCCCAAAAATAATGTACACCCATGATACAAATGAGCTCAAAAATATGTTTTAATCATATTATACAAATAAATTACATATCTACGGGTCAACACCAAAGAATATTTTATGTTAAGAACTAGAAGATCGAGTCACACCCATACATAATTAGAATGGTCAAGGACTTTGGAACGATAATTAGACTTCCAGGAATGGTTACGAAAAAGAAAAAAATTTCACTACATAAGTATAGTTTTAGTTTCTTTAATATTCACTGTTTTGATTGCCAAGAAGATAAACATTAATGAAAAAAAAATAGTAATAATAATGGATTTGTTTTCACTACACCTTATAACTAATGTATACCTAATGGTGATAATTTTGGTAAGAATAGAAAAGCGTGCGATGAGAAGAGAAGAAATACTTATGGCATCATTGATTAAATAATATATATCTTCTTCTATCAATCAAGAACGTTATCATTCCCGCCATTATTATTCAATATTAATATAATATTAGATGGTGATAGTTGATAGAGAACTCAATAAAATGCCTAAAATAACGTTGATTTCTGTCTGGATTTCTGAAAATGGAGGCCCAGGAATTTGGAAAATACTTACCGCATTAGAAACAGATGGTTTGTCAGATTTGTCGATATAAATGTGCCTTTAGTCCCCTGTCTAGAATTACACGCCCCTCATTATCCTCATCTCATAACAAGAGTATCGATATTCATCTATAAAATCAAGTTAACGATTAATACATTAAGTCAGACTTTAACTTTGATCTCACAAAGATGCTTCTTACATGTAATATAACCTTATCTATTGCTAATCATCCTACGTTCAAAAAATTTATGGAGAAATACACGGGTAAACCTATCCCTTCCGGAGGAATCATCATTAAATTAATGAGGATGTTGGTACTGATGTCATTTATATAAATATCCCCATTGTAAATTGTGAAGTTAAAATAATTTTCAGCATGTTTAGAGTCATCCACACCAAATTACGAAATGGAACTCCGAATTTTGTACCATCTAACAATAAGTAATCATTTTTTTTTTTAAATCTAATCATAAAATATGATTCTATTTTAGCCAAAATTATCAAGAATTATGATACACAACTCGTTAAATGGCAAAAACAAGGGCTTAAATGGTCACAACAACAGAGGTAGTAGCTTTGGATTGTTCGCAACTAGTTTGTCTGAGACTAGTTTCCTCACTTAAAGACTTGGGTATGATCATTAGGTTTTCCAATATTACATAGTCAATAAATATTACTTTTTTTATCACTTAAGGCTTAGCTATGGTTTATAGGCTCCAAGAAATGGTGTTCAGATAACTCATAAAAGGCAAAAACAACTGCTTGAATGGCCACAACAACGGGGGTAGTTACATTAGGTGTACCATTATAATTAGCAATTGTGTATATCCTTCACCATAATAGTATGTTGTTATACAAGCATAAATAACGGGGAAAAAATCTTTTGATGCTCTTAATAAAGAGTAATATCGCCGGACATTACTACATAATTAGCTTTTGCTCTAAATCTTTCAGATGGATTTATTTCTAACATTTTTTTTATTAGTATATTTATTTTATGATTTTGACATTTACTTTATTAATAATAATTAGTTAGATTTCATCGGTAGAGATATATCTATCCTGTGCACAATTCTATATAGCAACTTCCAAATGAAGAAGAGGGGTGATTATCTTTTTGATTAAACTGCACGTCTCGCTTGTGTTTTGCAACCTAAAGTTAGGACATATTTAACTGGATTCCGGTGTCAGAACATGAAAATATTATTTGGATCAATCTATATAATTTATTGTTATTAGTTATATGATTCCAATTGTTTAATTTTGTATATTTAACATAAATGTATGATGGTATATTTTTTATTTTGTAAATTATATTTAATTAAAGCCTTCTTTTTTAAACTTGGAACTTCAAATATATTTCGAAATACTCTACTTTGTCATTTCATTAGCTATTATTCTTAGAATAAGGTGCATAATGAATTACAATTTCATGGAGTGTGACGTTATAAAATCTACTGTAACGGATAAAAAACGTCGAAGTCAATTATACGTGGTATATCTTCATTAAACATTTTTCTAATAAATACTTTCGTTTTACCCTCAAAAATCATAATAAAGCAGGCAGATGATAATCACATAAGTATTTTAAACAATGATACCATATGTATTTTCCCCCCCCTTCTCCTTGCACGCGTTTTTCTCTACAATATTATCAACTTTATGTATACCCAAGGTTAATAGAAATACAAGGTAATCATGTAATCGGGCTTGCTAGAATTTTTAATCTGATGTATTGTACCGACTGCTGGGCAGGATAGGCAGATTTTGACAAAACACGCAACCACTCATAGTCTATGGCGTAACTATTGCTAGAACTTTCAATTTGATATATAGTACCGACTACTGGGGAAGAAAACAGATTTTGACAAAACACGCAACCACTCATTTACTATGACTTCAATATTAAAAGCGTAGTGGAAGTCAAACATCAGTCATGTACGCGTTATGGTATAACCTTGTATTTCTATTAACCTTGATTTATAGCGAGTGATCCATTCAAATCTGTGAGTTTTAAATTTCAACAATATATAATTTATTATTTAACAATAGAATTTTAACAAAATTAATAGTATAAATAGATGTGTGTCTAAGCTCTCTTAACCATTAATGCATTCCCCTTAGAGGCAATGATGGCTTCCAGGTGGTGGCGTAAGGCCTGGCACCCACTGCAGATGTAGTTTCTGTCATAGTGTCCCAGTAATGGTTGACAGTAGCTCGGTGTTTGGATGACGGACACGGCAGGCATTCCCCTAGGCATGTACCCACAAGGTGTGGTCGAGGTTGTTGGCATCAGGGCTGTAGGGGTGGCAAAAGTGTAAAAAGAAGAAGTTCAAAAGAGTCTTCTACAAGGAGATGGGATTCTTTCATTGCTGGTGCAAAAAGTCACATTGCTCTTTCTACCCACTTTTTCTTATAGCTCTATGGACAGTCTAGAGTTAAACCCAAAATCTCTTGCATCGGTCCTCATGGAATTAAGTGGTTTGGCCTGAGCTGTTTTCTTTAACTCCTCTAGGTCCAGTTTAGTCTTTTTGACAGAGCCCTTCTTTCTCCCTAACGTTTTGGACTTGCTGACGCCGCAGACGGTAGTCCTGGAACCGCAATTCTGCTAGGAATGTACGAAGGGAAATTCTTCTATCACGTTCAAGTGTCATTTTCTTTACTCGAGAGAGTTCAGGTGTTGTTTTTTTGTAACTAATTGTTTATGCTTTAATATATTGCAATATGAATTAATTTCTCAACAATCAACTTTCATTAATTATTGAATTAGTAAGTGTTCATATTTCAATGGACCACTCAGTAATGATGTTTTAATTGATTTATCTAAAACCTCAAATATACATGTTGCCGGTGTACATAAATGTTGTTTCATAGGGCAATCTTCTTCCTCCTGTCCTATATTAACCCTAGTTTGGTCCTTACTTTTTATGCATACGCGTTGTCTCAAGGGTAAAAATGACCCGCTTTCAAAAATATACCATTAACAATGTGTTATTTAGGTACAACATAACCTCTCCAATATATTATTGTCAATTGATAACAAGGTAAGAATCAATCAACTAGAATCAAACCTAAAACCATTTATTGAAGCTATATGCTGCATAGGGATACAACTAAAGCAGTATGATTTACCTAACTGCTTTCCCATGAAGTTCCCTCATAAATTCAACTCAAGAATAAAAATCCTTAAGTACTGAAATTATCAAACTTACTTGGTCACTACAATGGCAATTATATCTAATTGATATTCATATGAATACCATAATAATCTATGACGAAAATCCAGTGTACAAATGGCATTTTTTTTAAAAGAAACCAAAAATCAACATGGTAACCCTGACAATTTGAAGAATGTTTTGGAGGAGAGAAAGAATAATGCTCATATAACGTTTCAATAGATCAGCTACAATCAGCTGTGACAAGAGAGGAAGAAGAAAAGGATATAAACAAGGATATTTGGTAGAATAACTCCAATGGCCATCCCAAATTCTACTCTGGGTTCAACAAGGACATAGAACTCCGCAAAAAATCCTCAGGTTTACGCTCCGTCTTTTATGAGGTTTTGAATATAATTGAATCTATTTAGGAAAAGATGTTCTCTACTGAGGAATTAAATAATAAATTCCTAAATTCCTTCTTTATACTACCAATTACAAATTTTAATGTATTAGTTCTGTCTTCCCCCTTCTTCTCTTCTCTTATTTTCTTGTATATATATTTATATGTATGTACATATTAGAGTAGGTTTTTGTATTAATAAGAATACAGAAGTTCTTATACATAACCGTTGTATTATTCCTCCAGACCTTTCCTTCTCCTCACTTCTCTCGGTCGTCTTGGATCTCTCCACCTTTAAATAGTTTGTGTCTCCTCAACCTCGTCAAGACACAACACAAATTAACGGTCCAGTTAAAAAGCACATCGGATTTACATCATTACAAATAATTAAGGGTGATAATTTTGGTAAGAATAGAAAAGCGTGCGAGGAGAAGAGAAGAAATACTTATGGCATCATTGGTTAAATAATATACATCTTCTTCTATCAATGATGAACGTTATCATTCCCGCCTTTATTATTCAATATTAAAATAATAATATTAAATGTTGATAGTCTATAGAGAACTGAATAAAATGCCTAAAATAACGTCGCCTTCTGTCTGGATTTCTGAAAATGGAGGACCAGGAATTTGGAAAATACTTACCGGATAAGAAACAGATGGTTTGTCGATATAAATGTCCCTTTAGTCCCTTGTCAAGTATTACACGCCACTCATTATCATCATATCAAGAGCATGAATATTCATCTAAAAAATCAAGTTAGTGATGAATACATCAAGTCAGACTTTAACTCTGATCTCACAAAGATGCTTATTGTATGTAATAGACCCTTATCCATTGTTAATCATCTATGTTCAAAAAATTTATGGAGAAATACACGGGTAAACCTATCCCTTCTCGAGGAACCATCATTAAATTAATGGAGGATGTTGTTACTGATGTCATTTATAGAAATACATATAAAAATGTTTTGAGTCATCCACACCAAATGACGATCAAGTTATCAGTAAAAAGTATTTACTAATGTCGAAATGGAACTCTGAATTTTGTACTATCTCACAGTAAGTATTCAATTTTTTTTAAATCTAACCATAAAATATGATTTTATTTTAGCTAAACATATCAAGAATTATGATACACAACACATTCAATGGCAAAAACAACTGCTTAAATGGTCACAACAACGGGTGTAGTAGCTTTGGATGGTTCGCAACTAGTTTGTCTGAGACTAGTTTCCTCACTTAAAGACTTGGGTATGATCATTAGGTTTTCCAATATTACATAGTCAATAAATATTACTTTTTTTATCACTTAAGGCTTAGCTATGGTTGATGGGATCCAAGAAATGGTGTTAAGAAAACTCATAAAAGGCAAAAACAACTGTTTAAATGGCCACAACAACGGGGGTAGTTACATTGGGTGTACCATTATAATTAGCAATTGTGTATATCCTTCACCATAATAGTATGTTGTTATACAAGCATAAATAACGGGGGAAAATCTTTTTTGATGCTCTTAATAAGGAGTAATATCGCCGGACATTACTACATAATTAGCTTTTGCTCTAAATCTTTCAGATGGATTTATTTCTAACATTTTTTTTATTAGTATATTTATTGTCTAATTTTATGATTTTGACATTTACTTTATTATTAATAATTAGTTAGATCTCATCGGTAGAGATATGTCTATCCTGTGTACAATTGTATATAGCAACTTCCACATGAAGAAGAGGGGTGATTATCTTTTTGATTAAACTCTACGTCTCGCTTGTGTCTTGCAACCTAAAGTTATGACATGTTTAACTGTGTTCCGATGTCAAAACAAGAAAATATTATTATGATCAATCTATTATTTCAATATTCTGTATTTATAATTTATTGTTATTAGGTATATGATTCCAATTGTTCAATTTTGTATATTTACCATAAATGTATGATGGTATATTTTTTAGTATGTAGATTATTTTTAATTAAAGCCTTCTTTTTTAAACTTTGAATATTTCGAAATACTCTACTTTGTCGTTTCATTAGCTATTATTCTGAGAATAAGGTTCATAATGAATTACAATTTCATGGAGTGTGACGTTTTCAAATCTACTGTAACGGATAAAAAGTGTCTAAGTCAATTCTACGTAGTATATCTTCATTAAACATTTTGCTAATAAATACTTTCGTTATACCCTCAAAAATCATAATAAAGCAGGCAGATGATAATCACATCAGTATTTTATACAATGATGTCTTCCCCCCCCCTTCTCCTTGCACGCATTTTTCTCTACAATATCATCAACTATAATCATTGGTCGTGAGCATTATTCTTTCTTTCCTTGAAAAGGGAAGTAAAAATCAAAAGGAACACTACATAAGAAATTGGGAGCCTCCTTGGCTTCGGAAAAATAAGCTTACGATGAAATTATTGATTATATGCAAGTGTTAATAGACTGGTTACAAATAATTATTATGTAAATGTGATAATATTCATTACTGTCTTCCAGAAATGACGAAAAATTATGAAGCCATAAATTGTTAAAGCGATATTTTCATTTTTAAATGACAATACAATGGATCTAGAGGACTCTTATTCTCTCCCAGACAACTTAAACTATCTAGAAATATCAAATAATAGTAAAAATTCGGATAATTGCGTAGACATGTCTTGAGATCAAAATATGAGTGAACCCTTATGATCATCGAAACGTCTCTTTTCATCTGTATAGAAATTTTTGAGATAATAAGAACTGCCGAGATCAATGAAACAGTGAAATGTAAAGTATACTCCAATGAATATCACTTCAAAAAGAGAAATATGTGCACACTATGAAAGCATATCAAAAAAAAACTGGAAATATCTAAGGAACAATAGATTGAGTCATGAAATGACTACCTTTGTTTTATAGATTCCCATACTTTGGCACGAAACTTGACACGTCGTAGCCCAACTTAGCTGATATTTTCTTGCCCGATCCACTTCAACCAAAAACTACACACTTTCCTTCTGAACAAACAAATTTACCTCATTTAAGATCAATCTCTCGAACTGAGTCAAAAAATAAAAGGCTGCATTTGATTTTAAAAAATGGTAGAAACGTTTTCGATCTTTCTTGTGTTTACTGAAAGGGCTCTGACGATCCCTCTTCCTCTAAGGATATAACTCTTATAATATAATTAGATGATGATCACATATTATTACATTTCAATTGATTATTGAAAGTCCAGATCGCCAAAATATATTTCCACTATTTTCTAGGGATTAAATGAGAGACAATCAATAATTTTTGTTTGACAATTTAATTTATAAATAACACCATAGCTACATAACTTTGCCATTATTATATAGTAGGAATAATTCATGGCTAAATCTTGAAGTTAAATGAAATCTCTAATGAAGTGTTGTTTATATAATTAATGTTATTGATTTCAAAAACAGAATACTAGTGAGATTGCTGAATATTATTTTAAAACTTCCAAAAAATACGAAAACATTACAATTTATAATCAAATGATCATATTAGCTTTTAAATAGCTATTCATAAAAAAAAATTGAAAGATTAAATTTTTTGGAAACAAATTTCAAAAACCAAGCTCCCCACCCAAAAAAAAAAAATATATATATATATATATGTAGGATTCAGCTATACAGGGTGTCTACGATAAATTGGAACTACTTTAAACTTCATCCAGATCCATAATGTGGATATTCGGGGTTAAATCATACTAACATAAAAGGTTGCGTGAACTATACACTATAACTTCCACCCCATCAAAATGCAATGTTAGTATCAGTTAATAGTTGGTGTTTAGTAATTTAATACCCTCTTATTGTAACCATATATAATCTGTGTAACAAGGTTAATCAAAATCAATCCGTAACTTTTGCCGTAATTGTGATGACTAACAAAATAACTAACTAACATAAGCAAAACATCACCTCCGTTCAACTTCGTTGTGGAAGTAATTTGGCTTTTAGCACTGGTCAAGATTGATACAAATACAATATTATACCATGACGTCATATAATCGAAGTTGATAGCATTTTTAATTTGATGTACTGTACCGACTGCTTGGAAGACGGAAGGATTTTGAAGTCATAGAGTACAACAGGAGCACCGAATGCAAATTCATAAAAGGCCAAAATTAAGAACTGGGACTAGTCTGCGGGCCAACAGAGAGAGGTTTGGTATCTTTGGAGTATCTTATGATATTATACTTTATTTGCATTTTATCAGAGCCCTATAAGTTGAGTTACGTCACTCGGCTATCCGGTTTGACGATAGCTGACGTCCTCATGTGTTTAATCACGGCCCAAAACATTTAAAATTGAATACTATATTTTAGGTGAAGAACTCTACAAAGGCGATATATTTTGTATGCCCTCTTGTAGTACGCCGTGGATTAGAAGAATAGTTCTTGAGCTGAGGGGATGACACTTTTTTTCATTTCTAAGGGACACATTCCTTGGAAGGCAATGGGTCCTAAAAATGAAATGAAATCTTTGGAAACCATAGTATAATTCTCGATTGTGCACTTAACATTTAGATGAAATAAGGAATTCCAACTCTCAAGCTATTTGATCAAATTCAGGCCTAGAGGAAAAGTTTTAACTTATATGTTTTTTCAAAAAGCTAAGCCCCTCAAATATAACCAAGTGGAAGCCCTTACGGCTAATTGTTTCCTATTGTTGTTCGTCTCAAAAACTCATTATTTAATTACAACATGAGTATTTCTAATTACTAACTTTACATTGATACTCTCAGTTCATTTCGATGTATTAAAGTTACATGGTTATAAGTATTTAAATACATATAACCATGTAATTTATGAGTAAGCTAACTATGGCAATGAGTTCTATATATAAATATCTGGAGTGCACCAGATCTACTACGCAACCCCATCAGTTTGGTCTGGGACAAGGACTACTAGTAGTCCTCGGATACAATAAATATTGTTTAATAAACAAAGGTTTGGTTTACTAACAAAGGGAACACTGAATATCAATTTTCCCTGACTACCATTTTATTGAAAAAGTTAAGTGGTAGGTTCTTTTTTTTTAGTCACGTGACATGATGTGTATCCCCACCAAATCATCAAAACTTTAATAGCGAAATAAGACCATTTTTTTATTTAAAAAAAACTTAAGGTACTGAAAGTTTCAACTTATGTCTTACATATAATCTTTATTAAATATTTCTACATAAACAAGTGATAAAAATTGGAGTTTTATTTGCTAATTTTGTATAATTAATTTAGGGATCAATTTTTGAAGGAGTATGTACAATGGATATATGATGATGTTAAAATAAATATCTGAGAAGGGATTTTCGGATAACTCATTAAATACTGTAAAATAATGGCATGAATATAAAAAATGAAATGCTGAAATAGGTTAATTCTATTTCATTTTTAATATATGTAATATTTCAACGTATAAAATCAAACAGAAGCCTCCCAAATCTTATGGAAGTAATATCCACGGCGGCAAAAGTTTCAAAGCACTGACATGAAGTTCCAAAGTATTCTCATTTTTTTGGTTGTAACTTGTACACGCCATATTATAATTGAAATAAAAAAATAAGTGTGGATTTTCTCCATTTCTTGAATATTGTTCAAGATTGTTTTTAATTTGCCGCACCACATATATTGTTCATAAGCTCGTTTTGAAGAGGATTGTGGCCGTGGTTGGCCATTTTTACTGTTGTTATTCCTTTTTCCGCGCTCTACTTTGAAGAAGGCGTAGAGTTGAAGAAATTTGGGGCTCTTCATCTATTTAATCAATCATAGGAGTTGGGAGTCATGAGCTGGAGCAACAAATTATCCTTGAGACAAGGTCGGAAGAATCGTTTAGATCGAAGTGCCATTCTTTCATCTAATTTTAGTCGTCGATCCGTGGCTTCTACGGCTCCTCCGAGTGAATCCATCAATTTGGGTAAATTGGAGTCGACGAAGGTCGAGGAGGAGTCGGACGAAGTTTCCCCAGAGAATAGAAGTCTTTATTACACAGCTATTGCCTCTGACTCAACCTCGGAGGAGGATGAAGGCAGCATGCGGGATGTTCTGTTCTCCGCTAAGAAGAAGTTTAATAAGCACAAGGTCCCTCCCTCCCTCCCTCCCTTCTTTTCGTCCTTAGAATTCCTTATTAATAAATCCGTGCTTGTTTTCATTTCCAGAGTGGAACGCCGCCCACGCTCCTAGCCTCAGACTCGGAGGATGAATTTATCCCCAAAAAGGTCCCCCCACGGAGAGGCCGGCGATCCTCTATTTTAGGAAGACATGAAGTAGTTTTACTGACCTCTGAAAGTGACGATGAATCCAATGAGGATGTTCCCGTAACTCCAAGAACACCGGTTCGTAAAGTAGAAGACTGGCTCATCTCGACCTCGCCCATTCCTTCATCTCCTGCTACCCCTGCACGCATTATCTTATCTTCATCCTCTTCTCGAGAACAGTCCGAAGATGAAGTTGAGGATCGGGATTACATTAAGGATCTGGACTTTGAGGACAGTGAAGCCACAAGCAAAAACTGTGTAGATATTCTGAATCCTATTTTTAGCAATATGTCTCTCGGGGACATGACGAGCAAGGCAGGGTACTCTTTGATGGAAACCATCCGAGAAGAGGAGGAAGAAGATGATGAGGAGGCTGGGCTAGATAATGAAATCAAAGAAATCGAAAGGTCCTTAGAAATAGAGATTCTGAACATAAAAGCAAAGCGATTGTCAAGAGGAGTCCAAGTGGAACTCAGCTCTTCCTGCTCCTCCAATACTTCGAGTAGTAGCGACCTAGGCAAATTCAACGATAATGCTTCCAAACGACCCAGTAATTCCGTATCAGTACAAGCTGAGTTAGATGACAGCAGTGAAGAAGAAGATATTTTTCGCAAAGTTAGGGGTGCAAGACCTGTTTTCTCTGAGGATGAAGATAAATCAAATGAAGAAGACAGAGGAGAAACCTCATATAGACGGACCAAAAAAGCCTTAGATTATTCATCTTCTAATTCTTCCTCTTCTGAGGATAGTGATAAGGCTTTCAAGGACTTTCTTTCTTCTGTGAAAAAAAAGTATGCATTCCAGAGTCCCACAGATGAAGAAAAGATCCAAAAGCCTATTGAGCCCCTTCATAGTTCTCTATCGGAAGAGGAGGATAAAGAAAATACACAGCCTAAACCTAAGCCTCCTCTTAGTAGTAAAAAAAAACTCATATCTCCTTATGTGACAACCAAAATCCCTGAAATTATCAATATATCATCAGATGAGGAGTCTCCAATTCCCAGCACCAGTTGCAAACCTGGAGTAAGGGGTGAGTGTCATAGAAAATTATAAATAGGATAATTAATTAATATGAACCACTTTTCTTTTCTTTTTTCTTCAGATATTACAATTCTTTCTGTATTTAATGAAGACAAGAATAGCAAATATGTTTCATTCCTTACCTCTTTATCCCCTGACATGGACGATCGGCGACGACATCCTGATGCTGTGAAATACGTAAATCGTTTCGAATCTCATAAAAAAGAGTTAACATCTCTTTTGTACAAACTATTTAATGTCGAGGCTTTTGAGGGAAAACTACCTCACGACATGGAGATTGAATGGAATTCTCGTCTTCGAAAAACTGCCGGGATTTGCACTCAAAGACGTAAGTACGTTGGATCAAAGACTATAGATCGCTCCAGTAAAATTGGACTGAGTAGCAAGGTACTTGATTCAGGAGACAGATTACGTGATACTTTAATCCATGAAATGTGCCACGCGGCTGCATGGGTATTAAGTGGCTACAGAGATGGACATGGGCCAGTGTGGAAATCCTGGGCTGCTAAGGCAATGCATAGATTCCCCGAACTTCCCATCATTGACAGATGTCATAACTACCAAATAAGAACTAAATATACTTATAAGTATGTTACTTATTCACTATTTAAAATGCCATGTTCTCTACAATTTTCCATATTTTAGGTGTAAAAAGTGCGGTTACTCCATAGGAAGGCATTCAAAGTCCCTTGACACGGATAAAAAGTGTTGTGGATACTGTAAAGGAAGATTTGTTCTTCTGAGGAATTATAATAAAGGAGTGAATACCCCCATTTCATCACAATCATCCTCTCAAACTACTCCCCGTACGCCCAATGCATTTGCTTCTTTTGTTAAGGAGCATTACAAGACGCACAAGAAACCGGGTATCTCTCATGGAGATGTCATGAAAACCTTGGGAACAATGTTTAAAGCTGCTAAGATTTGATTTGTTTTTAGATTATCGATAATGTGCAAACACCCTGTTAATTTTAATTGAATTTAAGGATATGATTTTTTTTAAAGGTGAATCTTTGTTTATATATTAGTGCTTGTTGGAATATTATTATAAATATTTTTTTATTTATAATTAGATTATTTGTTTTATCAGAGCCGTAAATACAATTTTATTTATACAATCTTATATCTGTGGGTTTTTTTTATTTATTTCTGTAAGCATTAATGATTATTTTACCCTACTTTCATTTAAAAACAGAGGAGGCAACTTTAATAACCTGAAGAAAGTAAACTAATTATGAGCGGTCCTTTTTTTTCATTACTGATGTAAGCCAAGATTCTAGGAAAATTGACCTTTGCTTAATATAATTTTCAGTTTTTATTAAGAGCGTTTTCGTGAATTTGGCATTATTGGGGGCTTCAACAACCAAGTGGATGTCAAAATGGAACAGACATAAAAAGACTAAACTTTACTGCCCATATAAATTGTATCTCTCTATTCCCAAGTTTTATTTAAAATATGTGACCCTAAAATGTATTAAAAATATGCAATTATATCGTTATACAATCTTATTTTCATATTGTAGATCAAAATTAACTGTTAAAATTTATATTTCTACTTTATAAATGGATTTTCTTAGAGTTATGAGAACATCCTAATTGGTTTTATCATCACTTTCAGAGATGATTAAAACGACTTCTTGTATAGAATAAGATATTTTTCGCTAATTATTCTACTTTTCTCGTTCTTCATCATCGATCAAGAACAAAACATTGTACAAATTTAGGCATTTTTAGTAGACATTACTTTGATTTATTTCAAATATGAGTTAGTTTTTATCATTGGCATCAAGTAATATTCCATGCAATTGATTAGTCTTTTATTTTTAAAGGCATTTGATGGAGTGCAATCCAGATTTATTGGAAATTTATCCATTTTATATAGTAAAAATATCAACTTTGAGGCCTCAAGATAGCGCCTCCTTTAATGATCATGCAATTTATGATGTCAGTGAAAATGCTCTATAGCTGGTTGAA
Source organism: Lepeophtheirus salmonis (assembly GCF_016086655.4). Taxonomy (NCBI): domain Eukaryota; kingdom Metazoa; phylum Arthropoda; class Copepoda; order Siphonostomatoida; family Caligidae; genus Lepeophtheirus; species Lepeophtheirus salmonis. The sequence goes on from NC_052141.2 coordinate 4,943,461, forward strand.
TGTTATGCAACTATAACTTTATTTTTACATTAATAGCTAAATTGCTAATATTCTTAAAAATGACAACATTTTAAAGAAATACTTTATTCTTCTTTGGAGCTGAGAACTAGAAATATATATATTAGTTAATTTAATTTTAACTTTTAAAATGTAAGTCGAAGAAAAATATTCATATCATATGATACAAAATTTCGAACTTGCAATTTTTTGATTTTGGTACGAATGTTTAAACCAAATCTAATTTTTATTTAGTGGAGCGCTCTAGAGTACTCCCTGAGCTAGCTGATGATTGAGATTTGAGATCATAACTTCAACGAACCCTACTCCACAATATTCTAAAATAACTAATTATCGTAGTAGTGAGGTCATCACTCGATGATCCTAATTGAAATGGCAGACATTTTTTTAAATAGTGGTATTGTCCGATTGACAAAGAATCAAAAATTCCTCTTCATTGGTGATAGCAACATGCGTGCGATTTATAAAGTATTCGATCGGGAACATTATTTATTATAAAAAAATTAAAACATATCATTTTGCAGGATTTTATTTGGCTTTTCAAAGAAAGATCATCCCGCCTTATTCCAGAGTCCTATTTAAGAGCCCAATTGGAGAAATCTTTCTTAGGGGATAATCTCATTGAGGCATCTGCTAGAGCGGCTGAGAGAGACTACAAAGAAATTCGAGATTTGTACTTGGAATCAAATGATACGAGATGTACCTTTTGCTTTGTAACGCGTTGCTACAGTTTGAGTCTTGAGGAGAGGCTCAAATTTTGGGAAATTATCCTGATGTCATTGTATTGAATGGTTCCCTTTGGGATTTAAGCAGATAGGGTCGAACCTGTGTTACGAGCTATAAAAATAATATTCTAAAGCTTTTCCAATTACTCAAAAAAACATTTCCTCCATTTACTCAGGAACATTTATGATTAATTTATTCTACTCATTAAAAATAAAACATTTTTTTTCGTACAGGTTATATAGCTAACTACTTTTTCTATATCAAGTAAGGTTAAAGGAGCCCTGATTCTCCCGGAATTGAACTCTATAGGCGAATCATTGAGATTTAGTATTGTTGAAGTAATTGTCTACTTATAATTAACTGTATATTTCATCAATTTAATTATAATCTACTTTGTTTAATATATAATTTACTACCATCACCAGGCTAATAATTATGTCGCAAAGGGTAATATTATTTATGATAATTCTTTTTCACAAAATTTAATTATTATTTTTTATCAAAAGTGGCTGCAAATTATGGATATGATGTCTTGGATCTTCATGGAAGTATGATTAGTCAAATGAATCATCAATGCAGTGATGGTATTCATTGGCATCCCGACTCAGTAAGAATGATGGTCAACATGCTTCTCACTCATTATTCATTGTCTCGTGACTGTAAACTACCGGGTCGAATTGACCCTGACAAGCTATATAATTGGAGCAGTGAAGGAGGCCACAAGCGACATTGTGAGAAAGGACGGGCAAGTATTGATAGCCCGTCGTAAAATTACTGAAAAATAAAAATTATGTGCACTTGTAATGCATCTAATTTTATGTATATCCTAAATTATTACGTAATATTGTTGAAGAGAGTCTCCAAGTGATGCAATAATCACTCTTAACGCTTGTATTTTGCGGTTATGTGAGAGAAAAAAACATCTTTGAAAATAAAAATATATGTGGTCTCGTTTTGAATTTTTCATGTGGTAAGACACTTATGGGACTTTCATTACAAATTTACAATAGGTACAATTAAAGTTATTCAGTTATAATAAGTAAAATCATTAATCTATTAAAATGAACACTGAGTTACGATATAAATAATATACCCACATCTCAAATTCTGTGTCTTATTTATTAATAAATAAAACATTGGAAGAGGAAAAGGAAGAAGAAAAAGATGACTGGAATTGTTCTGATAAAATAAGGACTGTATTATTTATGATTATGAAACAATGATGACTGAAAAAAGTGGATGGTTGTTGTCGGGCGGGTCTTGACTCCTTAGTATGGGAGCATTAGTTTACATGTTGAAGGCGGTGCCTATCTACTCCCGATTAGTTTTTTATCCCCTCTCAACCTCGACTGTCAAAGGGAAAGGAATAATTTGAAAAAAACGTATGGTAGCAAGCCTTCTGGATTTTCCTTGTAGCCAACTGTTAATTATTTTCTAATATTTTGTTTACGAGTTGCAACTTGTATAATAACATTGTACAAACTGCACAATGTCTTCGTCTTAAAATGCATTATTTAATGGACTACATTGATCATTCTAATTATTAATTCATATTATCATTTCATTTTGATCTATCAAAATTACATGGTTATTATGTATTTATGAATAATATAACCCTGAGCATTTGAACTTTATAATGTGCTACAGAATATTTATATTTTTAGTAAATTGTGTTAAAATAGTCAAAATTTACACCATTCATTCAATTTTTGCAAGATCGTCATCCTAAATAATGTAAATCTTTCATTTAAATTATTCATTTCTTTTTTTTATTTATTGAACCGTCATTATCATTATGTAGGGTCACGTATATTAACAGAGAAGGAATTCTAAACGTAGGCTATTGATAGTTATAAATGAATATAAAAATCCAAATCCCATGACAAATATCTTTTTGAAGTTCATTATACGTAGCTTTAATTTATACCTACAAGAGTCAACTTATGAAAATTAATGAAAACAGCTGAAAGGAAAATACATATCCTTTTTTTAAACTTTATAAAGTGAGACATGAACGTAAAGACTGAATAACCTTGAGGCCGTGGAGTATCCTGGTATCCATGTCTAGAAGAAGAGGGATAAGTGACGTCATTCTTGTTTCCTCCACTTCTTACGTTTCTTCATTCCACGATTCACTCAAAAAAGTAGTAAAAATTAAATTCGGGAAACTGATAAAGTGTCAATTTCTTTTTTTTTCTTCCTTTCAACAAAGGGTTGACGAACAATAATTGGATCATGAATTTGAATAGAGAACAGAAGGAGTGGCTGTCCAAGGCAGAAGATGCTGCTGATAAGGTAATGAATCCGTGAACGGAGTGTAAAATGCTAAAGTATGTTGATTATCCTCATTAGATTGCTCGGAACACGAAGGGCGTCCTTCCTCACTTGGCTCGCTTCTGCCTCGTTTCTACTTTTTTCGAAGATGGGATTCGTATGTGGGTCCAATGGCATGAGCAGCGGGAATATATGGACCTCTCATGGGGATGTGGGTATTTTCTATCCACATTGTTCGTGATTGTGAATTTAGTTGGTCAATTAGGAGGAGTGGGAATGGTTTTGGCACGCTTCAAAGTGGACATTGCTTGTGGACTCCTCTTCTCCATCGTCTTTTTACAAGTGTGTCCCTGCAATGCAATGTAATGCAATCCCATCACCTCATGATTCTTTCCTACTTTTCCTTTACAGACGATCGCCTACAGTATTATATCGGATATGCAGTTTCTATTCAGAAATCTAGCGCTTTGCGGCTCTTTGTTACTCGTTCTAGCGGAATCCAGGGTTGAAGGAAGATCCCTCTTCCCAGGTGTTCCTTCTTTGGGGGAAAATAAGCCCAAGGAATATCTTCAACTCACTGGAAGAATACTTCTTGTATTTATGTTCATAACCCTTCTGAGATTTGAAATGTCTCCCATGCAGGTTAATAGCCTAGTGCTAACCATAACACACCTTCATCAATCAATACATCCATCCCTTCATATTTCAGATTATTCAAAACATCGTTGGAAGCTTACTCATGATCCTTGTGACCATCGGATACAAAACTAAACTATCTACTCTAGTACTTGTCTTATGGCTTAATATACTGAACTTTTATTTCAATGCCTGGTGGAATATCCCAGCGAATAGACCCATGAGAGACTTTTTGAAATATGACTTTTTCCAGGTAAAGGAACCTAGTGATCTTATTACATCCCCCCTCTCTATGTCTTTCCATTATATAGTACATCAGAACATTTAAAAAACTTGTTTTTGAAGGTCATCAAGGGTTTCTTTATTAAATGAGCGGGTTTGAAAGTGAAAATTTGCACTTGTTCTACTATTAGTAATCATATTTCCATTCATTTCTTTTGTAATTTATATAAGGCTGCGTACACCCCTATAATATGTAGATTCAATACTTCACATAATTTTTCCCAAGGGTGTCATTGGGGTTATTGTCTATTAATGCAATACCAATTCTATTTTATTCTAATGATTCATTTGTTTCAGACGCTTTCCGTTATCGGAGGATTGCTCATGGTTGTTTCGCTAGGACCTGGTGGGGTTTCCATGGATGAGCATAAGAAAAAAGTGGTAAAAAAAAGTTCGTCGAAGGATTCAGAATCCGATTTTTTTTCCTTATATTTAATTGAATGATATGAAAGACATATTATGTTTTATCTTTTTTTAATGTTTAAATACTGTTTTTATATTCCAATAACTCCTGATGTTGTGGGGCACACACGCAAGTAGATTAAATATATACTAAAACCCTCAGAAAATAGGTAACTTATTCCATTAATAAGGAATATATTATTAGAGAGGGTTCTCAACTCTTTCGAGATATGAGCACAATTAGCACTATGGGAGGATTATGAAATTAAAAGGTAGGTCTCATTATGTGGAGGTTGTGAGTTTGTCTCTTATCTTGTTCCGAGAGGGTCTTGGAGTCTATTCGTGGACTGTTGAATGAGGCTGGATATAAGTAATGCTCTAAGACTTTTTCTTGTATCTACCATGAGCCATTACAGGTATCAAGAAGAGGAATAAAGTACAAACTCCAATCCTACGTGGAAACTTATTCGAGCAATTATTATCCCTCTTTCCACTCCAATAATATATTTTTTTGTTATTATAAGTTTGCAATAATTTTATTTAAACTGTCAGCTGTCTCAAATTCTAAAAAAGAGAAAATATGACACACGAGCAAACTCATAGCATTAACCCAATTTTAAAGTTACTACACTAGGAAAATGTTAAAAAGCAACTAAATTTGTGTGTAAGCACTACAGCTAATCACCCATTACTATGGTAGTAATTGATAAATGCAACGAAAAGAAACTTGCACCAGGTGTTTGCTGAAGGCTTAAGTGTTTGGGGGGAGGGGGATCGCCTTAGAAATACTGGAGATTCATTAGTTAAATGTGTGTTATCAATTTGACGGGACTTAAATTTGATTTAGATGAATTCTTTATCTTTAATCCTATCTAAGAAAAATTCAAAACGTTGCTTAGTTTTAATCCTACCATTCGCTAGAAAATTAGTAAACTCAAAATAGCACGGATGGGATTTTATGGACCGAATAAAAGGTATAATGAACGTTAATTCATTTATAGTTCTAATTTTTTGCGAAGCTTCCGAACAATTTGACGATGCAAAATACATAAATTTCAACCAAATATTTACTCCTATCTAAATTAATGCGTCAGGTGGAAGTACTTAATTTTTATCAATTCCAGGTATGAAAGAGTAACGTGTTGAGCTCACTACTGTATTGTATAGTTCCTAAAAAAAATTTATACAAATCCTCTTTATTTTAAAGAAGGTTGCGTTCTAGACATATCCACGTAAATTTTCAATAAGATATAACATGAATTACAGGCAGAAAAACAATGATCTCCAGAATATTGAAGCTAGTCCATTTGATTTTGTAAGGTTTTTATTACCATTATTTGTCAATGTTTTAAAAGGAAAATCTCAAACAAGAAGTTTTATGTAACAAAAAAAACGTGACTAGAAATAGCGAACAAAATCTGATTTATTAATCTCATTCGTGTTTAACAGTATAATTACATAATCATATGTATATATAATTGTTTAATAAAGACGTTGAGGTGGACCCATGGTGCTCTTGATATAAAGAGATCGAACGTTCTGCCAATGCTTCTTCAAAAGAGAGACCAAGAAGTTAATAGCCAAATTGGTATTCTGAACAATCTCATCTTCAGTCATGGAGCAGTTTCCTACAGCAACACTCAGGCATAAGACCTTCTTCATTTGGAATTTAATGGTGGCCTTAAGGTCATTCGACTTGGCGATCATATCGTCATTGTGGGTGAGGAGAGAAGGAAATTTACCAGCCTTGTTGAGACCAGGACCAAGAAGACGAGGAATTTGCTTGATCAAAGACTCTGAAGCCATGAAAGCATCATACTTCTTGGCCAACTTCTTCACAAGCTTCTTATTCTTGTTGAGCTTCTTAAGATCATCAGCAGACATAAAGGGCATTTCTCTTTCTTTGGCCTCATCACAATGCTGTTGATCTCCAAGAACACAGACGTTGAATTTGGGGCGAGGGATGTGATGGAGTCTATGCGAGAGAAAGAAAGGAATGTTAAAACTAGAGCCATGGAGAAAATAATTAATGCATTAAGTTAATAAGTCTGTTAGAATCATTGAGGATGGGATTCGAACGCTGATCTGATTCGAACACCGAAGGCATAGACTCTAAAATTAATATCCCTCTTTAATTCAGTAATGAATTGAATCCAACGGGTCACAAACAGTTTCCGCCGAATTCCTTAAGAGGTTCCCCGTAAGGGCCAACGCTTCACAGTATCTACCTTGGTAGACCATATTAATATGGAAATAGGCGACATCCCCCCCACAACTCCTTATGAACAAATGAAGAAGTGGGAAAATGTCTTCCCTCATATTTTAAGACCCAGGGTACGGGTCCGTCCGACTCGAGTTACCAAGATCGAACTACCTTGGGCTCACAACGTTCCTTATAAATAGGTCTATTGCAGACTACTTATAAAGCATCATGACCAAGGTTGTAGCTTACTTCACAGTTCCGGAGAAACGCTTGTCCTTTTGGGGATCGTAGTTCTTCAAGCAGACTTGGAGGTCCACAGTTTCGGTAAACTTGCATTTCTTTTTGGCGAGAACTTCTCTGACGCACTCAAAGAGTACTTCCTTCGGCACCTTGGAACTAAAGAAAACAAAATAAAGATTAGATTTCATAAGATTCAGTAAATATTAAAGGATATTATTAACTTACGCCATGTCTTCACACTGTGGTGTCTAAACGTGAAAGGAATTAAGAAGAGCAAGTAGAGAAAAAGGTAAGCTGCACCATTTCCGGTGAATTGACGGGCGTACAGAGCAGTTATTTAGCTAGTACATTGACTTTTGTAGCTATTTCTAGCCGAATTTAAAGGTGAATGTTTTTCAACATTGTAACTTGTATAAGAAAATTGTACAAGTTGCAACCAGAAAATGGAATGAAGAATTTGAAATGCTTGTGCGTTGAGGATAATTCACTGGTCAACAAAATTTAATTTTTTTTTCTTGCATGGACTTTGACAACGGATTCTTATAGAGTTTGGGCTACTGATTCCGAATATATGCTTAGATTTGTCACATCACATCAAGTTTTTGTGATCTCTGATATTTAATATTTGTGGATGTTTACATAAAAAAGCCTATAATGATCCCACGTGTTCCTGTTATATATATATCTTTCTCTCTCTTTGACTCAAGTACTTACCGTGTTTTTATATATAAAGGGTGATTTTTTAAGAGTTAAGTTTTTCAGTTGGCAGCACTGCTTGATAATGGCGTCCTTACGTCAGCTGTTAAAGTGGAAAGTTTTCAGTATACTCTGCCATTTCATCATGGAAAGACTTACAAATGAGCAACGATTGCAAATTGTTGAAATTTATTATCAAAATTCGTGCTCTGTGAAAAATGTGCATCGTTTGTTACGACCATATTATGGTCGTCATAATCGACCTTGTGAATCGACAATTCGTGCTGTTATCACCAAATTTCGCACGAAATTGACTTTGCTGGACATAAAACCATCGACTCGCATGCGTACAGTGCGTACTGAAGAGAATATTGCAGCCGTAGCATCCAGTGTTAATGAGAATCGTGAAATGTCAATTCGTCGCCGTTCTCAGCAATTGGGCTTGTGTTACTCAACCACATGGAAAATTTTAAGTGTCGATTTGGGTTTGAAAGCCTATAAAATTGAGCTTGTGCAAGAATTGAAGCCTAATGACCTACCACAACGTCTAATGTTTGGTGAATGGGCGTTAGAACAGCTCGATGAAAATCCGCTGTTTTATCGAAAAATTGTGTTCAGCGATGAGGCTCATTTCTGGCTCAACGGATACGTAAATAAGCAAAACTGTCGCATCTGGAGTGATGAACAGCCACATGCTATAAATGAATTACCGATGCATCCCGAAAAAACGACAGTTTGGTGTGGTTTATGGGCTGGTGGCATCATCGGTCCATTTTTCTTCAAAGATGATCGTGGAAGAAACGTTACCGTCAACGGCGAACGCTATCGAGCCATGATACACGACTTTTTTTTGCCCCAGTTAGCTGAGTTGAACTTGGTTAACATGTGGTTTCATCAAGACGACGCCACATGCCACACAGCTCGTGAAACAATGAACATGTTGAAGGATGAATTTGGTGAGCAGCTTATCTCACGAAATGGGCCTGTAAGTTGGCCACCAAGATCGTGCGATTTAACGCCTCTTGATTATTTCTTGTGGGGTTATGTAAAGTCGTTAGTCTATGTGGACAAGCCGAACACGATTGAAGCCTTACAGGATAACATAACACGCGTGATTCGTAGAATACAGCCCGAAATGCTCGAACAAGTGGCGCAAAATTGGACCTTCCGAATGGACCATTTGAAACGGAGCCGCGGACAACATTTAAATGAAGTTATCTTTAAAACGTAAATGGCAAAGGCTAATTTATTGATTTCAATAAAATTTTTGATTCTATGCTGCAAATTTAAGTGTTTTATTCGATTCTTAAAAAAACAACTCTTAAAAAATCACCCTTTATCTCGATGTATGCCAGCTCTTCTTTTAGCAATCAATATATCCTTTATTTAATCCAATCTATACCAGTAAAACTCTCATTGGATATTATTTCTTGTGTTGCTCTCATTTGGATTTAGTAAACGTTGGAGATTATATATTAAATATTTTTTAAATCATCCTCATAGCTGTTTACGAAATCCCAACACATCTGTATACGCTAGCTATGTCTAGATCCTCACGGAGAAGAAAGTGCTGTAGCGACCCATATATATTCTGCTATATCTGTGCATGCTTCACTTTATCACCTCAAAGACGAAACATAGCTCACTTCGTTGAGAGTGTGTACCTTGCTTATTTTAAAGTACCGCTTGGAGACCAAAATAAAAAATGGGCACCTTACATAGTATGCACGACTTGTCTCGAAACTCTGAGATCTTTGTCTCAAGGAAAAAATGCTAAGCTCAAATTTGGTGTACCGATGATTTTGAGAGAACCAACAAACCCCCTAGATGATTGCTACTTCTGCCTTGTAAATGATAAAGGATTCAATAAAAAGAACAAGCGATACATGACATACCCTAGCATCTACTCTGAAATACGGCCAGTTCCTCATTCGGACGAAATAGCTGTACCTGTTTTCACCAAGTTAGCAGATATTGATGATGAAGTAAATTACACACCATTGGGTTCATTGTTTAGTCAACCTGAATTGAATGACCTGATTCGAGATTTGAATTTACCTAAACAATCTGCTGAGTTGTTGACTTCCAGACTGCAAGAGCGAAAACATGCTTGCTCAGGGTACAAGTGTCACATTTTATCGCAACAGAGATGCAGAACTGAGGAAGTTCTTTGATTCCGACAAGCACTTCGTATACTGTAGTGACATTGAAGGGCTTCTTGTGGCTATGGGATTATCTGCGTATCATTCAATTGAGTGGAAACTCTTTATTGATAGCTCAAAAAGAAGTTTAAAGTGTGTTGTACTTCACAATGGTAACATATATGGATGTATCCCTATTCGACACTCAGTCTCCATGAAGGAGGAGTATGGAAACATCAAAATAGTACTTGAACGATTGAAATACCTCGATTACCAGTGGTTAATCTGTGTGGATTTAAAAATGGTGAACTTCCTTTTGGGTCAACAACGAGGTTACACAAAATACCCTTGCTTCCTTTGCTACTGGGACATTAGAACTGACAAGGATCACGGGATTAGAATGGAATGGCCATTAAGGCATACATTGATACCTGGAGAGAAGAATGTCATTAATGAACCACTAGTTGATCGAAAAAACATCATCCTTCCACCATTGCACATCTAACTCGGTATTATGAAGCAGTTTGTAAAACTCTTGATCACAATGGTGATTGTTTTCAATACATATGTTCAACCTTTCCGAGTCTTAGTGATGCGAAGAAAAAGGCAGGGATATTCGACAGACCCCAGATCAGAACATTACTCAGGGACATACATTTCATTGAGAGGATGACCTCTGTCGAATCTCGAGCCTGGAATGCATTTACTCATGTGGTGCAGGGTTTTCTTGGGAACAAGAAAAACGACAATTACCAGAAGATTGTGGATGAACTTCTCCTTAGTGTAAGAGAGCTCGAGTGCAAAATGAGAATCAAACTGCTCTACTTATACGGTCACCTGGACACGTTTCCAGACAACCTTGGAGATGTTAGCGACGAACAAGGGGAGAGGTTCCACCAAGACATTAAAGTCATGGAAGACAGATATCAAGGTCGTTGGGGCTCGCATATGATGGCTGATTACTGCTGGAGTTTGATAAGGGATAATTCAGATGCTCTACATAAGAGGGCGTCATCGAAAAGGAAGTTTACCCCAAAAATGAACTAATATGTTTATTTACGCACAAAAATACACTGTTCCAGCATCTACTAGTTTTAGTTTTGAACATTTAAACAAAATTAGATTGTTGTGTCTTGTATTGAAAAATAAAATAAAACCTTTTAATCAACCTATAGTTCAAAAAAACCTCATGTGATAACTGATAACTAACAACTAGTGACACATTGATATCAGCAGCCAATATGCAAATAAAATCACAAAAACCAAGAATAATGTATTATTTTTCTCTCGTAAATTAAGGATTTTTGGTATGTGTTGTAGTATTTTTTCATCACCCCGTTATTCAAAAACTTGATGTGATAGGCAAAAACTATTGACAGATTTGGAATCCGCAGCCAAAATGGAGTTAGATTCACTTTAAAAACCCCATGCAAGAAAAATTGTGTTTGCCAGTGTAATTGAATATAATATGGATGATCGGTATTTTAAAGGGTTGACTTTTATTTTATGAAAATTACAAATTGTTAGTGTTTCTTTGGCGAATTGTAAAGTTCAAATCCCTAGAGCTATATTACTAGCAAATACATAATGACTAAGTAACTTTTATCGATCAAAATAAAATGTTAGGATCAATTAATTGTTGTAATTAAATATGGTGTTAGGAGACGTAGAAATATTAACTTGTACAATATGCTTATACTAGTTACAACTTGTACATAAATCGCAACTTGTACTCAACAAATATACTAATAAAAAATATGTAGCATTTCTACACTCCCAAAACGTTTTTAGCTACTTAGTTTTGTCTCATGTGTTGTGCGTCAACATGAAAGCAATTTTTCAAAAGAAGAAGGAAATCCAATATTTTATTTTTTTACTTGGTTTAATACAAGGTGGTCCTAATAAATGGGGAATAGAGGCTTCTACCGAACAGACTAGATAGGATAGAACCATAATGTTTTTATTATTTGAAAGCTACATTTTATGAAATTCAATTATTTATAATAAAATCGGCATTTCTTGATAACGTCGTCCACACTGCCAGAAGCTTTTGCAGGCCCGGGCGACCTTGTCCGGATCCGGCTTGTCCATTTTACTAGTTCTGGTTTTACACTTTTAATTTACATCCACTTGGGAGTAGCATAAGGAAGAAATTAAACCTTCCTACAAGACAGCGCACCGGCCCACAAGGCTGAAAAAGTGCAAGATGTCTTGACCGAGTGAATTTCCTCATTTTTTGGAGCACGGATTTTTAGCCTGCAAATAGCCTGTACCTGAGCCCATGAGATTTTTATCTCTGGCAGAGGGTCGAGCATAGTGTCCGTGCGATATATCATTCATTGTGGAGGCCCTGAAGAAGTCCATTATCCATTGGCAAAGCTAGATTTGCACAGGATCGTCCGAGGCTGCCAATGCTTCCGGCACTGTGTGGCCGAGGTTATCAAGAGATGTGGATATAATTATGAATAATTGAATGTCATTAAATATAACTTTCAAATAAAAGGGAAATTATGGGTTGTTCGTTATAAGCCTTTAAAGATTTTCCCAATTTATCTAAACCCCCCTGTATATATCAGAACCAATATTTCATTGACAGATATGTATATTTGTTTCAATTATAGGCTTATTATTCAAATTTTTAGGATGATTTAATAATCGTTTTACAAAAATAGATAATTTTTCTTGTTGGCCAGAAGCCATTCCTATCACCAGGACAGACGCAACTACATTATAAGTTGAAAAAGAACGGAGGCATCTTCTTTCCATCAGAGGCCCAACGTCGAGGAACATTGTTTGTTCTGTATATTTTGTGTGGTAAACTCCTTGGACCTCTTCTTTTGTTTGCGCAAGCCAGCGGTCGTTCCCTCGGTTATGAAAATCTTCTTGTCCGGCAAAATTCCAACAATTGAACCATTTTCCTTTATCCATTTGAGGATTTTTTGGACCTCTCTAGCCTGCTGGTTTTCATGCCTTCTGTCAGAAGGTGACGTGGGGTCTTTTACAATAAACTAATCCTAATTTGTGCTTTATAGCCATCCTGATGGCCCTAGGAGCCACAAAGAAGTCGTTGGCGAGGCGATTCATCGACTTAGAGGGATCCACTTTTATATTCTTCTCCAAACTTAACAAGAACTTCGTATCCCTCTTTAAGGTATGCCTTCCACTTCCTGACATCCTGTGGAGAGGTCTTCTCCCTTTTTTTTTAATCTTAGCCAACATAAAAAATAGGCTTCGAGCACACTTAACAATGTTTATAATCTTCATCACATCAAATCTAGCATCTAGGAGATCAGAGATGTGCTGCCTTTTCACTAGTTGCTCGCTCATGATGATGAAATAACTAAATGATTAGTATAGTTTGTTTTCGTAAAAAGGACGGCGGAAACATAATATCAAAAAATAATAACTAAACCTTTTCATAGTAATGAGAAAATAAACATGAATTAACAGTCCGCGTTTTGCTGTCATATCCTGTACTTATGGAGATATTTCTTTTGCTCCAAAATATTGGTCTAAGAATTCTGTCGTAAGTGATATTTGTTTGTAAATTGGCGGTGATTTCTAAAGATTATAATGTCTATTCTCATCACTGCTGAAGGCAGAAATTGGTTAATTGCAGTGGAAGTTAGTAAATTCCTTAATAGCTGATGGAAGAAAATTCACAGCTCAATTTCAAATATCCACATGAAATATATTTTACATAACTCCATGTAAAGATTGTTGTAAATGATGCAACACCAGCTTTAGACAGACTTTTTGGAAAGTCCTCGGTTACATATTCTGATATTATTTATTAGTTTAAACCTGAGGTGTCTAAAAGACAATAATGTTGATATAATTATGTTCGGTGTGTCCTACAAAAATAAAGATCCTACTCCTAAAAATAAATCGATTGACAATACTTTATTAAAGGTTTAGGGTTTCCTAGCAAAGAATATAACATTAAGAGAACCCATAGTTGCGGAGGATATTGTATAATTTTAATTTAGGTGGTTACAAGATACAGAGCGTTTGAATGGAAGATTCCTAAGGCGATTGAAGTTGCTTGGGACTGGCCCAGATATCATCTATCAAACTCATCTTTAGACATTTTTGCACATTGTGAAAAATACTAAAATTTTTTAGAAAGAGTTTGAAACAACGAGCTAGCTGTTAGCCTAGATACAACTTTGGTCTTACAATATTGTTGCTAAATATTTATATATGAGTGATTTTAGTGGCTTGTTTGTTATTTATTTATTGATATGTTGACGAGAGTTGATAAAAAAATTGATGCATGTCCAATTTTTTTATTTTAGTGATTTTTATTCTCTTAATATTTAATACATGTTTTGTTGTTGAGATGCTAATGTTTTTAAATTGAATTTATGAGTATTTATGCTTATAAGCCTTAATCTGGCGAAGAAATTTTGAGCTATAATGTTTAATTATATTTCTTTAAATGCATCTTCATCATTTTTTTAAGATAATTTATAGTTTATTATCTAAATAACAGTATTTATTTATTTTCGATATAGTCAACTTTTCAAATGAAAAATAGCAGTTTGTTTTATACGGATTTGATTATATATCCCAGCCCGCAACTAAGGGCCTGTGTGTATGGGATTATAATCTACTAAGGACCCCTGGCATAATAAAATCTCCTGGAAAAGTCAATGACTGTTATTGAGATTTCCAATTTATTCATCAAAAAATGAAAATATGACGTCCAGTTTTTTTAAATATTTAACAACAATAAGAAAAGTTGGTTCCTCAAAAATAAAGTTTTGGGCAAATTTCTAAATATTTTGCATGAAAAAGTCAAAGTATAATAAAAAATGTATTTAATAAAAAAATGTCATTAAAGACTATTATAACACAAGACCATAGATTTCTTGCTCTATGCACAAGACGTTTGGCGTCAAATTTTAAAATATTCTGTCAAAAAGCCAAAAAGTGTATGTAGAAAATTTATAATAAATATGGTTATTTTATAATAATTTTTAAAATAACGTCACGTTAAGAAATAACTATTTAACATGTAGAGTAATCTATGCCTCAATATAAGAGAAAAAACTTATATTCTAGCCACAATTTAGCTAACTCTTCAGTTGAAAACTTGAATTTCTAAGAAAATAATAACTGCCCTTTAAAAAAATATAAGGAAACCGCTGTTGTGTTTGTTTCTTTTTCTTTTATTGTAATATATATGTTATATTGGTGATAGTTATTATATCAGTTTACAAGAATCTTGCCATTTTTTCCACTTAAAAACTTTTCCTTTTTTTCCCCGCCATTTTTTCCTAAAATCGTGGGGTGGAGGTGGATTGGTCTAGAAAGTATCGGGATAAGTTGGGCTACGAGTTTTGCGGTTTCAAGCCTGCCCGTGAGAGAGAGCTAAGTATATTTAAAACATCAGTATGTAATAACATAAGGGTTCGTTCATTTTTTGAGTTCGAGCCAGTTCCATAGGATTCTTCAAATTCTTAATATCACATGAAATTTCTTAATAGTTTGTGACTTCCAGGAGAGAATAAGAGTCCTCGAGATCTATGGTACTATTATTTAAAAATGAAAATACTGCTTTACCGTTTTATGTCTTCCATAATTTTTTGTCATTTCTGGAGTACAGTAATGAATGTTATGATTGCATCAGTGTAAAATGGTTATGATTAATAGGTTGTGGACAAAATCGTTGTTGTAGTAGACCACAGGTTGTGACAAATTGTTGCCGAAAAATTTAACTTTTCTTGAGGCCCGACAGTTCACTTACACAAGCTGTTGGCCAGAGTGTATTATTAGAAGGGCTCTGTCCTGACATGTTTCTTCATCATTCAATAGTTTTATCGTCCGAATATAGTATAAATTGCAATGAAACTGCACAAGATGATATTGTCTTGCAATGAAGTTACACACAATCATATTGCTTACAATGATGTTGCTGAAATTATCCAGAACGATTTTGTTTCACAATGATAATGTACAAAACGATTTTACCACGCTACGATATTACTCACTTTTCTAAACAGGCTAAGGACCTTAAACCTTATATTAGCCTTGTTAATAGAAAGCTTGAAAACTGCCAGGTTATTTAAACCTAATGCCCCCCCCCTCCACTTATACTGGTTTTATACCTTGTCCTATCCACCTAGCCGTAGACCCGCAAGATAGTTCTCCATCTCTGATTCGTAGCTCATTCAGACCCCCATGACCTTCCGCCCCCACTAATGCCAATTTACGAAAAATCCGGCATTTTTGAAAAACCTTATATTTATTAAGTGTTTAAATAATTTAAGTTTTGTTATTGGTTTTTCAAAAACTAAATTATTTTAGAAAATAATTACAAAAATCCACAACTGTTTACAAATAATTAAATTTTTTGGAAGAAACTTTGAAAAATGAAAATTTCAAGTATAAAAAAATTTGAAAAATGAAAATTTCAAGTATAAAAAAATTTGAAAAATGAAAATTTCAAGAATAAAAAAATTTGAAAAATTAATTTTTTTGGAAAACAAAAAAATAACAATTATTTTTCTTGGAAAATTGGATAGTTGGGGCTGGGGCTACAGTCTCTCCAGCCACCCCCTGCGGACCCTCCTGGAATGACATAGTTTGGCCCACTAAAAATTTCAGATCCAAGCCCATCACTAGTGAAAATCAATCAAACCAACGAAAATACGAACAGAAAATGACTCGTCATGGCATGAGTGTATAATTATTTTAATCCCCTTTGTAAATACGAAAAATACTATACACATCACTACATAGAATGTAAGACCTCATTCACTTAACATTTTAATGAAGAACAGGTGGTTTGGAATCGAAGTATTGTAAAATAGATTTACTCTCTTTTATTTCAATGAGTTTGAGAGGAAAAAGAGAGAAGATTTCATACACTTGCCCTGTTATTATCGACCTATCATTTCTTTCTTCCTCAGAGCCGTATTCCTTTTCGGAAATCGTGATACATTCAAATAACAACACTACGAAGTGAAGTTGCAGAGTGGAGAAATATAGCTTTGTACAATTATAATCGTGCCTGTTCCTGTTATACTTATACTGCC
The DNA here is from genome assembly GCF_016086655.4 of Lepeophtheirus salmonis. Classification (NCBI taxonomy): domain Eukaryota; kingdom Metazoa; phylum Arthropoda; class Copepoda; order Siphonostomatoida; family Caligidae; genus Lepeophtheirus; species Lepeophtheirus salmonis. The sequence goes on from NC_052141.2 coordinate 4,960,122, forward strand.
TTAGTCATAAAGGTGAAACGCTTAAGAGTGGAATAACTTTTAATATCTACATAGAATTATGGAGTATTTTATATGGTTCTCCTTTGGAGCTCTAAGTCTCATTACGCTCCTCACAAAAGCCTCATCAAAGCAGGATCCCACCAATAAGGCAGAATCCACACCCAAGGACTTTAAAATACTTCAATGGACTTACTATATCCCATACTTCCTTGCCATTTTTGGAGATTGGCTTCAAGGGCCTTATATATATCAGCTCTATAAAAGCTATGGATTCAAAGAGAGAGATATTGCCATTCTGTTTTTAACTGGCTTTGCGTCTTCCTCTACACTAGGCACACTCACTGGCCCTATAACAGACAAATACGGACGGAAAAAATCTGCTCTCGCGTTTTACGTCGTGTATTCAATTTGTTGTATTATTAAAACCAGCCGAAACTTTAGTGTTCTTCTAAGTGGTCGGCTTCTTGGAGGAATTAGCACGTCCCTCCTTTTCACCGTGTTTGAGTCCTGGTATGTTAAGGAACATAAATCCAGGGGGTATAATGATGCTTGGATTTCAAAAACAAGTGCCTTTGCAACTTTTGGCAATGGTCTCATTGCTATAATTGCTGGTATTGTCTCGGATATTTTTGCGGAAACCCTTGGCTATGGACCCATTGCTCCCTTTTACATTGCTGTAGGAAGTTTTGCCATAGGATACTTTATGGTCCTTGTCTTTTGGAATGAAAATTATGGCGATGCAAGTGGAGATTTAATGGCCTCATATGGTGAAGGTCTCCGTGTTATTTGGAACGACAAATCAACTTTGTATGTGGGTGGTGTACAAAGCATATTTGAGAGCTGTATGTATATTTTTGTGTTCCTTTGGACTCCAGTCCTAAGTGATGGGCCCTCTGGCTCTGCTCCTCTGGGTACAATCTTCTCCTGCTTTATGATATGCATCATGATTGGATCAAATATATTCTCCAAATTACTCTCCCAATCGAAGCATGTGTCGGATACTCTTTTTTACGCTCTGATCTTTTTTGCAATCTCCACTGGAGTCTGTTCCCTTATCGCTGGGCCCGTTCAAATATCCCTTTTCACCAATAAATTGGACACACGGATCTTTGTATTCCTGGCTTTTCTTCTTCTTGAAACTTCAGTCGGGATTTATTTTCCATCAATTGGAACTCTTAGATCTCAAGTCATACCCGAGTCTCACCGAGCAACAATTACAAATTGGTTCCGTGTTCCCATGAATCTCATTACTTGCTTCACCCTTCTCACAGTCAATCACCCATCTGTGTCCAATGATAAGCGGAGTATATTTTGTGCTTGTACGGGGTTACTCATCACGGGCACTCTTTTGGCTAATAAAATAAGGAATCTTATGAAGAGCAAAACGGAATAAAAAAACTTCTAACTTGGAGTACGTGAACATTTGGTGAATTAGAGTGACAATTTTTTTAAATCAATACTTTATATATCTATAATAATTAGTAATTATAAAGCAAAAATTTATGGATAAATAATATTATATATTAAACAAGAATTTACATAGGAAATTATAGGATTTTAACAAAAGTACATTTATTTTAGTTCATGAACTAGGGGAAATGATTGTAAATAGTTTGATTAGAAAATACCGTTTTCCTTTGCTTCTCGAGCCAAGTCGACTAATCTTTGTTTTAATGAATTATCGCATTTAAGAATGGATTCAATTGTTTTATCCGTGCTCTGCATGACATCGGACAGTTCCTGTCCCTTAAAATTATCCATGTCCATGGATCCCCCTTCTTTTGCTTCATCCGTAAGCATATGCTACAGAAAATAAATATAAAATGATTAATTAACTTAAATTAAAGAAACCTATTTTCCCCTCACCATACTCATAAATGTTGCCAACATAAACCCAAAAACTCGATAATCCTCAAAAGACTTTTTCATGCTCTCCTCTGGATACAGACTCTCCAATTCATAGCCCATGATCTTCATATGAGTCTTTAAGGACTTGTAGTAATGACAGAGCCAGGCCTCCCATTTTTCCTTCCGCTCTTTGGGGGACGTGCAAGGGAACATCAGATGGGATACGTCCTGACAAGGATCTCCTACGCGAGAGATTTGAAAATCAACAGCTACCATATCAATTGGATCACCTTTCTCACTAAAAATAAACATAATATTAATCTTTTAGAACAATTGGCCGAAAATATTTTTGCCGAACGGAAATTTCGCCAAAGGACTATCCCCGACAATTGGCTGAAAAATTTATTGATAAATACGATTGCACATTTTAATTCTATTTAAAATGATAATATAATAATATTCATTAAGGATCATTTAATAAGCACAAAACAGTAGTATGTAGTTCGACCACCGACATGTTTCCAAATACCAAGAACATCTTTTAATATGTACAATACATCCCGACCCACGGGTTGTGTAGATGAGCTGCTGTGCCCCAAAACAGGTTAAATTCATCTGCTGCAACTTCCCTGGGCATCAAGGAATCCTCCTAGTATCACAAAATACACTCCAGCCCACAGGTTGTACATGTGAAGTGCTGGGACGAGGGACGGTTTAAACTCTGCTGTCAACGCATTTCTAAGCACCAAAGACCCCTTCTAATATGTTATAATACACCCCAGTCCATAGGATGTGCAGGTAAATTGCTGAGCCCGAATGAAGTTAAATTTGAAATGTAATTCGGCAAATTGTCTCTTGGCAAAAATGTTTCCCTCTAAAATTACGCTGACAAGTCAAAATTTTTAGATACTTACTTATATTTAAACAAAAAGTTGTTCACCCAGCCATCCCCATGAAGAACCAATTGCATGGGACTCTGCTTGGCCAAAAGTTCATTGATACAGTCTGCTGGATTTTTGGCTCCGAAAAATGTATTCAAATCATTGGATAAAGCCTCATCCTTTGTCGCCACGACACCACTAATTGTTTGAATCAACGTGTTCATATATCCCATGATTTCATTGGCTATTGGAGTTTCTAGGAGCCATCCCTTTCGTAGGATCCCTGCTTCTTCTAAGGCGTTGGTGCCATTTTCTTGTATGTAATGGTATGTTAGGGTATGATGAGCAGCCAAGCGTGTAAAAGCAATATTGATATGAGCCTCATCAAGGCCTACTTTACGATCCCTCATTTTGTAGCCTTGCGTTTTAAAATTCTCAAAAATGAAAACACCAGCCTCTTCATCAATATGATAGACCTCTGGGAAAAAAACTTTCAGCTCTGAATACTTTGTAGCATACTCTCGAAGAGTTGGAGCAATTTTCTTATAGAAAAATACTTCCGTTGCATTCAACCGTGAGTATTTTACAAAGTCAACTCGAGAGGGCTCTACTGGAATGACCTGTAAAACAATTTGATTAAATTACATTCAAGACCAAGAGATGTGTATTATAAAGAATGAACCTTACCTTTGCTATAAATTCGTAGGTCTTTTCTTCAGAGCCTTTAATCGTTCCCTTGGCACTCAATGCAAAGATTGTACAAGTAAAATTATCCCCTTTTTCAGAGCCCATACGGACTTCATAGCTAACATTTTCAACTGTGTCAGAGCAAGGAAGGCCTTCCTTGACGGAAATGGCCTCCTTAACAATGTCATTATTCAGACGGATTTCATCTTCATGTGGCGTTGACATATTGAGGGATCTAATAAACAAGTTTTTTTTTTTTTTTACAAATTAATCAATTGGAACAAGAAAAAAGTGGTGTGGAATAGAGGATCTGATTCTTTCAAGAAACAGAGACTTAATACATTTTAAGGGGATGAAAATGTATGTGTTTTTAACAAATATATATATAAGTGAACGTTTTATATAGACACAAACGATGTGTCCGCTTAAGAAACAGAGGGAACGAGCCCGTCCATATTCATTACGTTTACAAGGCATGTACAATAGAGTGGTTTGATTTTCAACTTTTTTTCAAACTTCGATTACGTCTAGTGGGGAAAAGTTGTCAGGTAGTATGAACATAACCTATGCAAATTTGCATTTTCCTACGAGCTCATCTTTAGGTCAAACATCTCGAACAAAAAATAAAAAAAAGGCAAAAACTCTTTACTTAGTGAATATGGATACTCGAAAGACATTTTTAGTTATTTTGCATAAAATAAATTTGATAGACATTTTTGTAAGCTATAAAAAACGTTTAACAAGTTTTATTCTAAAAATATCCTATGGAACAAAAAATAAGAAAAAAATATCTTGGAAAATTTGATAATCTGCCCATAACAATCATCTTTCCTTTTTTACATTTTCATAAAATCAAAATCAAAATTTTCTTATATTATTCTCTCTTTTTGCTCCTGTGTGTAGCTTTAGAAAAAAACTTTATTAATATTTTTTATAGGTTAGAATAGTGTCTATCATACTTATCTTATGCAAAATAATAATTAAAGCTATATTTTAATCTTTATTGAGGGAATAAATAACTTTTGTCTCCTTTCAAACTTTGAGCTAGACGTGCTACCTAAAGATGACTTTGTAGAAAAAGGAAATTTTGCAATGGTTATTTTCTTAACATATCACAACTTTTTCGAGCTATCTGTAATCGAAATTCGAAAAAAGTTAAAACACAATCCGACCTAATATACAATATATACATTACCCCAAAATTCTTACATATTATTAATGGAAAAAAATATTCTTTTTTTTTTTAAACCTGTTGCAACAGGTAGATGAGTATCTTAGATCCTGCTAAGGCAAACAAAACAAAAAATACCATTGGTTCCTTTATCTAACAATCCTTGAATGATGACACTGGTTTTATGCATTTTTTTAAAGAGACAAATTTAGACCTCTATTTTGAGATAATAAATATTCCAGAACTATTTTTAACCAGGTAGGAGCGTCCACAGCACAGTGGTGGGGGAGGGGCTACAAAGGATGTAGCCCCTCCAAATTTAGGAATTTTTGCTTTAAACTATATAACTTGATTTTTTTTTCAAAAAATTTAATATTTAAAATTTAATTTAATCTCATTTTTAAATTTTTTTTTTCAAATTTTCTTTGAATAGTCAAGGATTTTTGAATATTTTTTTGAGTAACTGTCGATTTTTGAATTTTTTCGCAATAAAATTAGTTTTTTTAATAGCCTAGGATTTTTCAATATTTTTTTGAGCAACTTTGAATTTTTGAATTTTTTTACCGAAAAATTAAATTTTTTGAGTATTGAAATTTAAAAAAAATATATTTTTTTTGTGAATAGCTGTTGATTTTGAAGTTTTGGTAAACAACTGTGGATTTTTGAAATTTTTTTCCAAAATGTTTAATTTTTTTTTTAATTACGAAGAATTTTTGAATATTTTTTTGAGCAACTGTGGATTTTTGAAATATTTTTACAAAAAAAATAATTTTTTGAGCATTGAAATTTAAAAAAAAAATATTTTTTTTTGTTAACAGCTGTGGATTTTGAAGTTTTTTTCCTAGAAATTTAAATTGTGAAATTGTTTAAAAAAAAAATCGTTTTCCAATTTTTTTTCAAATCCCCCAACCCCTAATAAATAAAAAATCTATATATGATATACAATCCTACGGACGCCCCTGCCGGGGCTGTGGAGTCTGAGTCAATGCCTTTTTTTTGGTTGATTAGGCCCAGGAGTCGGAAAATTTGTACTCACCCCTACTCCGGCTACAAAAATTATTATAACTTATTTAACTAAAACTTATGTATAATCTAAGGCTTACATTGAGTGTTCGTTATGCTTTGATTTGAAAATGGTTCTAAATTATGTGTATTAAGTACTATTAATTTATTAATCTTGAAAATTAACTCATTTATAAGTTTACTTTACAAATTTTCAACGTACTCTATATAATCACAATGCCCGAAAATCAACGTCATCAGATTAAAGAGTAACGCTGTTGTGAGAGGTTGTCTGAATTCTTGTACCTCGGTTACGAGAGCAAAAATTAGTTCAGAAATGTAAGAACGTATTTGAAATAGATAGATTTTTGTTCCATTTCATTTGTTGTTGATCTCGTTAAATATTGTATATTCCAAATACTTTCGTTATATTTGGCACAATTATTTTGTACATATAACTAATAATTACCTATAGCTATAAATTAAATCTTAATTGATAGTCTCTAGATTCAAATAACTCCATAGTACTTATATAGGCATTAAAATATATTATTCAAAATTGTGTGTTGGAGTCGATGACTTTCAAAATACTGGAGTCGGATTTGGAGTCGGTGTTGAACATTTTATGTGTCGACTCCACATCCCTTCTTTCAACATAGGATACAAAAGTGATATAAATGAAGAGTATCGGGATTCATGCATACATGTCGGATTTTTTAAAAATTCACCTCATCTGAAGCTAGTACCAACCTTCAAAAAGACACCAATCAACATTCCATAAAAATATGTTCTTTAATTTGTTAATTACTCTACTAAGTGATCCTCTACTTCTTTTATTTCCAAAACAATGGATCAAAAGCAATTTCGTTTTTTAATTTTACCCTTCTAATTTTTGTCTGCAACCTTTTTAGCACAATTATTTTACCAGACACTGCTTAAGGTGCTCTTAGGAGACATGGGATACTATAATGAGAACATGCATATTAGCATTTGATATTTAAACACATGTGGTGCGTCAACATAAAAAAAATCGTGTACGAAAATCAAGAAAAAGAGAAAACCACAGTTTACTTTATTATTTGATATATGTAATATACAGCCTAATATTTCAAAGACATATTTGAGTCAATTATGAGCTTTGTATTCAAATTACTGGCATGAATGAAGATACTCAAAAAATTTAGCTACATTTCATAACCCATATTGGATTTATGAAACTTAATTTTACCCAATTATGGCCCGTTCAAATAAATTTATCCATTTACAACTTCAAGTACAATGAGCCCCAAGTGTTTATAAGAATATTTTGTTCATAGAAATTAACGATGATTCGTCGTTAAAGAATACCGATGTAATCAATCAATCTTGTTTTGGTGTTGACGGGACATATATTATGTTAAGTATAAGTTGGGTTTTTGTAACAGTTGGAACTTGTAACTACAAGCGGCAATTTTTACATTTCATAACGCCTTATTTAATTAAAAAAAGATCTATTTCAATTAGATATCAAGTATTAATGGATTCCATCATTTTAATTGGATCAATTATTATTAATTATATTTATTTATAGCAATTGTATAGGTATGATAGGCCCTTGGATTTTCTATTGTGTCATATAATTTTTAATCTTTATTAAAAATAGGGAGACCGGGAATAATTGCAACACTTTGTGTTTTTGACTGAATTATTCGGAGTTGATTTGACTTAGAGACTCTAAACCAAGATTTCAACATATAGAATGGGGATCCAAAAACTTGCGGTAACATTACTAAACTATGACAAACGGGATTTTTATGCAATCAAGAAAAGACAACTAAAAAACCACTTTTTGAATTGTTTAAATACTATATTTAACTATATTTTTTATTCAATGTCTTCTTTCACTAGCAATAACAGCTTCGACAGGCTGGTGAACAGATCGTCAATTTTTGACGAGGAAGGCAGAGTCCATGGCGTTTGGGATTTTGATTTTTGAGAGTGAGACACTTTTTTAATAGGGACTCAACAACAAAGTTATAAAAGATAGGTCGTTGTGTTTGGGGTTAACAACTCAATACGTCCCCCATTCTACTCAAGAAGACCTCTTTTTTTTGTTTCGTATCTTTCTAGTTTTAAATAAAACTTTTCAGTTAGAATTGCAAATTAACAAATCTAAAAATATGCTTGACTGTTTCAAAACAAATAATGAATATATTAATTGATAGGATATGAAGTCATTTTGTTTTTAAATAGATCTTTTAGTAATAATATTATTTACATGAATTGGTTATTTTGATACAAGATCCAACGTTTCATAATTTCTTACATAATAGGTTCTATATTCAAACTCAAAAATTTAGAAGCTTTCTAAATTTATGACTAATAGTAAAAGTCAAATATCCATTCTGTTTTTCATAAAATATAAGTGTTAGAATTTCTTATAATGTTAAATGTTCAAATCTAAATTATATAAATAGGTACTCGTCCATAATGCTCTAAATCATTTACCTTGACTCCAATTTAGATTTTAGATATTTTAATGTACATACTTACTAATTGATGTATTGTAAAACATGGTACAAGAATAGTCTTTATTTAGACAAGCTCTAATTTTTTAGTATTTCAATATGATCAATCTTCACTACTAAAAACTATTCCTAAATATATGCAAAAGGGTACTTTACATAGAGTTATTACCAAAGTAGAGTGACTAATTGCACTGTTGTAGTAGTAGATTGGTGGGAAATATTGTCTCTCGATCAGTCAGTAAAAAGATTTCTTTAAATAAGTCATTTTAAAGGAGGTTCTCCATTGAAGAATCCCTGGAATAACAAGGGAAAATCAAGAAAGAGTTGTTGTAACTTAAACAAGTAGTTATAGACGAATGGAGGACTAAATATAGGAGCTGAATTAGAATATCATGGAGGAATGGAACGGTTTTGCCTTATTGGATAAAAATACTATTATTGAATTCCCGAATATTTTATATTTTAATAATTGTTCATTCTTATTGATGACTCCTCATACGATTGGGAGTTCCGTGAAGACCAAATAATGGAGTTGTTTGTGGATCCCATCTCATTTGATGAGAGATGAGCGAACATCAAAATGTTTCGATCTCACTAATTTATTCACAATACCCATTTTCAACTCTAAATTTTTAAGTAGATCGCGTTTAACGTTTCATATGTAAATCTAATCATTCCTTTAATTTATTTGAAAGGTTTGTTTGTGAATGTTTCAATTGAAGGCTAATTCTTTTTCATGTTTCACCAATTTTGAATATACGAGTATATATTTTTTAAAATTTCAATCCCTGATTTTCTAGAAAATATTATACCTATTTTTCTCATCAATTTTATTGGGCTTTCTTTATTAAATGAAGTATGAAGGATTTGGAAAATGTTATTTATCAAACTCAAAATATCAAAATGTTGTTGTGTTGGAAGGACCACTTATTAAAGCAGGCGAGTTCACCTTGATAATCGGATGTGTATAAATTTGCAAGGAATTGAGTGATATTGTATAATTAACTATTTATGCAGACACGCCGAGATGAGGACGGACTTGTACTCGAGACTTTACTTGTAATCGACTCTATATTTTATAGACATGTGACTCGAAATTATCTCACAGTACCATGGTTGTCATAATGACAACTCGGAGCTAATCCAAATTTAAATGAAAGGTGCGACAGACATTCATCTCCACGATGCCCTAAACAGCAAAATCCAAAAAGGCTAAATTGAATCCAGAGGAGTTAAAGAAAATTCCCTCAAGTAAATGAGGGCTCATGCAAGAGATCTTGGGATCTCATATCTGACTGTCCAGATATGGAAACAGCCTACTTTTTCCGTCATCCAAACATCAAGGAAAGTCACTGTCAACCAGTACTAGGGCACCATGACAGAGGACTACATCTGCAGAGGGTGCCAGGGATTCTGCCACCGCCTGGAAGTCATAATTGCCGATCAAGGCGGCTACATTAATGATTGAGAAAGCTCAAACACACATCTATTATAGTAATAATTTTATTAAAATTATATCCTTAATTAATCAATTGTTTCTTGTTGAAGTTTAAATTTCAAGACTCTGGAATCAGAATCTGGAAAAAAATGTTGATTGCCTCAACTCTATGTTTATAATATTTCTTTTTATTTATATATGGGATTTTATGGGTGATGAGAGATTAGAGACAGGATTTATTTTTAAATAAACAAATGAACTGATGCTATTTAGTATTTAACTAAGGAAGGGGAGGGGGGGGGGAGAAAGTAATTAAAATGCAAGTTCAAGTCAAGCCTCAAGTCCAATTCATGGGATATTTTCACATCAAGTCTACATCGAGTCCTCCAATTTCTTTTGAGTTCATTTTAAGTCCATAATTGCCCTATACATTTCAAGGTGGGATATTAAATCCAGACAATTAAAGTGTAATGTATATTACAATTACTTTCCCAAAATCAATTCAGCAATTCACAAATCCTTTACTCTTACATGTATCGAGCCACAGCCTCCAACCTGCCCCTGAATCTGGCCTCTGTCTAGTCCTCCTCAGGATCTGTTTGGGCTTGGAGAACAACGCTCGCTTCTGGCACTTCTGGGAAGTACGATATTGTATCTTTGAAATACATTTTTCTTCCTCCGATAGCCCAAGGTTAGTTCCAGACCTTCCGAGTCTCTTGCTCCGTTACAGAAATGACCGTTAGAAATGATGCCACATTATTACGTAGTGCGTGGACAACTTCTTCCTTCTCCAAGACCCCCTACACATAGTCCAAGGTGCTCAGATCTGTGTAGCCTGGCCGCCACATTTATTTTGCTTTAAAGTTAAAGCCCTCAGGAATTTCGGAGTGCATTTTTGCTCACAGAACGATCATTACTCTTCCTTGCAGGTGTTCCCAGCCCATCAAACTCCTTGAAAGCCTTTGGCAACATCCTAAACGGTTGATTAGGAAGCATTGTAAACTGAATAATTTCCCTGGGTGTGAGACAAGGACGATGCACTCAATAATGACGGCACGGCGTTCATATTCGGAGGACGTTTCAATGATTTCTATTTATCCGATTTTGTTAGCTAAATCTGATGAGTATACTTTCATAAAGATAGATTTCAGGTTTGTCAAGATAGGAAGGTCTAAACTTATTCTGGATTTAAAATCCCCATCCTATATACTGTATTTTGTTGTCAGCTGTCTATATTTCTGCTTCTTTTGATCATTGATGGGTTGAATTTGAATTAGCAATTGCTAAGTCGTACAACATTCCCTTTAATTATTGAATAATACTTGAGAATTGGGAAAAATTGGTTAACTACCATTTGATTTAAGGCCTTCACCCCGGTTTCTTCTTGGAGGAAAGGCTGTGTGATGTAATATATAAAAGATGCAATATATTACATATAATAATAGGAGTGTCTGCCATTGTTAGGAGTTATTAGGTGTCGACAACAGACAAACAAACAAATTTTGTTTTTTTAAATATACCAGTGGTGGGTATTTGACAATCCACGAAGTAATTTGGCTTCGGTTAAAGTCAAAATGTCAGCGAAAGCCATCCTTGGTTTACCCATAAATCCTGGAGCCACACAGACATTTACATTTATTATAAATAGGTGAGTAAGCTATCTGTGCCGCGAAAAGGATTTTTTTAAACACCATTTTCTGTCCAACCAGTTATCAGATTAGAAAAATAAAACCAGATTCTAAAAGCTTGATGAATTCTAATTTATTTTATTCAATAAAATTACATCCAACCTCAATTACAGCCTCTACACGATGCCGAAAGCACAAGCAGGTCTTCCCCTCGTGGTCCCTTGGCAAATCCTGGAATTCCTTTTTGATCCCACTGATAATTTCGTCTTTGATGTTACAGGGGGTGCGGTCATTTTTTGTTCGTATGCACTCAGACATAAAAAAAAACAGCTTCAGATTCAGATTTGGGGTGTTTGGGGGCAAAAAGACCGGCTAAAACTTGTCGTCAAAATTGTCTAGAAGCTTTTTGAGACATTTGAGGCCTTGCCGTTGCCTCAAAATCCCCTTAAGAGGCCTCGAATTCCCTCCTAACTTTGCGAAGAACGTTTCACTGAGTCCCAGAGTTTGAGTAATTGTTATGTTGTTGCTCCCAGCGCGTATTCCAAAGAGGGTTCCGTGCATGTTCCAAATTATTTGGGACAACGAATTCGTTAATTGATTTTTTTTTTTTCAACTGGTGCAGGTTTGAACAAGCTATCTAATAAATACAAATAATGTGCCTAAGTGCCTTGTCCACCCTGTAGATGAGATTTACAATTAGATATTTAGCTACGAACTGGAATAGATTTTCCGCCTTTTCCCCCACTTTCTTTTCGGAGAAGAGGTTGCGTGATACAATAGAGGTGATCTATTTACATAAATTATAATTTAATACATAATATCTACTAAGTAATATATTTCGCACCTTGAGTCATTTGAAACGTAATATTATTATCTATGAGGAGCGGGCTTAAGCCAAGGCATGTACCTACAAGAAAACAGAGGGGAAAAGAGTCTCTAATCCCATCCCATCTACAATTTCATCATAAGTCTTTGTTAAATACATTCTGTATACACATGTATATAAATGCCTGTTTAGTTCATTCTTTATGCAAAATATACTGTAGAAAACATCTGTAAATATAAATATAATAACAATTACATGCGCATTAGAGGGGTTTGATGCTCAACTTTTTTTCAAATTTCGATTCCGGTTAGTTCTGAAAAGTTGTCAACTTGTATGACAATGGCCTATGCAAAATATCGTTTCTCTATGACGTCATATTTAGGCAACACATCTTGTTCAAAGTTTGAAAGGAGACCAAGGTTCTTTATTTGGCCAATAAAGATTAAAATAATGAATTAATCATTATTTTACATTTATTAAATACTATAGACATTATTCTAAACTATAATAAATATTAATAAAGTTTTTTTCTAAGACTAACCCCCATGGAGAAAAAAGAGAGAATGTTATAAGAAAATTTTGATTCTTCCTTTCTGAAATTGAGCGGATCATCAAATTGTCCTGACTTTTGTCTCTTTTTTAATTCCATAGGACAATTTTATAATAAAACTTTGTAAACACTTTCTATAGGTTACAAAAATGTCTATTAAAGTTATTTTATGCAAAATAACTAAAAATGTCCTCTTAGTATCTATATTGACTAAGTAAAGAGTTTTTCCCTTTTTTCAGAATTTGATCGAGTTGTGCGACCTAAAGATGATTTCCTAGGACAATGTAATTTTGCATAGGTCATTTTCATGCAATATGACAACTTTTCAAAAGCTTTAGTCATCGAAATTCGAAAAAACTTGTAAATCAAAGCACTCTTTTGTGCATCTTCTGAACATATATAGTAAAAAATGAAGTGATTTGACGTCAAACGCCCATCTAAATCAATATGTGATTTATCCTAAGATCTTGGGATACCGGGTGTGACGTTGAAATGGGAACGAACAATACTTTTAACTTTAAGGAGATATATTTCCGTAGACACTAAACACGATCAGAAAATATTTCGAGAGCAGTTGTAACGCTATGTTATGTCTCCTTTAATCTTCGATGACGCCCCTTCTAGCGTCCACGATTATATACTATATTATTTCTTCAAACTTTGTTTATCTAAAGGATTAAGAGAAACTACTCGTTTGGTCATTTTCAACTCGTTCAAAACTTGATTATAACTGCGGCTAAACAATATATTAGAAGACACGGTGGGAACATGTTCCAACTGACAGCCTCTTATAGTGTTAATAACGAAACTTGAATGGATAAAATCCATCGACGATACAAAAATATTCTATAATTGCATACAGAGAATGATTTTATACACTGATCAACATATATTATTGAAGGTAATGAAGAAAATGAAATATAACTGACTGAAGGGTGAGAGTCAAAATTTTCTTGGGAATCCAGTTTTGATTGTTGGAGTTTTTAGATAGAATCTAGGGATATTATAAAATTCTGAGTCTCTCAAACACACATTTATTTATGGTATTAATTGTGTTAAAATTGTTAACAAATAAATTATATCCTGTTGAAGTTTAAAATTAAAAGAGTTCTGATTTTAATGGACCACTCGGTATATAGCTTATACGCATTCAAATTTCGAGAATTTTCTTATCCCTAGGCACAAACAAACTTCAAACAATTTCATAGATACAAAATGGACAATATATTATGGATTATGTGGCTTAGTAAACAAGCCACGTATTTGTAGTAAAAAAACCACAAGGACTGCCTATACGCATAGGTACATTAAGAAGTATATATCAGCAATATCGATCTAATTACGTAATCAAGGATGTCATAAAAAAGATATTGCGAATACCCCTATTTTAATTTAATTTGGTTACAAGAACTACTGCTTACAAATCATGGACAATATGATTTGTGTATCTATCATAAATTAATTTAACTTATTCCTTTTTTTATAGTCTAATGAATAGAGATTTAAAAAAGATGACCTAGAAAGGAGGAGTGGTTTTTTCTAGTTGGTTCATCTGAACAAGCTTTTTTTATTTTCCAAAATTGTTGTCTATATCATATCATTCTTGAGGAGTGAACATATAAGTAGTAATAACTAGTGTTTCTGCACATGAAAGACAGAGAGACACAATCAAGTTTTTTTTTGTAGTTATACTTTGTGGGACTCGGAGTATAGTTGAGGATTGACATCCAGGGGGCGTCCGTTGCATTAGATGTATATATGTATTTTTTTCTTTTTTTTTTTTGGGTTGGGGGCTTGGTTTTTGAAATTTTTTGGAAAAAAATGCAAAAATTAAAATTTTTTCTGAATACTAAAAACTATTCACAAAAAATTTCAAAATCCCATTTCAAATATTAAATTTTTTGAAAAAATAATTCAAAAATCCATAGCTATTCATAAAAAATTTAATTTTTTGGAAAAAATTTATTATTGAAATTTATAATATTAGATATTTCAAAAAAAAAATTAACAAATACACAGCTGTTGACAAAAAATTAATTTATTTCAAATATTAAATTTTCTGGAAAAAAAATAATCCAAAATCTATAGCTATTCACAGAAAATTAAATTTCTTGGAAAAGATTTAGAATGTTAAATTTAAAAAATCAAAAATTCTATTTCCAATATGATTTTTTTTGAAAAAAAATTCAAAAATCCATAGCTATTTACAAAAAATTTAATTTTTTCGAAAAAAAATTATTATTGTAATATATATTATTAGATTTTTCAAAAAAAAAAATTCACAAATACACAGCTGTTGACAAAAAATTAATGTTCTGTCAAATATTAAATTTTTTGAAAAAAAATAATACAAAATCTATAGGTATTCACAGAAAATTAAATTTTTTGGAAAAAGTTTAAACATATTAAATTTTTTAGAGAATAAATTTCAAAAAACTATAGCCGTTTACAACAAAATAATTTTTGGGGAAATAATTTAAAAAATTTAATTTTAAATTAATTGGAAAAAAATAACAAAAATCTCTAGCAATTCACAAAAATAAAAAATTTCAAAAAAATGAAATGACCAAAACATTTATAGTAAAAAGAAAAAATAATCTCCATTTTTTTTTTTTTGGGGGGCTACAACTCTCTAGCCCACCCTCTGCAGACGCCCCTGATATCGGAGTAGTTTCAGCCTACTTGTTCTCGCTATATACGGAGTAAGATTTGTGTTTATATCATTCTTCTAACGACTGCTTGCAGCCAATCTAATAAAGCGTCATGGAAAAAGGGTTGAGTGATACAATTAATATCCAGGGGCATCCGAATCTAGCTTGACCTTTTTAACAGAGCCATTCTTTTCCCCCAACTTTTCGGACTTGCTGCCAGAGTAGACGGTGGTACTGGAGACCCCCAACTACTTGGAGTGCGGGAATCAAAATTTGTCGATTTTTAATTCAAGTGTCATTTTCTCGACTTGTGCGTAGGCTAGAGAGCTCAGGTTTGTCTTCTTTTGTAACCAATTGCTCGAACTTTAATATAACAACATATAAATTAATTTAAATCCCTCAATGTTAATTAATTATTGAATTACTCAGTGTTGAGATTTCAATGGACCCCCCGAAATGTATATATTTTATTTCTATATATTCCGCAAAAAGTATTTCCTAAGGAATAATAATTATATCGTATGACATTTTGTTACTTTATTCAATAATTATTGGAAATTCGTCAAAGCTTAAAAGGATCTGTTTCGAATTCAACCAATCAACGTTTAGAAAACTTTTACGTATAAAAGAACTAGAAACATGGATATGGACAAAATAACATAAACACTTTTAATTATAATCACGAAACCTATTTTCTAAGTTGATCTTGGAAATAGGATATGAATGTATTTCATGTTTCATACCTCAACAAAACTTGTTTGAGTTTTACTATAGAATGAAAGTATTATGGAAATTAGTTCCTCATTTTTTCTTCGACAGTGTCAAATTACTTGGCTTACAAAAAAAAAGTGAGGAAAATTAACACTTTATACAATAGGGAGTTGTACTCAATCTCTTGTATTAATAAACAGGAGTAAAGTTAATGAACGGATGAGGAGGAGTGAGTGCTATTTGTGACAATGTCTCAATTATATTTTATTAGATCAGTTTATGTACAAATAATACGTGCTGTGTCAGTTTTCATTGATTCAGTCCAGTTCAGTCTTAAAACAGGTCTATTCAGACAAAACATTTGAAAAATTAAAATTTTTTGGAAAAAAATTCAAAAATCTACAACCATTCACAAAAATATTTCAACCATTCATAGCTATTCTCTAAAAATTTCAAAAATCTACAGCTGTTACGAAAAAATTACATTTTTAAAATTTTTTTTTTTCCAAAATCCACCGCTCCTCACATACAATTAATTTTTTTGGAAAAAAAATCAAAAATCCACTGCTATTCACAAAAAATTAATTTTTTGAATAACTTTTTTTTTCAAAAATCCACTGCTATTCATAAAAATTTTCAAAAATCCACAGCTGATCTCAAAAAATTAATTTTTTATCAAACAAATTTCAAAAATCCACAGCTGTTCTCAAAAAGTTAATTTTTTTGCAAGCAAATTTCAAAAATTAAATTTAAAAATAAAAAAAATGAATTTTTAAATTTTAGAGATACATTTCAAAAATCCATAGCTATTCACAGAATATACATTTTTTTGGAGAACAATTCAAATATTATATTAAATTTAAATTTTTAAATTTTTTGTAAAACAATTTCAATTATTACATTTTCTAGTAAAAATCAAAAATTCCTTAATGTTTTTTTTGTTCTTTTTTGGCAGGGGGGGGTGTTACAGACCCTCCAGACCAGTCCCTGTGGACGCCCTAAATAGGGACTGACATAACAATAATAATTTGACTACCATGTCAAATATTGTTTTATTGTTGATTGCTACCAAATTGTTCAAAATGGGTGGACCTTATCAATAGCTATTGTTGATACTTAGTTCAAGACAAATAATAGTTTGTTCGATTTTGTAATAAGTGATTATTTATAGAGCGATTGTTTGGTGGAAAATAAATCGTTTTTAAGCTGATGGTCTTAATTTAATAGGCTCATACTATGGAACAAAATTGTATTGGTCATACATCAAAATGATAACGTCAAAAAATGATTACTTATCAGTCCTTGAGACTGGTCCTTTGGACCATCCACAAAAAATTACAAAAATTACATTTCTAATATAAAATTATAAAAAAAACCAAATATTACATTCTAGTAAAAAGAAAAATTTCCTTTTATGTGGGGGGTATAGACCCTTCAAACGAGCCCCTGCGGACGTCCCTGCTATCATACCTTGATACCGGTCCTTAATACATGTTTCTGACTGTAAGTACTATAACAATAGAAATAGATGTAGTTGTCTCTGTCAAAAAATAAGAAACAGCTGAAACAAAATATTCAAATTGTAATAGTTAGGCATTTTAAAAACATATATTTTTATTTTTATAAGTATTTATTGAAATAACAATTATTAATTACCATAATAATTACATAATTCATTAATTCATGTAGTTTTTTAAAAGATTAATTTCTGAAGTATATTAATATGTATTCCATTTTTTTAATGTTGCTTTAATTGGTCAGATGGTGTTACACAAATTCTGTACATGTAAACATTATAGAACCTACACATAACGAGTTCAATAGAATAATTTCTCCGAGTGTGTTGTCCATTGAGCTACGTCGTTTCATTCCAATTTTATATTTAAATATAATTTTATTTAGTTTTTCAAAATATTAATGATGGATTTAGGAGATTATTCTGACTATAATTGAATTAAAGAATTATTTATTCTTAAATGTAATAAGGTCTGTGAGTATGCTCCGAACTTTGGTGCCTTCAATTCCCTCACTTTCACGTTTTCCCAAAAGAGTTAACTCTATCCCTTCGTAACATTTTGAAATAGATTTAATTAGTATGAATATATTGTTTGATTCAGGGGATGAATCAAATACATGATCATTATTAAATTGAAAGACATCATTTCTTTCTTATATCTGATATTTTTTTTGCAATACTAATACTATAAAATTGTTGGAGCTTATAGTACTATGTTTTCGATTGTTTGGTCAACTATCTTTTTTCAATCGTCTGCTGTCGCAACGTCAAAAAATTCAGCTTGCTATTGCTCAGTATCATCGCTCCATGTATTTTATCTTTATGACTAGAATGGATTAAAAATGAAGAAACATAGCTGAGTGACGTCATCAAAGACTGATATGCAGGACTGAACTGAACCAAACCGAGACAGAAATGGAGGGGGCTGTAGTCTTCATTCTTAAATTATGACCGACACAACACTACTAATAATTAGAGTTGAATCCTTTGTAAGGGAAAACAGAGCGCGAGGAAAAGGAGGGAGCGAGACATGTGGGTCTACTGAATTAAGACCCTTATTAATATCAAATACCTTTCATATGATTTTGGGGAGAGAAAGTGAATTACTTCTATGAAGAGGAGAGCCTTCTACATTTAAAATAGCATTAGCACAGAAAAAAGGTTATAATTACATAATTACATTTAAACTATATATACTATTATTAAAATACAATAATTTTATTATATTCTCACCCCCCTCCCAAGGTTAATAGAAATACATGGTTATACCATAACGCGCGTACGACTAAGGTTTGACTTCCACCACGCTTTTTAATATTGACGTCAGAGATTATGAGTGTTTGCGTGTTTGATCAAAATCTGCCTGTCCTACCCAGCAGTTGGTACGATACATCAAATTAAAAATTCCAGGAAGCCCGATCACATGATGGTCTAACCTTGTATTACTATTAACATTGACCCCCACGACTTATTAAATATCTTTGTAAGGAAAGAAGAGGGCGAGGAAAAGGCAGGAGCGATAAGAGGAGAACATTTTCATTTAAAATAGTATTAGTACAGGAAATGTATATAAATTATATTTTAAATTCATATTTTATTATATATTTTAACACAATTTACACCAAAGATAGGTGATAATTCTTCCTTCCGAAGGAAATGCTAAAACCACGACGACCTGTTAAATAATGAACAAAAAAGAAAAAGAAGCAAACACAACAACCGTTTTTCCTTTTCTAATTTTAAAAAGTAGTTTTTTTCCATTACAAACCACTCAACTTACTGAGGAAATTGTGTGTATAATGGGTAAATTAAAAAAATTAATCGAACCCTTACAATTTATAGAGTGTTTTTGGAGGAGATCAGATACAATCCGCTGTTACAAGGGAGGAGGGAAGACTGAAATACACAAGGAAATTAGAAAGAATTAGGCTGATGTCGATCCTCAATTCTACCAAGGTCAATAGAAATACAAGGTTAGACCATCATATAATCTGGCTTGCTAGAATTTTCAATCTGATGTATTGTACCAACTGCTGGGCAAGACAGGCAGATCTTGACAGAACACGCAACCACTTATAGTTTATGACGTTACTATTGCTATAATTTTCAATTTGATATACAGTACCGACTGCTGGGGAAGAAAAATAGATTTTGACAAAACACGCCACCACTCATACACTATGACGTCAATAACAAAAAGTGCGGTGGAAGTCAAACATCAGTCGTAAACGCGTTATAGTATGACCTTGTATTTCTATTAACCTTGAATGCTACTATAAGTCCAACATTAACTTACAATGATAACTCCACAACTAATCCTCAAGATTACTCTCTGTCTTTTATGAGCACAGACGAATGTTCAATCAGGTTTTGAATCTATGTAAGAAAGGAAGTTATCTACTCTGGAATTGAATAATATGACAACTATTGAGGAAAAGAGCATTCATTCTTCTGATTACCAATGCCAAAAAAACAGGCCACCTAAAAAATTTACACAATTTAAATCACTAACCCAACTTTACTTAATTATGGATATAATAAATCCAAATGTTATTGATTGTAAATATATTTGTTACGTCACATTATTGGAGAAATACATTTTTTTTATGAGTAAACATATCTTTTTCATAAAATATGAGTTGTGTATCTTATATCACAATAATATTTACGCCTGGTTCATAAGAGATTAGAGTAGTAATTGTTTAAGTCATATAGTCGTAGGGTCTTTGTAAATTGATATTTACCTGTAATACATTCATCCAATAAATAATATAATTCAATAAATATACAAGGTGATATCTAATTTCCTCTGTATCAAGATGTTTTTAAAGCCAGACAAAATGTTATATTTGTCAATTACACGATTAAGGTGGATCTTTATTACATGAATTTAACTCTAAGTCATTTACCAATATAATATTTTTTTTCATTCCTTGATGACATTTTTTCAAGAAAATACATTTTCTTAATGACCTTTCTTAAGAAAATATTTTGATCCATAATGGCCATTTTTTTTTATTCACCAAGCTCCTTTTTCTCAAGTATAAATCTCACCATCCCCATCGCCTATGGTAATATTTATCCACCTTATTAAAGGTGAATCCTCCATAGTCACTCAAATCCGCCCCTAGTTCTGACACTGATTTTATGTCATTGTAGTAATTTCTCAGTTCTTCTACCCCATTTGTAGCGGGCACGCTTGGGTCTTCGCTCATAAGTTTATACTATTATATGTAGAGATGTAAATCGTGATTATTTTTTAGTTCCCCCTTTTTTTGAAGTTGGAAAACTGAAGTGTGAAATTTCATTTCCTTAGCTGTTATCATTATTATTTAATTCCTGAGGAACGAACTTCAGTTTCTACTACAAAGAACCTATCATTAATATATGCGAAACCGGATGGAACATTTCCGTGTGCTCATAGAAGACGGAGTTTAATCGTGAGAATTTGTTGCGGAGTTATCATTGTAAGTCCTTGTTGGATTTTGAGTAGAATTGGGGATCGATATCGGAGTAATTACTGCCTTTATCCTTGTTTATTTCCTTCTCTCCCTCCTCCCTTGTCACAGCAGATTTTAGCTGATCCAATAAAACTCCTTCTCCAAAACACTCACCTAAAGGGCAGGGTTAACATGTTGCTTTTCGGTTTCTTTTCTTAAACATCCCCAAAATGCTCCTGATTCGCATCTCTAATAATGTGTTATAATAGACTCTAAGGACAGAGACAACAAACATATGAAGGATAAAAAATATCACTTTAAATATCGATGGGTATTTAAACAGCTAGGATCTTACGAACCGAAGACAAACTTTTGGAACCAGATCCGAAACCAAAATTAGAGGGATATTTGTCTCGAATTTTATAAGTATTTCACCCGAGGGTTCAGACCTGAATAAAATAGAATCAGGATTAAGGTTACATTTTTACTGATTCCTGATGCCCAAACAATAAATAACCCAATGGTATTACTATTAAAACATAATTATTAGTTATTATTAAAATGATTGTTATAGTAACATTGGACACTTCATTTCCCTTAACTGTATATCGCAACCTCTCCTCCAAAAAGAAACAAAAAATGGCCCAAAATCAGTTGGTAGTTGATCTATTCTTCAACTATGGTAAAACTACTTACAGCTTAATAAGAACTAATTTGTATCCAACCAATCAATGTTGAATACACAGATTAGAGGTAAAGAAGAAGATTAACTTTCACAGCTAAAACCAAATACCACTGTATCTGTACATCGCTAACACAAAAATATACACTGTATTTTGTTATCAGCTGTCGATTTATCAGTGTTCTGAACTTTGATTGGTTGAATTATAATAATAATCTTTTAAACCGTAAAGAATTAGCAAATTACCAACTGAGTTTGAACCATAGAGAAAGAAATATATATCTTTCTATATCTTTTTGCATGGTTTTAACCCTTTTTTCTTTTTCTTCTCGGGGGGAAGTTGCGTGATACACTAAAAGATAACAAGGTTTGAGATAACACCGTGTAAAATAACCACACAATGCAACTGTTTATGTAGATGTCGCTCCAATCACTAATCAAGGTAAATAAAATGTATATTCGACATCAGGGTTATACCCAGTTGAGGTTCAGCGGTTCCATCAGTCCCCGTCTCAGTTCTTTAATTTCAACTGTAATGTATTCGTGTTTCCTACTTCTTTTATTTTTTCGTATGTATATATATGTGTAAAGTACATTCTTTTACCTCGTTTTAAGTATAAATAGTCGTGTATTTTATGTATGTATCATAGTAGGTTATTGTATTAATAAGAATATAATTGTTTCTATTAGACAACCTTTGTATTATTCCTCCACGTCTTTCCTCTGCTCATTTCTCTCGGCCATCCTAGATTCCTTAGTTCAAATAGTTTGTGTCTCCTCACCCTCGTCAAGACACAACATTGGCGACGAGGATGGGATCAGGATCACGTGACCTCCCTGCTGTGGGATCAAAGTGGATTTCATCCCATGAAGTTCTGGTTCTCCGTTGTTCCTACTCGCCGGTTAACTTCGTTGGGTTATGAATGTGCAATGGGTTCTCCTCTGGATCATTCAGAGTTGGATGAGGGTACATCGAGTGAGATCGATATGTCTCCCAGGTACGAGCAGGGTGCTCGTGTCTTTAAAACCTCTTTAAGGGTGAACGATGTTTCTTCTAGGAGTAGGCAAGGTGCTCGCGTTCCTAAAACCTCTTTGAGGGTGAACGATATTTCTCCCAGGAGCGGACAGTGTGCTCGCGTTCCTAAAACCTCTATGAGGAGTAGTGTTCTCCGTTCTCCGGTGCACGTGCTGAGAGCACGGCACGTCTATTGAGATATATTTTGTATACACAAGAGCAAATGTTTTGTCCGCACCTGGTTATGGATGGAGCGGATCAATAAGCTTCTATTCATGGTGCTGAACCTAGTTAAGCACCGGTATGGATTTGGTGCTGGGGGGGGGGATGTAATGTATTCGTGATTCCTTCCCTTTGTTTTCTTACTTCTCTCATTTTCTTGTATGTATATATATGTGTAAAGTACAGTCTTTTACCTCGTTTTAAGTATAAATAGTCGTGTATTCTATGTATGTATCATATTAGGTCATTGTATTAATAAGAATATAATTGTTCCTATTAGACAACCTTTGTTTTATTCCTCCACGTCTTTTCTCCTCATTTCTCTCGGTCATCCTAGATTCCTTAGTTCAAATAGTTTGTGTCTCCTCACCCTCGTCAAGACACAACATCAACAGATTCAGTTCTTTTTAATACAGACTCAGTTTGGTGACAGACATTTAAAACAAGGGGCTTTGCTAGAAAATTCCGAACCAGGAAATGATATTAGACACAAACAGGCCTGCAGCTACATTATACGCAGTGTGCGTAGTGCCTCAAGTTCCAGCGGGGGCCCAAAAGCTAAGGTTGCTTAAGACAATAGTTTTCAAAGTGGGGGCCATGAGGGGAGGTGGGGTGAGGTGCAGGAAGATGGATAACTGAGGATTGCTTTCAGTCTACACATAAATAGTACACATGTTTCGTATAAAGAGGACCTCAACTAAAAAGGCATTAGTGTAGAGGGCCTTGGCATAGTAAAGTTTGGGTAAGCCTGGCTTAAGAAATTTTTTAGTCATCATATTATAGGGACCGACAAGCTTAGTAGCGCACCTGGATCCATAATCTACCCCAGCGACGTAAAAAAAATCATTGGGAAACGCTGCAATTGTACAAAAAAAAAAAAAAAAAAAAGTCAGAAAAATGGCTTATTGATTAAAGCTAATTTATTTTTTATAATGTGTATTGTATTTTCTTTATATATTCTATATAGGAACAAAATCACAAAAACCCAGACCGATAAGCAATGAAATGCAGTCTTGGTTCGACTTTGTCGGTTCCGGTTATAGCGGATCAAAAACTGGAACCGCTAGAAACTCTAGACTGATAAGGGCATAACCTTGTTCGGTATAGATAAAATCTTTTTTATTATAACCATGATTAAGTATTGAGCAATACTACAAGCTTTTAAAGATCTGGAAAATCCCTCGAATCTTTTTTATGATCCGTAAAAGTTCGGGTATCTGAAGTCGGTTCGGGTCTCGTATATTTTTCGATAATTCAAATTTACTTATATCGTACCTGGGACTTCGGATCTGGGTCCAAGACCCATCTTATCACTAATTTGGACTCGCATTATTGTTAGGGAGGGTATTTTTGTAGAGAAACAGTACATTTTTATTCTCCTTGCGATTCTTTAATCTTATCCTTTGTAATTTTTTGAATTAGTGAACATAATCCAGATACATGTTTTTTTCATTATTATTTAAACCAGACGTCTTCTCTATACTTATATAGTCTTAATCATATGGGATATCTAATAAGTAGACTTGGCATGTTTGTAATGAAAAAAACTACATTTAAAAATTAGATACGGAAAAACTTTTATTGCGTGTGCTCCTTGTTATTTTCTATTTTTCTAATTCATCTCCCCATCCCCCAAAAAAAAAAAAAAATAATAATAATAATAAAATAATACGGACCTTATTTTAAAAAGGGTCGTAATTCGGTATACCATAGGAAATCTTGGTGAAGTGCTGGGTCCTAATTCAGTTTAAACTCCAACACTGCCGTGTTACCAAAAAACCCTTATAATATGTTATAATACACCCTGGCCCACAGACTGTGGTTCCCTGAGCATCAAGGAACCGTTCAGCAGAACACTTCACCCGTACAACCTGAGGACCAGGAGTGTATTTGTGGATATTAGAAGTGTTTCTTGATGCTCAGCAAAGCGGCAGTGGATAAATTTAATTTACCTTGGGGCCCTATTGTTCACCTACACAACCCATTGGCCAGTGTATATTATATTATATTAGAAGGGTTCTATCCTAATATGTTTTTCATCATTAATTAGTTTTATCGTCCAAATATAATATAAATTGCAATGAAATTGCAAAAGATAAAATAAAATTATTTACAATGATTTTGCCCGCGACGTTTTTGTCTCACAATGATAATGTACACAACGATATCACCCCAACGTTTTTGATCTGTTGCCTTTTTATCCCAATTAATTTACCGTACACCGATATAAAGTCAATAAAAAATTAACTGAATACTCAATATATCAGTAATATGTGTCATGACTTTAGTGAATGCATTTTTTACATTTTTTGGAGGAAAAGGGCATTATCCACTTGGGAATTAGCAAGGATCAAATTATAAAAAGTGGAAAAGATGTCAGTGAAAAAATCATTTCTAAATTGAAGTCTGAACACTTACCAATTTAATAATTTCTGAAGGTTGAGTGATTGAAATTAATTCATATTTTGATATGTATTAAAGCATAAATAATTAGGTACAATTCAAAACAAACCTTAGCTTTTAGCTAACGTACAAATCGAGAAAATGACACATAAATTTGATCAACGAATTTCCATTCACGCATTCCAAGCAGTTGGGCGTCTCCATTACCATCATCTACGCCGTCAGCAAGTCCGAAACGTTGTAGAGAAAGAAGGGCTCTGTAAAAAAGGCCAAGAAGTTGAAGAATACAGCCCAGGTCAATCCCCTCAAGTCCATGAGGCCCCATCCAAGAGATTTCGGTGTTTCACACCAGACTGACAAAAAAGTTGATATCTTTTGGGTGCATGTCGAGGGGAAGGCATGCAGTGTCCATCATCCAAACACCGAGACCCTCAAAGACAATGTAAGCCAGCACTAGGACGCCATTACAGTAGACTACATCCGCAGTGGGATCTAGGAATTCCACCACCGCATGTAAGCAATCATTGCTGCTAAGGGCGACTACATTATTGATTTAGAAATCTTAGACACACATCTATTTATAGTATTATTTTTGTTAAAATTCAATTGTTAATTAATAAATTATATTCAAAGTGTTCAGATTTTAATGAACCACTGAGTCCCATTATGATGACTGGTTTAAGGTTTGCTGTTTTTTCTTAGAAGTTTAATATGCTAATCGGATAAGTAATAAAATTTGTTACGTGATAAAATATGACTACAGATCAAATTTCAGAGCTGGACAACAAAGTTTCTGTTTCCACAGTTAAATATGAATATGATACAGACAATAATCCCATAGAAAATTTCAGTTAAATTTGAACAATATTAAGAGGTTCACAAGAGAATTATTTTCAAAAAACCATTAATTTTGACTTTGTTTTGTCATTTGTTTCGAAATCAACCATGATGAAGTTCATTTTTTTCGGAGCCAAATGTTCGTAACTCAAATATTAAACTTCACATAATTATGCATAGAAACTCCATTGAATAATGTCTCACTTTTACAATAAAATGGATCTAAGAAATAATTCCTTTTATCAGTCTGAATTTCTCTGCTTTTAATTATTAGGATGTCGTTTAGGCTATATGACTAATATTTGTATTTTTAGAGTTACGTCAATTTGGCGCTGAACTTTCGATTTTATCCTTAAGGGTATACATGTTGTGTGTCAACCTAAAAACAATCTTGAAGAAAAATTAAAGGAAGTAGAAAATCACAATTTATTTCACATAATACATATATGAAAATATCTTATAAGACATATTTTAGTCAAATTTAGACATTGTATTCAAAGTTGTGGGATAAGTAAGCATGCCCAAGAATTTTACCTATATTTTGGAGCCTTTATTTGATTTAAAAAAACTTATATTGGCCGCAATATTACCCCTTTCAATCATTAAATCTATCAATTTCTATTTTTTTTATTTTTGATGATCAATGGTCACGACTTTAAGTAGAATTAGTGGCGCACCCAAAGGTTTAATAAGAATATTTGTTGATGGAAGATTATTGTAATGTAATTCACACTTAATTTTGAAAAAAAACAACTCCCTTTAGCTTATTTTGATGTTGACGGGCTACATATCGTAAAATCATTCAACACTCCATTGTACATATCGAAACTATTTTCTTAGAGAAAACGGCTTAAGGCGTCCTTAAAAGTATAGTGGGTGTCTAAAGGCACTTTATAGTAATTCCCTGAGTCTATAAAAACTTGTAGAGTAAGATAAAATAATATGTGCCTTAACACCTACAGAAGAACAAAAGGGGGATATGATAATGAAGAATAAATAAATCGTCTTTATCCACTTTGAAACATCCTCAAAGTTATACAACGATTTCGTCCGCAATGCCTAGGACAACTGAAAATAGGTTAGTAATAACAGTCGTCCCTCAAAAATACATTTGTCCTTAAGGGAAAACGTAGCCGAAGAAAGCACTGACTATGATAAGAATCAAAATTAAGGATCCTGTTATTCAAACTGGAGTTAATTTGAAGGAAGATTTAGCTAGGATAACAATATTATAAAAGGATCCCAAAGGGGGGTTCTTACCTCCGATTTGCGAATTTCCTCACCAAGAGTCCACTCGAGACCCTTTTCTTTAGCCTCTTTATTGAAGATCTCAACATTATTTTAATAAATGTTATTTATGGATGTATAGAATGGAAATTAATACATGAAAATGAAAGGAGACATCATCTAATATGATTATAACAACTAATTACATTTCAAACGTGGAATCCTTATGTTGGCTTTAAGTAATCCATTTATTTAAGAATGATTACACAGAAAGGATAACTAAAGACGACTTCACTGTACATATGTATGCTCTGTACAAGCTATAACTTGTATAAGTATTAACATGTTGCAATTTCTTTGCATTAAAATGCATTGATCCATTATGACATCAGACATTCTGATTACCAAATATTAATTGATACTATCATTTCATTTTAATCTATTAAAATGTCATGGTTATTATGTATTTAGGACATATATAACTGTGGACATTTGAACTTTATAATGTATATTTAGTAATTTGTATTAAAATAGTCAAAAATTACACCATTAATATAGTGCTCAGTAAGTTTGCCTTAAAGTCATCTTGCCTCATGGATATTTCGTCTTAATATATAAATATATGAGGTTTATCGGTAGTTATTGTTTTTTTTTTTAAATTATGCTTGTTCGTAAATCCATGAGTCTTTCCTAGTATGAATAATCCCATCATGTCTAATGATCATTACAAATAATTTGGAATCGTTTCCGAGTTTCATTATTGTTGTAACCGAATTTAGACTTTATTAAACTATATCTACAATCTATAATGATTTAATAATAATAATAGTAACTACAAACAAACATAATTAATATAAATATTTACCACCACTATTTCATATCTAGCACATGGTCTCCCGATGTTCACTACTCTTCTTTTATCGAGGTAACATTAAAGGACTATTAGAGAAAATAATCTACCCTTAGACTAGAGTCCTTTAGAAAACATTATATATATATATATATTATAAATAACAAATGGAACAATTAAAATATTGATCACATTCACCCCCTCCTAATATTTTTTTAAAATAATCTGGAGATCTTCGATCTCTTTTGGATTTTTGACTCAGATTCGGTACTAAGGGGTTGTTCTTCTATTTTTTTATTTCCTTCCTGAGATCCTATGATATCTTCCGTTTGTATTTCATTAATTCCTTCATGTAATTTTTCTGTAGTACCATGAGAAAGGTCTATCATGCTTTTTCGTGCGGAGCTAAATCTTTTAGAGAGACAGTTTTTTATCACCTTAAGGGAGACGTACGACAGCATAATCTGGGTTTGATGAGATGAGATCAACTTCATCAAGCAAAGGTTCTTACTTGCTTTGACGCACATGTCTCTTCATATACACTTTCCCAGGATTTAGTAACCACGATGGAATTGTTGAGCCTTTTGCCGGTCGCCTTTGATAAGAAAACATTCTTTCATGTGGTATACAATTGATAGTAGTGTTTAATGAAGAACGTATTGAATGTTTTTCTTATTATACTAATTTTATTACCCATATTGTCTCGGGTTCTAATTAATGACATGGTGATATTTTTTTTGTGTATGCATAGAAATTTTGGGGCATGATTCCACCATTTTTCCAACCGAAAACAACCATCTAATGCGCTGCGCTTTATAGTAATCCACATTACATATTTTGATTAAAAAATTCCAAAGGAATATCAATTTTAACCAATTCATTTATTTATATATTAAGGCGAAATATCCTTGAGGCAAAATTATATAGCGCCCATTAATATATCAATCATCCATGGAATATTCCTCAGAACCAAGTGCTGTAAATCCTTCATTTAAAATGAGTAATCTCATTTTTTGGTTAGACTTTGTATAATTTGCTTGTACAAGTTACAACTTGTACACACCATGCAAAATGGGGTGTTTAAGATGAAAGATATCAATGGTACGCAATCAATGATATGATTATATACATATATATTATAAAATGAGTTAAGACGATTTAAAATAATAATACAATGAAATATATCCTAAATATGATGCTGGTTTGAATAGATTAATCAATGAGTTTATCACGAGCAATGACATGATCCTGGAACTTGACCATAAAAGTAGTTCCTTTATGCCAATGAGCACTGACTTTAGCTGGAAAGTTACAACCGTCCAAAACGGCTTCAATGATCCCTGCAGCAAATGATGCGCAGTTCAGACTCCCTTTATCCTTGGGTACGGATATATAACGATTTAAAAGTGGCTCGGACTCAATGATGTAATAAGTCTTTTCATCATCGTTCGCATGCTCCAATTTATCAGCCTCCTTCCCAAAAAGAGCCTTCCAAAGTGTGGACTTCACAGTGAGGAGAACATTGAGTAACTTGATTTCTCTCTTGGCTGAAGGTCTATCTCGTATCAATATTAAATCCAGGCAACGAGCACCGATTTCCCAACCATGGGCGTGCAAATGGTTTTGTAGTTCTGATACAGTCGAGCTTCGGGACTGATAATACTGAACAATTTCGGAGAAGAGGAGAGCGAATGCTGATGAAGATACTTCTTGCTTCCCACGACTGAGACTCTTGTCCAAAATGCTTGTCTTGGGACGAATCACGGGATTACTATTTGTTATATTCATATCGGATTTCTCTATCTTATAATAATAATATATTTTTTAAATATCTGTCAAATTCCTCTTATTTTTATATAAATAAAAGAATACAACTAATAAAACTCTTTGTAGCTAGCCTGCCTATATTATTAACGTCATCTGCAACCTTCGAAAACGACGTCAAAAACAATTCACTCCACCTAGCGCCTTTTTTGTTAACAACAGATAACTACTTCGATTTTGAAAAGATGATTAAGTTTCAAAATACATAATGATAATTACTAATTGAAGATGTGAAAATGGTCGAAATCCTTCTGAATATAAATCAATAAGAAAATTTTATGTATCTACTGTAACGCTCGTTGCCGCTAATACCTTTAAATTTTCAAAATAGGAGTAATCTATTAAGGAATTACTTCTTCAGTCAAAACATAACAGAAGTATCTAATAACCTAATTATACTTCTTTATCATAGAAAGATATACTTGGAATTTAATACTGGGGCTAACAATGAGTGAAATATTTTTTTTTCGCAGAGATAACATATTTTAGCAGAAAGGGCAGTATTCTAAGGATTTCAAAGATTAAGTAGTAATAGGATTTGCTTAATCTAGTGACTCCCAACCTGGGATCGTCTGAGGTTTTGTCCTCTGTGGTGTATCGTCAAGGGCTCCAACATAGATTACATAAATTTCATTTGGTTGAGCACGTTTAACATATCCCTAAATTATGCATAAAGTTTGAAGTGATAAAAAGATTGGGAACCCATGGCTTAATCACACACATTATTAGTTAATTATATAAGTTTTGGAACCAATCCATTTCGTTCGATTGGTATAAATACAGATTACAGGCTTCTTGTTGTTTTTTGATTCAAAATAATAGTTATAAATTGACTTCGACTAAATTTCCCGAGTATCATGTAACAATGAAGAATTTGACCATTTCTATGGTTTTCTTTAGTTGATGGAAATTTATGTTTAAGAGGAAAATAATTTACAGGAGATCGGGAAACTTTTAACTTCTTTTTGGAGACATTTGTGATCTATAAAATTAACCATAATTTAACTGTGAAACGAATGATTAATAAACTATTGACTTTTATTTCAATTTTTTCACCCGTTTAAGCATACCTACAAGGCCACTGTCCTTCATTTCTTAATTCAATTTTTAAAAATAAATTCCATTGAGGACATCCACATTTATTACATAAAACCATAATAAATATTATAAAAAATATATTAAATAAATGACTCGAAATATTAAGTAATTAAATAACATTTTCTCCAAGCCAGGATCGAATAGTTTCAGAATGCTTTTCAATGAATTGCATATTATTTTCCACTGTTTCAATAGCAATTTTTCTGTAGTTTTCTCCAGCACCAGCCTCGGGATATTTAGCAAAAAAATCCTTCATTTCTTGGAGTCGTTCCTGAGAGGAAAACCCTGAAGTGGCTGTTGAAATGAAACGACCAAAGAGACGATCATTCAAGGTGAATCTGTCAACAAGATACTCCCATTCATTCCTCAAAAAATCCCAAACGATTGACTCGCCAACAACATTCCTAGATATCACTGAAAGGAGTGTAAAATAATCTTGTCTTCGAACGATTTCCTCATCTTTAGCCATTTGGATAAACTTTCTAAGAATTTCAGGATTTTTCGAAGAGGATAGACCAACTTCAAGAACAGCACGGCGTTGAGCATTTTTTTCAGCCTTATAGAGCTCCAATAACCAATTCCAGGATTCATCATCATGTGGGAGACCATAACGACAAACAATGGCTTTGAAATTTGGAACAGGTTCTTTTCCAGAGTCCTTCCAATCCAAAAATTGTTTCTTTGCCGTAGAAAGACAGTCTTGATGACCTATTCTACATGCCAATGCAATTACTCTTTTCCTCAACTGTTTGACATCATGAGTTCCGGATCCATCATTCCAACCCAAATCAGCGTACAAGTCTTGAATTAAAGATTTTTCAAATGAAAATAATCCTTCTTTGATGTCATTTACATTTTGGAAAATTGAATTTAGGAAATATAATTCATTAATGGCTGCTTCCCAGGGAGCCAAAGATCTTTCTATGTTCAAATAACGAATTAAACTCAAGGGTACTTTCATGGAAAGTCTATCAGCTGTACTCTTAGCTAAGCTAAACGCATCATTAATCAATCCAGTCTTATCAGAAACTGATAGAATGCTTGGGGATTTAATTAATAAATCAATGAATTGTTGCCAGACATCTGGAGAGTAGTTCACTCGGTAGTAGCCCCTTTGTTCTACATTAAATTTGACCCACTCTGCAGATGAATTAATTTCAATGTGTGAATCTTCAACATGGATCCAAGATTGATCTTTCTTTCCATTTGAATCAACATAAGTGACAGGCACTTCCCATTTATAATCAAAATCGGATGGAGTATCATTCACAGCAGCATCTGGGTTCTGAAGAAACCTCTCTTGAACAATTTTATAAGTATTATTAGCCGATTTTGTTACAGTCAGTACAGGATAGCCTTTTTGCATGGTCCAAGTACTCATTATTTTAGTAATATCAAGTCCTAAGGAAGAAGCGGAAGTTAATTCGTCGAATAGATTTTGTGTTACGACTGTTTTATATGAGTATTTTTTAAGAAAATTTGATATTCCTTTACGGAAGTCTTCTGGACCCATAAAATTTTCCATCATTCTGATCACAGATGAGCCTTTGTTGTAAGAAATAGCATCAAATACGGCAGTGATTTGATCTGGATTATCAACTTTGACAACTATGGGATGAGAGGCTGTTGTTGCGTCTAATCTAAATACATAGATTATTAGTGGATAAAACATCATTACGAATAGATATTGATTTCTTGAAAAAAACAAAAACACTTACTTAAGAACAGAGTGCATAGTATCAGTCAAAAATTTGGAGTCCGTATCCCAGTCAGATTCATAGCTCTTAAGTCCTTTGTATTGAATATAAGAGGCAAATCCTTCATTGAGCCATAAGCTAAAATACATTCATTCAATAAGTAAACATCATATATTGAAAGAAAAAAAGAACCTACTCATTCCACCAAGCAACCGTAACTAAATTTCCAAACCATTGATGAGCAAGCTCATGGGCAATCACGTTAGCCACCCGTTCCCTATTATCCGCTGAGCTAGTTTTGTTATCAAAAATAAGAGCAGTCTCCCTATAAGTAATAAGACCCCAATGCTCAGTAGCTCCGGAAGGATACTCCGGTATAGCAGCCATATCAAGCTTTGGCAAAGGGAACTTGAGCTAAAATAAATGTAACAATATATCACAATTTTATTGGAAACATGACGACGCATCTTACTCCAAAATAAGACTGATAATACGCCACAACATGAACTCCAACGTTCAGTGCATACTCCAGTTTGTCCATTTGAAGCTCAGAGCCATAAACACGGAAGCGAGTATCAAAACCCTCAACAGCCTTTTCCATATACTCATACTCAGAGACCATAAAGACTACTAAATATGTGACCATAGGAACGGATTTTTCAAATTTAACCTCTGTCATCTCAGAGGATGGATATCCCTCCTTGATTTCACTCACTGGCATGTTAGACAAGGCAATATATGACTCCTCCTTGGGTTTAACGACAGTGATTGTATACGTAGATTTGAAACTTGGTTCATCAAAGCAAGGGAATGCTCTCCTCGCATAGGTTGGTTGGAATTTTGAGCTCACCATCGTTCTTTTTATTCCTTTTTCATCAATATAGGATGAGCGGTAAAATCCGATAATTCCATTATCCAATCGCCCAATAAATTCCAAATTCAAACGATACTTCCCTGGTTGTATCATTTCATTCGTTTTGACAACCCAAAATTCATTGGGTTTGTACTCAAAGGAAGACTCCAGTGATACTTTTTCTCCATTATCATCATTGATAAGCTCTGTTGAAGTAATGTTGAGGAAATTGATATGAGTCACAAGGAAATCCCTTGGAGCTCGAACATCGATAGAAATGGAGACGCGTCCCTCGAACGTAGTACCATTCATATCTGGGTGAAGATACAAATCATAGTGAAGAGGATATGTATCGGATGGAATTCGGTAATTGGTTTCCCATGATTTGGACAGTGTCATTGCACTTAATATTTCTAGAAGATCAAAAAATGAAGTTAGCTAAGTGCATGAGATTTTATATATAAAAAATAATCAATTATAATAATCATACATCGCATATCTAATGGCTTTAAGAGGGGAAAAGTAAATAGCTATTTACATAGTCCTATGAGGATATTTTATCATCTATAAGTGATAACATAAATATTCAAATATAGGATCCGTCAAATGAAGGAAATCTTTTAATAAAATTTTGAAATATATTTTAGAAAGATAGAATTGAAAATCGGGAAAAGATGTGTTGTATTTTACAATTATTTTATGTATAAGTCGTCAAGACTGATTGGTTGATTAATGGATGGATTGGGCAGGGATTTAACTCCTCCCCAAGGGGCAAGTCCTTACTCCAAAAGAGCCACATGTTGTCTTTGTATTCTCAATGGAGCTTTGACTGTTGAGTGTTGAGTACACACGAATCTCACACTCAATAAAATAACTGATACTGCAAATACTCATTTTATCAGTTATGATTCTAAACATATGATTCATTTTATCTATGATTCAATATTGACAATCAATTGTCAATTTCAACGCCTTCTCAATTCTCATAAAGCTCTTACGTTAGAAGTTGATAAAGTATATTATATATCAATTGAACATATATAATATACATATTCAACTCTCTTGGAATAACATTGACATAGATTCAAAAATTGAGGCCTTTCATACTCACAAGCAACCGGTTTCTTAGGCAAGTGAAGGGGGATGACGCTATTGAAGTTTAACTGTATCAAAATGATCGGTAAATAAAAATAAATGTCATTAAATACATAAGTATGCAGCTTACGCACGGTATATATAGTAGCTGTAAAGACATTTAAGACGTGACGTCATTTCAGGAATGATTTGAAATAAGATATCGCCCGGACCTGTAACTATTTCTATAAATCCCATTAATAAAACGATCTTGAACAAAAATGAAGAAACAGATAAAATCCCACTAATATTTTTTTACTTCCTAGAATATATCATGGGTACAAGTTGTAACTTGTATGAAAACATTGTAGAAGTTACAACTTCTTCGTCTTAAAATGCATTATTTAATTACAACATTGATCACTCTAATTACCAACTATTTATTATTACTATCATTTCAATTTGGAACAATTAAAATTACATAGCTAAAAATATCTGTGTATCACTTAAACTTTATAGTGTACCACATAATACTTATATTTGAGTTATTTGTATCATAATAATTAAAAATTACAATAGAAATATAGCAATCATCCATGGAACATTCAATTACTGCATGTTCCTCATTCAAAGTAGGGCGAATCCTTCATTTAAAATTAGTCGTTATCTCATTTTTTGGTTGTGACTTGTACAATTTGCTTGTGGAAGCTAGAACTTGTACACAACCTATACATACATCCCAATATTTAAATACATATTTGAGTCTAATATTCGGTCTTATTATTCAAATTATTGGGATGAGTTAAGATACTCAAGAATTGTAACTAATGTTTAAAACTTTTTATTGATTGGCTAGACTTATATTTGCTCCCATATCGTCCTTTTCAAATAAAATCTATCAATTTCTCATTCTTTTTATTGAAAGGATAAATTTTGGCTACTTTCAGTGCAATTTGAAGCACAACTAAAGGGTTCACTAGAATAATTTGTTGATAGAAATTCACAATAATTCGTATAAAAATAAAAGTATATACGTATAAATTTTAAGAAAAAAAGATTCTAGCTTGCTTTTGTATGGACAGGTCACTAATACTAATTTATTAATCAATATAATTTATAACAGACAAGGGCATTATTTTTTTCTTTCAGTCAATTGAATGACTTATCTTCAACCATATATATATAAGTCGAATTCAAGAGCAAATAGAGTTCAGTTCCATATAAAAAATTTTATGTGAGGAGGATCATTCTTTTGTATAATTCTTTCGACACATATCCAGGCTTGTCAACAGAACAGATTTTTGTTTTAAAATAAGAACGCCATTACGCTAAAAATGATATTTTAGCGTTCCGTTCTAATAGATCATAGTTATGTACATCGGAAGGGGTGTAGTTGTCCACGGGATAAGTATCCAAGAAAAACGAATTCAGGGGCAATTTTTGAAATTGGGGAGGGACTTAAAGCCTCCTCCCCTGCAGACACCCCTGATACCAATATTCATGTAAATGCAGTAATAATTTAATTTATCTTGTGCTCAATGAAAAACATTCTCATGTTCTTAATTATTTCAAGAGTACTTTACAGCCAAAAAACAAGGACGCACACAACATTTTAGGTATGGGTTTTAAAGTACTTCACATTGAATTAGATATTATGTTCAAAGTTACTGGCTGCAATCAAGATTAATAGTAATACTATTAATCTTGGGTGTATTTATTTCTTCAATGTCGCCTACATGTCGGAGTTTAGTTCTAAACAACTATTTATTTTTATAAAAATATACGAATTCATATATTCAAAGGTGCAATCCTTTATATTTATAAAATGACAGACATTATTTCAAAGAGATATTAGGGTCAATTATAGGCCTTGAATTCAAATTTCTGGGATGAATTGATATACCCAAGATTGTTAGCTGTAGTTTAAAACCTTTGTTTTAACTATTCAAGGTTGATAGAAGTACTTGGTTAGATCATCATGTAATCGGGCTTGCTAAATTTTCAATTGAATGTATCGTACCGATTGCAGGGCAAGACAAGCAGATTTTGACAAAACACGCAACCAATCATAGTCTATGACGTCACTATTAAGAGTTGGTCTTAAGTTATATAAGATATATTTTAATTATTAATTATGACTTAATTCATTTATATTTACATATAGGATTAAGAGGAGATGGATATAAATCACGACGGACATAGCTATTCTACTTCTGTTAAAATAAATGGTAATAAAAATATTACATATTGGGCGAGAACTAAAAAACTAGAAAATTTTAACAGTCATTATCACTTGTAGATATTTTTATTTTAAGGGATTTTTATTGTAAACTTTTGAAGCAATAGGTGGTCATTCAATAATTTTCTACACTTTTTATTCAATATGTTCCTAAATTCTATTCTAAATGATGGCTTCAATAGGGGGACGAACGGAAACACAGCTGGCCTTGATGAAGTCTTAGAACAAGTGGTTTCACTTTTCTATGATCACGGCCATAAGGGCATCGAAATTTGAGTGAGAAGTATCTTTCGTCTTGCCCTCCAAGAGGCACCAAACAGCAAAGTTTAGGGGGTTCAATTCGGGTGAGGACGAAGGCAAAAAGCCAACCATGTTCTCCTTACAGAAATGCTGTACCTTTTTGAACGTGTGTCTTGGATATACACATAGTTGTCCCTGGAGAACGTGCTCCTTAACCATGGTAAGACATGATTCTTGAGGACATTGTAGTAGATGTCTCATTGGCCTAGAAGAAGTTTGGAGGCATCTTTCCTCCGTCGGACGCCACGGCGCCGAGGAACATGACCTGAGCTGGATGTTTGGTCCTGAGGGTTCCTTCAACCTGAGCTCTTAATTCATCTAAGAAGCAATCATTTCTCCTGTTCAGAACAGCGTTCCCTGTGAAGATCTTTTGTCAGAGATTGACTTGTGCGCGGAGGAGATCGCACACCCTCTGCCAAACGGCATCGGACATTTCCCATCGCACAGAAACAAAACAAACATTTAATTCTAGCTTTTTGTCAGTTCTTTCGAATAGCGCCAGATAAAAAATTATCAGACTTTTAGAACTGAGGCTAGACGGCCTCAAAGAGGATTCTAATTTTTGAGTCCTCGCCCTGTATATACCAAGGGTGATATTCGAATGTGGGCTTTAGATCTTTGAACTCAATCGTTATTTGTTAGCATTTCTTAATCCTTCTTATCTATAGTAGATTCATATTTAACCACTGATACGGAATAATATTTGATAGAAGTATTAATATATAATTGATTCAATAGATTAGAATATTTATTTTATGTTTGTGTAAATATTGGCATGTCAAAAAAGTAAAGTAGGTTACAAATTAAAGTAATTTTTTTTTAAATAATAGTATTTGATAGTCCCCAGACATCCCCGTTTTTGGAAGTGTGTATCCAGCTGTATGCAAGGGCGTCCCCCACTTCCCAAAAAAATAAGGGATTTTATTCTTTTTACTATAAAATTTCATATTCTTTTTCAAAAATTAAATATTTGAAATTTAATTTAATTTTTCAAATTTTTTCAAAAAAAATTAACTTGCTGTAAATAGCTATGGATTTCAGAAATCTTTTTTCTAATTATTTTATATTAGAATTTAATTTTTGAAATTTTTTTTCCAAAAATTTAATTTAAACAGCTAAGGATTTTTGAAATTTTTCTCCAAAAAATTTCATATTTAGGATATATATTCCCAGAAAAATTAATTTTTGTGAATATCTGTGAATTTTTGAAAATTTTTTCCTAAAGATTTAATTTTGAAATTTTAATTTTTGAAAATTTTTTCCTAGAGATTTAATTGTGAAATTTTTTTCCGAGAATTTAATATTTTAATTTTTGAAATTATTTCCAAAAAGTTTAATTTTTTGTGAAGAGCTGCAGATTTTTGAAAATTTTTCTCTAATTTTTCCAAAAAGTTTAATTTAAATAACAAGCCCCTGCCCAAAATTTGATCATGTAAAACCTTTAAAGAGCCTACTGAAAAGATCCCCGCTTTCAGTAGGATAGAAAGCTTTACTGATAAGTAGACCAAGGATTTATGAGCAATCGCTCAAAAATTGCTCACTTTGATTTTGTTTTGTTTTTGAAAAACTGCTTATTTCACTCTTTTTTGTATGAAAATGGTTCATTTTTCTAAACTGGTATGAAATAATTCAGAAAGTTTGTGTTCAAGTTAGATTGTACAACAGCTTTTGATGATTATTTAATTATATTTTTCGATGGAAAATATACCTCCCAAAATTCTCTTTCATCAGGCTCTCTTTTTGGAGGTAAAGTAAGTATATGTTAAAATTGGGTTTAGGATTACATGATGGGATAAGTGAGAGAGCCAGATTTCGACAACAGCCAGAGGAAGGATAAATTTGGGACAAAATAATCCCCATTGAATCTTTCAACATATGAATAAATACATTTTAGCCAAATTGATCTTCCATTTATGCAAGAGGTGTGACGTAATACAGGTGTGTGCGTCTAAAACTGAACACTCCTTTAAATTTTACGCCATGCACATATTCGTGATTCTATTGAGTTGAAACCGGTTTATACTTCGAGGCAAGGGTCTTGACTAGTTATAAACAAAACTCCAGCCAAATCTAAATAGCAAACGTGAAACAACAGCCGATAATATGGAGAGACGTCGAGTCGCAATTTTGAAACTCCCACTGCAATTGCCAAGGCTCTGAACTGCAGCCGCACCACCGTTTACAGTGTAGTAGCCAAAGGGACTCCTGAGGCGACCACAAGATCTAAGTCAAGGCCTCTAAGGTCGGACAAAATGGTTGCTGCCGTGAAAAGTCTGTCGAGGACCGTCAGCGGCCTCTCCAGGGAGTTCAATGTCAGCAGAAGGAAAAAGACTTCTGAAGATTTTGCCAACTTTAAATTTCCTTTGACTATTAATATGGACGTCTTTTAGTATGTTTGAAACTTCCAATACTGATCAAAGGCAAAAAAATAATGGACGCAAATATTTATAAAATCTTGATTTGTCGATATAATTTAGCAAAATTTATGAATAAATTATAATAAATTTAATGGAAAACTAATTACTTTCATTTATTCTTATAAAACTGTAATTTTCTATATAGTACGAATTGCTCAATTTGTATATTTTGGGTGTTCATTTTTCAAAAACTTTTCATTTGTGCAAAAAAAAATCGTTAAAAAATCTTAAGTCTAGTGATAAGTATTTTAAGTTCATAATGGCGTCACACATTAAACAATTCTTCTCAATAATGTTTATTGATCCTAGCAAGTTCCTCTCTATGTATCTTCGTTCCGACGTGACTATATGGAGGGACAGAAATAACAGTATCTTAGGGGTTCAAATAAGAGTTCCCATAACGTTATAAAATTTGATGTTATTTGTGGAGTATCCAATCATCGTCCTTTATTATTCCTTCTCATTAGCAGATGGAATAAGTTACTGGAGGAAGCATTCGGGTCTTGTAATGACTTATGTGTAACCTCTGCCAGTATTTTGGGGCAGGAACATTCTGCATTCAAATAATAGCGATTATGTATTATTATTGTGTAATTATTGTGACTTAATTCTTTTCACTAGGATAGAGGATCTGCTTCTTTGTCGAAAGAATAGAAAACTTATCTAACTCTAAGAGTAGTCCCTGCAAGTTGTACAACGTCTTACAATCCTCAAGGGGACGGACAGGTAGAACGATATAACGGCATTGTTTGGAAGGCTGTGACAGCAACTCTCAAGTCTGGGGAGCTGTCAATCGAAGAATGGGAATTATAACTCTACGAAGATCCATGACCTATCAGAGGCTTACTTTATACTCCTGCTAATTAGACTCCGCACGAAAGGGTGTTTAATTATGAACGGAATATGGGTCTTCATCAGACAATACCAACATATTTATTAGAAACAGAGACTGTTCTTCTTGAAAATTACGTGAGAAGCAATCTTTTAATTGAAGAGGTTGACTTAATAGGAGTGAATTCTACGTACGCCCGTATCTGCTTCGAAAATGGAAGATAAACAACAGTACCCCTGCAGAATTTGGCTCCGGGATCGGAGGTAGTGTGTGAAAGAAATGAGAATACAGTAAAATAAGTGGATGATGAAAAAACATTGAGGACTGTCACGTCCTGGATAATGATAATACAGAGCCCAGGAGATCTAATAGAGAACGACGCCGTCTCTCCTTTTGAGGAATAGACAATGTTAGAATTCTCAATGTGCGTTTGTTTATCCTCTTGGCGTTAAAAAATAGCAATTTACGATGAACTGTTGATTGTTGTGAACTGAATATTCAATTACTTATTACTATTAAGTAATTTGTTACATATTACGAAGTGGGAAATATAACATTTTTAAGTTTTCAAGCCCTTTTTCATAAGCATTATTGCATCCCATGACGGAATAGTAACAATAGGGCTTCTTTTTACGATTTTGAACACTCATGACCCATTTGACTGTTATTACTTATTAGTAATATGTAATATTGAATATTCGATATTATGTTCGCAACAATCATATACAATTTATTGTATATTGCTATTTTTCACCATCAGGGGATAAACAAACGCAGATTCAGAGTTCTAACATTGTCTATAGATAATTAAATAAAAATTAAACAATTGACACTGTGATATATTAAATTAAGGGTAGGATAATGGGGTGTTATTATTGTGTCTATCGTTTTGTAGAGATTGGTTAATTAAATGTATTTAGTTGATATTGTGTGTGCGTATAAAAATATTTATGTATATAAAGATTTTTTAGTTGATTATTACAACAATAATTGTCTTGGGTTTGAATCTTTCAAGCATGGGAGTGAACTTTCCTACCAAGGTGAAAGCTGGGGCTTGTTTGTGTTTTAAAAATAAAGGCTTAGACTAGGGAAAACTTGGATTGTTTACATTGTTAGTACCTACTAACTATTCACCTGGGTGATTATAACTTCCTTTTGTATCAACATAATGAAGCTTTATCTTTTAAACACCGCAATTATTGATGGGACCCCTTCATTTGTGCTTATGATTAAAGTAAATATTATTCAAAATTATCTACAACCCTTCCCAGCGAATCGTGACTAAAACTTTGGAAACTCCGATGTCGAACCTCATTCTACTCTGAGTCCAACAAAGATTTACACTTATAACTCAATAATTAGTCCTCAGGGGGTACTCTCCGTCTTTTATAATCACGTACAAATGTTCAATTCGGTTTCGTGGAGGGTCGTCCAAGAAACCAAATGTCATTGGTATAATACATTCATTCAGTCGAATTTTGTCATAATTGAATAACTATATGTACTCGGAGTTGCCCGAGATTCAGTTCACGGAGGAGGAACATATGTGCACCGTAATTATGTTTCTAATAATTAACTAATAATAAATGACAAATTAGTAACACCCCTGGGCTGACAATGCGTTAAATCTATGACTTGGAAGAAACTAGAGGATTCGAAGAAGGATATCACATAAAGACTCCCGGAAGATCAGGTACGCGAACTTCATCGAGAAGATGCACACCATCATTGACCAGTGACCGATGAGGTCCTTCGCCTCTATTGGAAAAGGAAATTGAAGTCAGAGACAAGACAGTTTGGGCATTTATTAACGAGGATCTCAAATACCAGTCTTGCAAGATGCAAACAAGATCAAAAATAAGGTCTTCGTCATCAAGGCCTGCTCCCACTTCAGAGGCACCATCAAGGCTGAGGGCAATTATATCCAGCAAGTCCAAATACATATGATCTACAATGACTTTGTTTTTTATTTGAAATATTTTTATTAAAAATTACGTATTTTAACTGTTGTTTTTTTTAATACGAGAGGGCGCAGATTTTTTGTTCGAGCCCTGTATGCAAAAGTTGTGATTTTTTACTAGTTGTAACTTGAATAAGCAAATTGTACAAGTTATAACCAGTAAAAGGAAATACTAATTTTAAATTTAGGATTTACAGTACTTTGGATGATGATCATTTAATGATTTAATATTCCATGAATGATCGAATGATTAATAGTCTCATTTTGGAATATTTTAATACACATCACTATCTTATAAATATTTTGTGGTACATTATAGAGTTCTAGTGTTCGCAGTAATTACATTACTGATAAATAAATAATAACAATGTAATTTTAATAGATCAAAATCAAATAATGGTATGAATATATGTGTTTGTAATTAGTATGATGAATGTTGACATTAAATAATGCATTTTAAGACAAAGAAATTGCAACTTGTTCAATTTGCTTATACAAGTTGTAACTTGTACAACCATTACAACTTGTACAGAGCATATATGGGAATACACGACGAGGAATCAACAAGAAATTGTAATCCAATTATGGTATTGTGACAGTCTTTATTTAGGACTGAAGACTGCACAGTCCTGTCCAGTCCAGCTCAGTCCTGCATATCAGTACTAAAACTTATAAAGTTCGGTACTTAATGACG
Organism: Lepeophtheirus salmonis; assembly: GCF_016086655.4. Classification (NCBI taxonomy): domain Eukaryota; kingdom Metazoa; phylum Arthropoda; class Copepoda; order Siphonostomatoida; family Caligidae; genus Lepeophtheirus; species Lepeophtheirus salmonis. The sequence continues at coordinate 5,003,202 of NC_052141.2, forward strand.
TCATCCAACTATTTTTCTTCTTTTTTTAATCAGTTCTTATACTGACAGTCTGAAGTAAAGGTCCCGAGGACTGATAAGTCCGCTCATAAGACATGACTGGACCGAATAAATAAGTATTGACGCAACAATGATTAATTACAAGTACAGGGTTGATTTTATCTACTGGTACACATTTTATTATTTTCAATCCGGCATGATATTGGTCCAAAATCACGGAGGAAGACAGCAAGACATCTTATCTCTGAACAGAGCAAGCTGAGACGGTTGGAAAGAGCCAAAAAAGATTCTAAATTTTCTCAAGGCCAACAATAATTTGTGAAAAGCTTTTCTCTTTCCTGATGAAAAAAATTTCACAGCTGATGCCACTGTAAATCACGTGGCCAGCACAGACGAAGTCTACACTCCAATTTTTGTAGAGAGGAAGGAGAGGATGTTCACATCAAACTTATGAATAAGAAAGATCTCCGTGTCATTGCGCCACTTAGGCCCAGGTCTTGCTAAGAGACAACTTTTTGAAATTTTCGTACCTCAACATGTGGCCATACTACTCTCCAGACCTGAACCCCTTGGACTACTCTATCTATGTGCTTCTGGAGGAGAGGGCGTATGCTACACCTCACAGGAGTGTCCAGTCTCTAGAAGCTTCCATCAAGAAGGAGTGGACCAAGCTCGAGTCTGACTAAATAGTCAATATTCATTAACAAATCACAAAGTTATGCCGAGCACTATTTTTGGATGATTTTGTTAAATACATTTTTTCACAAAACCTCTCATTTAAATTTTACTAGATAAGATCAACCATATATATTATAACTATGTCATTTCAGCTGTCGTAGTTGCCATAAATGACCAGTAAGGACTGGTCCTTTGACTGACATATTTTATTAAGACCGGACTGATAGGAATGCAGTCTTTTTAGTTTGTTTAGACCCGTGCAACACTATTTTTGAGTCATTTATAATAAGAAAGTGTCTCTCAAATATAAATAGATTTTATCATGTCATTATAAAATTATTTAATTAACTGTCCTATATGTATGTGCATTACTATTTCTTTGTAAAGATCAAGTCGAGAGATTTGCCTTTGTCAGTTATATTTTCAAATACTATTGCCTAATACATCTATTTTCTATTCATAAAACATAATATTAAATAGAAATAATCTTAGCAAAGACAGAGTTTTAAAAAAAAAATCCGGTTAGAAATTAATTATATGGCATATAGTTTCAGATATAATAATATATGGCCATGTGCTACTGAGTAATGGTATTTGTAACACACCAAAGGAATGAAAATCCCACATGACCTCTTTCTACGCTTGACGGAGATTTAATTAATTGCCCTAGTGTGACGTAAATTAATTTTCTTTTTAAAACAAATCCACAAATGTAACGTGATTAAAGATAATAATGTACATAGGTAGTATGCATTTTCGATTTGTAAAAAAAATGAACATCGTAGCCCTCACAATTAGTTTTGTGTCGTTCCTTATTTATTCGGTCCTGTCCAGTCATAGGACTTGTCCTACTGGTCCTTAGAAGTGTCGATCATTGGGACCGTTCCTTGAAACTTTTTTGCTTCGTCTTCTATGGGAAATGAACTTATCGGGGAATTTCCTTCATATTCATGGGTTGACTCTGCGGCACTGTTGGGTATTAAAGGATCCTGCCATAGTGAGAAAGAAGCATTATATGAAAATGGGGTTAAAGTGTTGAACATAATTACCAAAGTAGTCGAGATGTTAATCCCATTTAGGATAAGCAAACTTGATATATATAAAATATACATATGGAACCAAAAAATTATAATGAAAATTATTCATCTTTGGCGATGTTCCCCCTTTGGCGGAAATATAATCACGGCAAAGAGAGAGAGAGAGTAGTTTCTATGGGAAGGACAAAGGACGTATATTTCCGAATCGACATTAATTGCTTCAACTTCAAAGCGAGATTGAGGACTTGTCGACCCGGGGTTTTTTCGGAGAACCTTAAGCATTACCTGGCTCAAAAGAATCCGTTCAGGTGGATATTTTTGGGCAATATTAATTAAAACAAAGTACAAAGAAATTAGAGGAAGTACTATCCAGGAAAACATATTTAAAGGGCCTTTAGAACTTTTTCAAGTGACAAATAAGCTTAGCTGGTACAGGAAAAGAATGTCCAATGATGATCAAAAACCTTTTTACAAGTAAGTTAGCGAGATCCTAGGGTATGAAGAACGTGTGAACTACAAACCAAGACTGGATACAAGGAATGAGTACAAACCAAGACTGGATACAAGGAATGAGTACTATTCACTTCTCAATATTACCACTGCTGAAGAACTCAGGCCTTGGAATAAACGATGATTTGGCCTTCCAAACTTTATAACCCACAAGATGACTACTTCACTTGTTCTCCAGCATGAAGATAATAGGCGTTTTGGAGAACCAACACCTTTTTTCTTAGCTCTGGAGTTAATTAAAAATCGACGAATAAGAACGGAACTACTAGGGCCGTCAGAAATCTTAGCAGAAAAATTGGTAACCAAACGCTTGGACAGAATAGGCCTCACGAGGTTTGACTTTGATAGAAAAACACTGTTTAAAACCTTTTTACTTCATCTAAGCAAGAATGGTTCTGCTACACAATCCCTACATCATCTATTTATACGAATAAATCGAATAATGAGTATGAGATTATAAATTGTACATTCTATATCGAAAAAATATAAACGTCAGTGCACATTCTCTACGAGTGTGATAAGATAAGTGCTTTGCTACGAATGTGTGAACTAAAAATAAAAGAAAATCGACAAGTATCCACCTCAAAAACGGATTGAGTAGTGGGCATGGATCTGAATCTTCCCACGGCTTCTAAGGTCGAGGTCATCATCAGCAAAGGGCAGGGTTAATTTATTCTTGCAGATGCAACAAGAAACCCATTCCAATAAATTTGGAAGGTGTAACCGAGAAAGAAATCGACGTTTTAGCTAATTTCTCCGAACATGGTCGTTAATTAGGACTTTTAGGTGTTTGAATTAACAAAAAAAGGCTCTGATTTTTATTGTAGTTTTTCTTATTATTGAAGTAAGGTATAAGAAGTGAAATATATTCAGTTAGAATGTTTTTTTATTTTTGTTTCTCAGAATTATAAATACAGGAAATTACGGGCTTTCAAATCAAAACGCGTTCACGATAGACCTTCGGACGTCTGATGGTTATTTTCTTGTTTAGAGGAATATAATAAAAATTATCCAGCAATGGTGAACCAAATTCCAAAAAAAATTGTCATTACTGTAGAGCCAAAGGTCCATGTATTCTAAAAAATAAATTAATTGATGGAATTAAAGACTTTCGAAGGAATTTACGTGTATATTAGTTTTACAAAACTAATGAATTTCTAGCCGGATTCTCATTCTAAATAATAAATTGGATTGAATGAAAATGTACCAGGTTGTTTTTATCTAGTGGTACACATTTTATTATTTTGAATCCGGAATGACATTGGTCAAAAATTCCGGAAGAGGACAACAAGACATTTCACTTCTGAAGGGAGTAAGCTGCTCTGGTTGGAAAGGGCAAAGAAGAGGTTAAGCCTTCGCAACCACTCACAATAAAAACTATCCTAATAGCTAGCATAGGATTTAGCTAAAAGCTTACATATTATCTCATTTTGTAAATAAATAAGCGGTAAAAAGGTAGTGAAGATTTGATTGGTCCCATAAACCTCGGACAGTGATAACTTAATTAAGTAGGAATCCCTACTTTGTATCTTTTCATGGGAATAGGACACCTATCTCCTGAAGGATTACCTACCATCATTTTACCCCCGAGTTGGAATCTCTGTATGTTTACCCTCAAGGATTTCATTCCTCAGGTGATCTACATCCCATCTTTTTTTTATCATCATTATTGAAAAGTCTAGTTGGTAAACGATAGAGGGCTAAAAGTCATAAATGAATGTTATGGTATTTTGGAGCGGTTGTTGGGAAATGATACTTTTAAGTTTGAATCAAAAAATAATTACTAATTTGGAGACGCAGAAAGGATCAATAAATATTTTCATCTAAAGGAGAAATCTTACGACTCCGTGGCTGAGGTACCCATTTCGCTAGAGAGACTCAAGCAAATTATATAAACGGACTTGGATTCTTGAACCGTGGGGGATCCCTTTTCTATTAAAGTATATGCAAAAATACTAAGAGGGTATTTGATTTATGACTTTGACCCTCAATAATAATGATAAACTTATAATGGACACTCTGTAGAGGGCAAAAACTCTGCCTCAAATCAAATTGGGTTATGTATCTCAACTTGCTACAAAGTTATGGTTGATTATGCATTTTTTACGTTCTGTGCTACCTTGGCTTTGACCTCTCAAAATTTAATGAACTCTCAGTCTGACCATATATAATCTTCGCATTAATTTTGATCAAAATTAATCCATATCTTTTGCCATAATCCTGGTGACTAACAAGCAAAGTGGGAAAAACATAACCTCCATTCAACTTCGTTAGCGGAGGTACCGGGTTGTCCATTGAAATATAAACACTTACTTATTCAATAATTCAAGAAGGTTGAGTGATTGAAATTAATTCATATTTTGATATATTAAAGAATAAACAATTATTTACTAAACCGAACAAATTTGAGCTCTCTAGAAAATGACACCTGAACGTGATCGACGAATTTCCATTCGCACACTCCAAGCAATTGGACGTATACACTGTCAGCAAGTCCGAAACGTTGGAGGGAAGAAGGGCTCTGTCAAAGAGGCCAAACTGGATCCAGAGGAGTTAAAGAAAACAGCCCAGGCCAATCGCCCTAAGTCCATGAGCGCCAATGCCATAGATCTCGGGATTTCCCACCAGTTTGTCTAATGAGCAATCAAAAAAGTGGTTGGAAAGAGCCTTGTGTGGGTGGAGAGGCCACTTTTGACCCAAGCAATGAAAAAACCCCATCTGCTCCTTTACAGGACTCTTTTGAACTCTTTTGGCCGCCTACAGCCCTGATGGCAACATCTTGACTACACATTGTAGGCCTGCAGGGTCTGTCATCCACACACTTAGACCCTCAAAGCTACTGTCAGCCAGCATTGAGACGCCATGGTAGATGAATACATCCGTAGAGGGCGCTAGGCCTTCTTCCACCGTCTGGGAGTCATCATTGCTGCTAAGGGCGGCTACATTAATGATTAAGAGTGCTCAGACACGACACACTTCTATTTATAGTATTTATAAGGATAAAATTATATTTTTAAATAATAAATTATATCTTGTTGAAGTTTTCGGGTTTTCATGGACCACTCGGTTATAAATTATATATTTGTACCTCATAACTATTTCCTCCATTTCAAGCTGTAGTCTCAGACTGAACTGGCATCTAATAGAGCTCTGTTCTAAAGTATTAATTGCCGTTCAATAGTTTTCTTTTGGATACTAGTCCAAGTCCTCAGGTCTTGTAATCATGAATCAAATAAATCTGAGGTGTTGATTTATCGTTTTGCAATACCTACATTGTTTGAGATCTTTAGAACTAAATATATATAATTTTTTTTGCAATTTGTACACGTCGAGTTTGCATTTTATGATATTACTCTAAAGAATCAACGAAGCATGGACTTAATTTTCTCTAAGGAATAGTATTATATTTACTTTGAAGCCTATCAACATTGTCTATCCCTCTACTAATTTACTTGATAAACCTTGTTTGATAGGCTCTAAATTTGTATGATGAATGATGAGGGCGATGTCATAAATGCCAACAATCTTATTTAACCGTGACAAAGTACACAATTTTGCAGAGAAATAAATGATTTCCATAGTTACTTCTCAAAGACTCCTCCATATGTCCTTGGTTACTTGTGATTTAATTGGGTCACGGCTGGATTCATTTATGAATAGAAACTTATGTTTTTTTTTCTATCCTATCCACGAATGACGGATTAATACAAATGAACGTTCTGCTCTCACACATAAAAATATAATTTAAAAAAAAAAGAACATGAAAGGTTATGCTTTTTGACAAAAATCATATTTAATATATTCCAAACTTCGAAGGTGACAGAAGTATCCAATAGATGTATAGTTTGAAATTGTTTTGCCTACTTGGGCACTTTATAATGGCGGAGACCTTCGTGCCGATTCCATCTCCATCGGATTTTACTCATAGATCTGTGATATCTCCTGTGAGTTATAATGAATATGTTAATGTAAAAGATCGTGTGCCAAATGGACTTGCTGCACCGACAATGACTTCATCTTCTTCACAGGCCTATGATGGTGATGGCAATGGTGGTCATATAATGACCATTCAGCAACAGAGGCTTCACGCTCTTAGACAAAACCTTTCTGGTAAGAACTTTTTTTGGGTTTTTTTTTGGTGTGTGTCTCTGAGCGTTTATTTGGAAAATTAATGAAATTGACTTTTTTTTTTAATTGATGATTTAGATTTAGACGAAAGTTCTAGGACCTTACTCCTCAAAAATATAAACAGACCGGCGATTAGATTTGAGGAAAATATCAATGAAGCTAACTATAATATTTGTGTTTTTACATGCTAACAGTTATTTGCAACTTCAGACTAGGAGTATGTTATGTATTACCTAGTGTTCACAGAACACTACAGAATACTAGAGAGAAAGAGTGGAGACAGAATTGAGACAGTCCTCTGTATTGTAGTGTCAGTCCTTATTTATTCGGACCAAAGACTGTTGGGACCGATTCCTAAGAACGTCGATCCTTTAGACTGTCAGTACTAGAACTGATTAAGAAAAATAGAAATAAAGTTGAGTGACGTCATCAAGGACCAAACTTTATAAGTTTTTAGGACTGATATGCAGGACTGAACTGGACCGGACCGAGACTGAATTAGACGGAACGGCAGTATTCAGTCCTCAATCAGGACTAACAGAACACGAGTCCTCAAATTCAATTCATTTATTATTTTTTCTTCAAGGATCTATAAGTCACTGTTCCACTTTTATACAGGGATGCCACTCAGAACTTAGAATCCCCCCTCAAAACCCCAAGAATCAACACTGAAATCCCAAGACAAGTTTACGGAACATCAAAAAAATTCGACATTCATCTTGTATCAGTTATATTTCACATTTTTCTTCACACTCAATAATATCTGCTGATAAGTGTATATCATTTTCTTTATGCGTTTTAAGCCTACCTTTATTTAGAGCGTGACAATTTTGATGTCGTCCATTTTGGGAGAAATTTTATGAAGGTAGTTAAAATATCAACTTTGATCGCCTAAAATGGCGTTTCCTTCAATTATGATGCAATTTATGACATCTGTGGAAACGTTCTATTGTTGATAAACATTCCCCTATTCAAGTTTCGTTATGAAGGCTATACGAGGCTGCCAATTGGAATATGTTCCACTGTTCTGTCTAATATATAACTTACCTGCAGTTACAATCAGACAAAACGAGAAAAAGTTCAGAACGAGTTGAAAAAGATTCAACGAGTAGCAAAGTCTTAATGCTTTAGATAAACAAAAATTGAAGAAATAATTAATATACTCAAAAGAAAGTTTTCAACTATTGTTGCAAAAAAAATTATTTGGATAAAGACCATCCCTAACTTATCGTCAATATCTCAATATCTTGGTATAAATTCCAAGGAGTGGCAATCCTACTTTTATAACGTCTCAACAAATAGGTAATACTGAGCAAAGAAGTAAAATGACTGAAGACAACAGCTGACTCAATTTTCTCTCCCAAGGGCGTCCGCAGGATGTAGGCTGGAGGGGTTATAGGCCCCCAAATATCCAAATTTCTATAAAAAAAAATTAAATTTCCTGTGAATAGCTTTGGATTTTTTCTATTTTTTTTCCAAAAAAATTTACTCTTTGTGAATAGTTATGGATTTTGGAAATTTTTTTCGAAAAATTTAAATTTTTGGATATTCCCCTGCCCAACCAAATATAAGCTTGCAGATGCACCTGTCTTCAGTACTTATTACTAGTAGTCCATGCTTCAGATATTGATATTGAGTCTGGAATTGAACCCCTCAAATCCTTTTCTTCTTTAAAATGATTTGTAAAAAAATAATTACTCATCAAGCAATTTCTAGTTAGCTTCATAAGTATCATTTAATCCAATCCAGGAGGTCATTCTCTCACAGTATAAAAAAAATGGATCCACGAAATCTTTCCCATCGTCACATAATAAAACACAATATGAGGACTTTCGACCATCAGAGCCTGCTTTTCCTCAAGGTATACACAACAACTATTACTCGAATCGGAGGGATTTTGGAGTATCTGTCAATCCTATTCTATCCCCTTACTCAAATAGACATAATGAGATTCAATCTGTTTCCACCAAGTGAGTAACTAGATTAAAAAAGAATCAAACTGATAAACAATTAATATTTGCCTTTGATTCATTGAATAAGTTTGCTGTCAAATGGATATGAGCTCTCAGATAATGAAAGCCCTGTAATTAGTGATGGAGAATTCGGTATAACTGTGGAGCCCATGACGATGAGTCAGGTACTTCAACAACAATCCCAAAGAAGGCCAAACAATATTCAATATATTATAAATACAAAACCTCAAGGGAACGAGGATGTTCAATTTATTATTCATGATGAAGATGATTACAAAGCAGAGAGGTAAGATTAGTACAATTATGATAAGGGGCATATAATTATAAGGTCCAGGAAAAAGTACAACCCCCCTCCCTCCCCGTTTGTGTTTGTCCCAAAATTGATACGCTCATTTGATTGGATGTCCTTAATTTTTAGATCTCCCATTCATGTATCTGTAAATAATATATATTGGTTATTTTGAAGACCACTGATTAGGGGCGTCCGCAGGAATATATTTTGGGGAGGATGGGGAAACTTGTTTTTGGAATATTTTTGAAAAATTTCCAAAATTATTTTGTTCCTCCCACGACATAAATTAGTCGAATAACCTTTTTTGTGACACTTTTTTTCAAAAAACATTAAATTTCGAACTGCCCCCTCCCCTAAGAACGCCCCTGCTTATATACTTCATATTGAAAAGGTTCTGTGGATCAGTGAAACAGTAAGCAGTTCTCAATGTTGTGGATTAAATTACAGTCTACGCTCTAAGATTGCAGCCTGGGTCGAAATATCTGTTTGGCAAAATGATTTAATTTTCAATATTGGACCAAGTCTCAACATTATTTTTTAGCTGCATATTCCAAAGCATTTTAATCTTTTTTTTATGGCAATCTAATGATTGGTTCCCGAGGTAAGGATAATATTGAATTAATTTAAAGTTCTAAATGTTATCTACCATATTTGGACGAAAAGTTGTGTTTTGGAGATATTTCAATTTGAATCAGAAATGAATTTCAATTTGAATCAGAAATGAATTTCAATTTGAATCAGAAATGAATTTCAATTTATTATAATATATGTAAATATGAAATTTTGGAACAAACTAATAAGATTATTGTATTCTTGTATTAAATACAAAAATAAGCTCAAAATGTATCTTTTTAAAAAAAATACTTTTACTTTGAAAAAAATCTTTAGAGACTTTTGAAATTTGGTGTACACCACAGTTTTTGCTAAAATTGCAAAAATAAATTACCAGTATTCTGATTGGAAAAAAAGTAAATAATAATATATTTTGAATTTCCGTGTAAAAACCTGCATATGTAATAAATTTCATCAAATTCTCAGGTATTGAGATGAAAATCTTGGCCAATTTGAGCTGTACACAATATTCTCACAGACAAAGAAAAGTTTGCCCACTGATAACTATTTTCTAGGGTATTGGGTCCAAAGAATTGATAGGTCACTCCTTGACCTTAACGTACTTATTCTAGGCCCACTTTTTGTTGCCATGGTAGTATGTTTTAGAACATTGTCCTGCTGGAAAACTCATTACTAGAGATGACATTTGTTTAAGAGCGCAAGGAGAAGGCAAAACAAATGGTGCCCTTGAACTAAGACTCTTTTTAATATCAACTGCCTGTTATATGATTTGAGGGAGGGGAGAAAATGAATTACTACCATAAATAGGAAAACCTTAAAATTTAAAATAGCATTAGAACAGGAGATTATATTTAAATTCAAATATATTCATTTTATTCTATATTTTTAAATCAATTTACACCAAAGAAAGGGAAGAATTCTTCCTTTAGAGGGAGATGTGAATACCTCCCTCCCCCCCCCCAACTGATTCAATAATGAACAAACAAAAAATAAAGAGCACACGCACCTAACGTTTTTTCTATTCTAATCCCTATAGCTAGTTTTTCCTTTATAGATCCCTTCTTTAACTCATTACACGACCAATTTTTAGTGCTCCTGTTCTGAATGAAGGGGATTTTGGCCCCATATTTATACACCCCCAAAACATAATTCATCCGCCGCTCACAGGGTTATGCTCAGTAATTTTCGTCTTCCAAACACTATTTGTTGTTTATATAATGTCGGGTAACTTTTTTTTGTGTTGCCCCAAAAGAACTTGTACTAAAATTAGTTTCAACCAAACTTTCAAGTTCTTACTGGACAAACCAATCTACATGCCGAATTCATGGATAATAAACCCAGAGAACACATTTGTTGCGGCCTGATATTATATTTCCTTTAATACTAGGAAGTTAAATTCTTTCTTTATGGCATGGAAATAACAGAACAGTAACATGCCTTAATAAATATACAATATGCCTGATTATTAGTCATTATTTTTGTGTGACGTATAGTCTAGTTTATTGTGTTAAGTCCCTTGTACAATTTCTCCATTTTCGAAGTTTGAAGGACCCTGGACTTCGCTATACAACTTTTCTTCAACTTTCATATTCGCGTCTTTCACTTAAAACATCCACTCCCATTACCCCAAATTTTTTCTAAATTACCCTATTTGGGATAACTTACCCTGTTCTCCACCACTGACATAATATTTCTGTAAAAATAAACCAACCATTAAAATTATAGAACCTTCTTTTCTTTGTCAGCGGGCAAATTTACAGAATCGACAAGGGATAAAATACTTATTTTCTCCACTGTGTATCTTTTTTTTAACAGTATACATCATTTCAGTACTCAAACGGTATATACACCTCCAAAAATTGCACATCCAGCTCTGATAAGATGGGAGAGCTCCCCTGAAGCAACGCCTCAAGTGCCCACAACAGAGATTAAATATGCTCAGCACATTGATGCTCTTCAATATTTCCCTCCATCGACCCCACAGCCCAATCTAAAGATAAAACCTCTAAAAGAGAAAATACAGAAAAGTCCAATACCAAACTTATCCTTAATGTTCTTGGGGAAACATGGTCCATCTTTTCCTGTCTTTACAAGTATGATGAAGGATCTACATCATGCCATGGAGGTGAAGCTTTTGAAAAATAATTAGCTATAACTTTGTCGTTTATACTTTTTCCTCTTACAGAGAATGGTTGGAAATCCACTGGAAATATTCAATGGACAGCCAAGTTCTATTTTAACCACAATGAGAACTTTTTTGAACAATTTTTCAGTGGGTTCCTATGGCGATAATAAACTAGATATCTTTGATTTTATCCCACTTTTAGCTGTCCTTGTGGCCTCCGTTCTTATTTTTGCTGGAACCTTCCCAAATGGAGTGAATATTTTAGGGCTGAACCAAAGCACATTGCCTCTTGGACGTAGAGTGGATGAAGAAACAATGTTTGAAACTGCGCTCAATCAATTAGAATCCGGAGTTATGATGATATCTGCCATACGTCATGAAGACAGCTGCTCTGCCAAATTAGCCTGTAAACTTGGAGATGCTGCAAAAGATTCCTTTCCGAATAAAGATATGTTACTTGGAGCCGTGAACCTATTGTTGGGAGAGAGATTTGTCAAATTTTCTGAATCATTTGAGGATGTATTGGAGGGACGGGATCGAAGTTCTTGTGAGGAAAAGTGTACGAGATGTATGGCCATTTAAGTGGCACATTTTTTTTTTTTTGTAAAATTAATATTAGTAGAAAACAAACTCCAGTATTATTGTTATTATAAATACAATCTATAAATGAAAGTCACAAAATGTTTCAATTAAATCAATGTCACAATGGAAGTCTTCTTTAAAATGTCTAGAATTCTTTTGAACTCCCATGATATGGATAGGATCAGGAGCATGTTCATCCTCTTTCAAAAATAAATCCCATCCCTTTTCAGAAAACTTGGAACAGTAATTCTGTGCAAAGCTGATCCAAAATAGTTGTCTAGGTGTATAGGGTAACTCCGGGAGTAGAGGCTCAGAACAACAACCATATTTCTGTATACAATTACCTTTAAACATTAATTAGTAGAATATATGATTACAAAAAGCTTTTTTTTTTACTGTAGGCCTCATATGTAGTTTGAAATACTAGGATGTCCACAATGTTTTCATTGACCATATGAGTCCAATTGGTACTCAAAATAGACTTATATTTTTGTAGTATGCAGTGAGTCTTTTGTGAGTAATATTGAGTGGCATCCATATCAAACCATTCAGAGTACTTGCCTTTGATGCAGATACCCATTTGATCAACAGAGTGAGAGTTCTCGTGACGTATTATAAAAACTAGTTCGCTAAAATTAAGATATGTTGGAATAAACGGAATAAAAGTGATTATTGGAATGTGCAATCAAAATCCCTGACTTAACAAAGAAATTGACTTTAAGGATGTAAAAATAAAATACAAAAAGGAAACATTAAAAACCCTTAGACCAGCGTTTTTCTAAGTGGGTGCTGCGGCACACTAGGGTACCCACTCACCGTCTATAAAATATTGGAATAACTTAATACATTATTTTTATATATTAAAAGATATAATTTTAAATACTATAAATTATACACATGGATGGAATGGTTTGAGAGGAGTAGTATAATATGAAATATGTATGCTTGAAATGAGTCGTATATTTAGATAGGATATTATTTTTTATCAAATATTTTCTAAAAAACTATGTAAACCCTTTATTGATTGATTGAAACGTATAATTAATATACTTAATTCTGCTAATTAGACCCTTCTAATTACTAACTTCGTTTAAAATATTTTAGATTAATAATTATTCTTCACGATATGAAATGCCAATGTAGAATGCAATCAATTATTTAATCAGTAGATTTGTATTTTTCCCGTACGTATAAATAGACAAACAGCAGAAATAACATTATTTAGTTCAAATCATGAGGTTCAGCCTCTATGTTTCCTTTTGCTTCCTTTGGCATCTTGCTTCCTCCTCAACCTCATATCCAGAACAAACACATCAAGCATTGAGAGATGTGCTATCCAGCTTTTCTGAGGCGGGGGAATGTCATGTTCTTGCTGTCAATATAGAGAGCCCAGCTCTTTTCATGATCTTGAACGAATTTGCTTCGAGTATTGTGAACTTGAAGGGAGATTTAAGGGTCTGCTTGATTTTTTAATAAGGTTTTGACTCCATAGTCTTCTTTTGATTCCTTTATTAGATGAGCCCAAGGCTAAAGGAGGCACTCAACAAATTTTCATCCTGTAAAATATTTGTAACTGAGGAATATACACAGCTAATACATATGGATCGATTTGGATCCATCCATTCAATTCTACCAAATGCAATGTTCTATTTCTCAAAGGACAAGGAATGGAGATTAGGATTAATGCCGGAGGTTCAATCCCAGCCTTTAATAACGTTTGAAAAGAGTTCAGGTATAGTAATATTATGCCGTGATTTACGCATGGATTTGAATCCAGATTATCTCTCTATGTTAGATGATCATTTTTTAACCTATTTAACTTGTAAGTATTACAAATGGAACTCAAAATCCACACTAATCAACGTTTGGAGGCCCCTCAAGGGGATGTTTTATAAAAAACGAATAGACTTTGATTCTTGTAAAGTACGATAATATACTATTTTTATTATTCTCGAGAAAGAATCATTCGAATTAATGTGTTTTTCAGAACTCGATCCAGGGTCAAATGGTGAGGGTTAAGTTTGTACCTTACAAGCCTTTTTTCTTTTATGAGGGGGATGAGCTCAAAGGAGTTGAAGTGAAATTTATGAGCCATATACTTCAGGCTTTGAAATTTGAAACAGTTTGGACAAAAGCAAAGTCTTGGGGAACTTGGTACGAAAAAACGAACAAAACTGACGGTATGATTGACGATATTCGTAAGGGGACTGTGGATTTAGGCATTTCAACACCAGGAATTAGTTATCATAGGTATCAAATCGCTAGATATACAGGTAATTAATATTTTGTTATTACAGTATTAATAGTTATTTTTGAACTAGTGTTGAAAATTAAGCACGTGGTAAAAATGCCTTTGTAAATGTCATTTTCCAAGATTCAATTTGTGGGTCGCACATCTTGGTCAATAAAAATTATTTTAAAAATACATTATCTGTATATATATGTTATATAATTGAGTTTGTGTGTATCTCCTTTATGGGTGCCCCCACTGTTGGGCCTAGCAGGATGAAACTATGCCTCTTTTGAACATGGTGAAGCTAAGGCAGGTGTCCGATTTTGGGGCTTATAAGGAGGGCTTATTCTATATCCAAAACACAATTTTTTTTTTTGGAGCTCAAGGAGACTAAATTGGGGGTTGAGTTATAAACCAAAAAAGTGATTGGCGTCTAAAAAACAACTTTACGAATAATGTTGTTTTATTCATTTATTCCAAATCAAAAAAAAATATGGGCAAAAACAGAAATAGGTGAAAATTGTAGGTTCGTTTTATTCAGGTTTGGCTATTGTCAATGTGGTTTTCCAGTCCCTCCTTGGTCCATGTAACGTATGGTAACCCTTTGCTACTTTGGAATAAAAATGTATTGATAAACACATGTTTAACTGAGGGATTCGCAATAGCTTTTTGGTTTTTAACCAATATGAGATGAAGAGATCATCTTGCGGGCCACACTTATGAAAATATTGGCTTTAATTTTTATCGGATACTAAATAATTTAAAAAATGATAAAAGTCAAAGATGTTTAAATATTTTACTTGTCTGTAATTGGCTTATTTATTACTCTGCGCTATATTTTAAATGTTCACGTCCAGACTGGTTGTGACAATGTTCATTATATGATCAAAGTGCTCATAAGTGAGTTTAGGTCGTTATTTTTTTTTTTTTTGCTACACCCATCTCAAAGAAAACAGCGTGACTTCCTCAATATATCTAAGTGTAGGCTCAAACCTGGGAACCACTAAAATCAGACGTTGGATTTATTTTATATCATATCATTTTACGCCGAGGTCTTGTTGGTTGATTTAAAGGCATGTGATAAAAAAAAGGAAAATATTTGGAGTATCTATAAGTAATTTGCCACCAACTTTTTCGCCGTTGGTAATTTTGCGCCAAGGATATTTTGTCCCCCTTTGTTTTACTTTTATATTATCAGTTTGAATTTTCATCTCAATCAAATTAATTACATAGCTAGGAAAAGAAAAAAAATATCAATATGATTGACTTAATCAACCATTGATTAATGTATTTTATAGTCCGCCCTGTTCTTCTTTGATTTTGGATTGTATACATTCAGTCGATACATCATTTTTTGGGATTACAAATATAATCTTATAATGGAAGAGTTGCTTAAAATACAACGTGATGTTGATATAAAATTACATCTACATCGAATATTAATTATAGCTTCATTATTGTACAAAGTTCATATGAGTTTACCAAGAGGAATATTTCATGAGACACGATAATTTGAATAGAACAGGTTCTAAGATTTGAGCTTATGCTTCTCCAAATAGTATTAAAACTCTTTGGCTATTTCTTTTAATTATTACTTCTTAATTTATTTGACCATGATTGTCCTTTTTTTGTTCTTCCAAGAGCTATATAATTAATATGATGGAAATACAAAAGTAAAGTTCGAACAGATAATATAACAAGCGGGGAATATGTCGTGCGGAAAAATCTCCTCAAGGATAAATTATCAGTGGCAAAAATGTACGTGGTAAAATTTGAATTTTTTATGACTCGAATAGTGCATTTCACATTTCCAGTCTTCAGAAGGGCAAATTTACAATAACTTTTTATACAAAAATAGATTTTTGTAAATCTGCTGTGTCAGGGCGTTAAACTTTATGCATGCCCCCCCCCTTAAGAGGCCCACCACCATTGCTTTAACCCCTTCTTGAGTGAATTAGGGAGCATAATATGTCTAAATAGTAATGAAATTATGGCACATCTCAAATATTGAACATATATTTTGATATTGCTAATCTGAGAATGTGTACAAAATAGATGTGCGTTATAACTGGATCATTAAAACTTCTCCTATGCTATTGATATGATATAAGTATGAACGTGTAAATATGTATTAATACATGAAATAAAGAGCCAGTCTGTTCTAAGGGTTTAAAGAGTATCATATTAGTAATAATTGAAACGTAACATGGCGCAGTCGGAAAGGTAATTAAGGAATTAAGAAACTTTGAAAAGAAAGAACAAAAACTACCTGATAAAATTAATTATTAAAAAGGATGGCGAAGAAAAAGCGAATTAGAAATGGAAAATCAATCACTTGGTGGAGTGGATTCAAACGCAGGGAAATAAAGTAGAAATAACAAATCAAGAATCTACACTGAAAATAATGATTATTCTCCGTTTTATACTTTATAGGTAAGGATGGGATTTATGAAGAGGATAAAGAGAAAAGAGATCAATACTTATTTATTTATTGAATTAAGACCTCTGGGGAGAAAAAATGAATTAAAAAAGCTGATAACCTTTTACATTCATAACAGTGTTAGTGTAGTGAAAATATTATAATTATGTTTAAATTTATATATATTCATTTTATTATATATTTTTAAACCAATATACACCAAAAATAGGCAATAATGCTTACTTCAGAGGGAAAAAACATGCACTATTTGTTTTTCCTTTTATAGTCGCAAAACTATGTTTTTTTCAACAAAGTCCAATAATAATTTAGCGGATAACTTTAGAAAATAATTTGAAGAATACTTTTTATAGGTTAGAACAGTCTCTAGCAAAATGATTATGTTTAATCCTACTAACCATAGGATTAAATATTTCAAGAGTTACTAGGGGTCTTCAATCAGACAAACTTGCACTAAGAAATATAGAAGATCCCTATCTACAAAATCCTCAGTCTTACTCACCGTTTTTCATGGCACACTCACACGTAGTTACTCAATACATAGATATGATTTCATAAAAGAATAATGATTACAGCTTAAGAAAAAAATAATAATATGACGTTATAACTGATGAGCCAGGAAGTACTCCAGTCTCTAGGGCCAAACTTGACGAAGCCTTAGCTACTCATGCTCAATGCTACATGCAAAAGACTTGCCATATTTCATTTTTATTTCTTAGATAAGAAATATGAATATGATATACATCAGGGAGTGTTATTCCGAGTGGTCCATTAAAACCTGAACACTTTGAATTATAAACTTCAACAAGATATACTTTATTAATTAACAATATCATTTTAACAAAATTAATAATACAAATAGATGTGTGTCTAAGCTCTCTTAACCATTAATGCATTCCCCTTAGAGGCAATGATAGCTTGCAGGCGGTGGTGGAAGGCATCGTACCCATTGCAGATGTAGTCTTCTGTATTGATGTCCCGGTACTGGCTGACAGTGACTTTGAGGGCCTCGGTGTTTAGATGAAGGATATTCTTGTTCAACGGTCAATTTTTCGACTTGTACGTAAGCTAGATGGCTCAGGTACCCGAAAAGATAACAAAAAAAGAAAAAAAAAAAAGAAGCAAACCTAGGTTTGGTTTGTATTGTAACTAATTGGTGATGCTTTAAAATATCAAAATATGAATTAATTTATATTATTGGAAGTTAATTAATTATTGAATTAGTAAGTGTTAATATTTCACTTGATCACCCGGTCATTTTTGCCATTTTTCTAACTTTGATTGGGATGTGCAACCTAAAGATAACGTCGTATAACAATGAATTCCCTCACCTCATGACAACTTTTCGACACTAATCGTAATCGAAATTCAAACAAATCGAAAAAAAATCTGTACTAATTATCAATCTTTTAATTAATCTATATTTTCCATGTATATTTTGAGGGTAAGCTGTAGAATTACTTTTGCCTCGCACTCTCTCCTTCTATATTGAAATTGGAGACTGCAACAATAGAAAGTTGAAATTCAATCAAAATTTTAATCATAATGGAATAACTGGATGAGATTTTGATTTCATCTCTTATCTAGAATTCGGAAGGAGGAAGAGACGGACTCGGATTGGATCCATGGATTGAGGGTAGGGGTAATATACAAGGAAATGTGTTGACTTAAATAATTCGATATAATCTCTTCCTGCATCATACCTCAGTGCACGGATGAACTCTGAGTCTCTATCCCACCTCTGAATACTCTATTAGAGACTAACTAACAGGCTCCTCTACATAATGAGATCCTCCATTTTGATTTGATCATCCAAAGTGATAATTGTCTGAATATCTCGAAAAAGTCGAGAGATTCCTTCTAATGCAATAAGGGAGTTTGTATTTGATCGTTTCGAAAATCAAAAATGAGTGATACATTTATTATGTAGGTATTTTGGAATGGAGAATCCAAAAATGAGTTTTTTACAGCAATTAGTCAACTCTTAACTGCATAAATTTTAGTTTGAAAGTATGTTGAATAGTATTATTTATATGTATTTGTAAGATAAGCTATAAGATACAATTGAATACCAGAAATTGGTTTGTATCACTTCTAAACGTATAAGAAATCATATATAAATAATTTTATATATGTTAATCAAAAGTTATAAATTTAGTAAGGAAGTGATAAAATTTCAGCTATTTCTTCAGGTAATTACTTAAGCAAAATTAACTGTCATTTTAAGTAATTACCATTTTGTATGCAATTTTGAATTTATACCGTCAAACAAACTACATGCAATAATACATTAAAAAAATCCCTTAGTTTTGATTTTCGAAAAAATGAAAAGTATGACCTGCCCTGCCCCTTAAATAATATATCCTTCTGGTGCAATTGTTCCAAAACTTTTTTGAGTTCAACCCTTAAAATATGTGGCTAGACAATGTGCGATCCCTACAGCTCTCATTCAAATATGAATAAAAATTATAAAATAATTATTCTTGTTCATAGAGCATAATTATAACAAGATTTTTTCCATGTTTAATTTGACCTTATATTTAAATACTTCAGGCACGATAAATATGACTGGATGGAGGGTAACGGTTGTTGATGGCACAAAACAAAAATATTTTAGACGGTCATGATCAAGACTTAAACACATCTTGTGATCCATGATATTTTTGGATATAATCAAGTTTACAAAATATCGAAACCTCTTGATTTTTCAACTTTATTTTTGAATTTTCATTACGGCTAATACAGAAAAAGTTGTGTCATGGTGTGAAAATTACCTATGATAAATTACATTATCCTACAAGGTCATCTTTAGGTCACACATCTCGATCAAATAATAAAAACAGACAAAAACTCTCTACTTAGTAAATTCATATACTAACAAGACATTTTTAGCTGATTTGATAAAAAAAATTTATTAACACTTTTCTAACCTATAAAAAGTATTTAAAGAGTTTAAAAAAAAAAAATTCTATGGAAAATAAAGAAAAGAAGAGAACAGTTAAAAAAAATGATGCTCCACGTATAGCGTGCATCATTTTGTTACGCTTTCAGAAAAAAAAATATCAAAGTTTTCCTATGTTATTCCCTGTTTTTGCTCCATAGTGTAGCCTTTGAATAAAGCTTCATAAATCTTTTTTATAGATTAGAATAATGTCTATCATAATTAATTAATGCCAAATAATGATTGATACTGTATTTTAATATTAATTAAGTAAGTAAAGAACTCTTGTCTCCTTTCAAACGTAGAACCAGATGTGCTACCTAAAATTACCTTGTAGGAAAAGGATTTAATTATATTTTTAAATTATATTAATATTTAATTTTTGTACCATTTGACATTTTCAACGCTACACGTTAATCGATACTCGAAAAACATTTAAAATCAAAGATATATACAATGTACACATATTTTCATCTTAAATTTTAAACGGATCTATCTGTAGATATATTGAGCTCGGGAGGGATCAATTATATTTGTCGAAAACCAGTGGTAATACCATCTTACTTGAATCTAATCAAGCCATTCACACCATTTGTATGGGGAAGCATTATGGCCTCTACTTTTCTCATTTCCATCGTTTTTGCCATACTGTACCATAGTTTAAAATATTTAAACGAGAGTTTAGTTAGAAGGAATGTCCCAACTTCAAACTTTTTAATACTGACTACTTCTTATTTATTGGAGCAAGGTATTGTCGTGACCTTGAGGAGTGGAGGATACTATATTATTTTAATGATTTTGTGCATTTTCTATCTAGGTAACATCAATTGGTTTTCCTCTTGGTCTTCTGGGCGAATCATTCAGATTCTTTGGGACTCAATAAGAACAATTTTGATCCTTGCATACTGTTGTAATTTAAGAGCATTTCTAATTTTAAAGGAATACACGAAACCCGTTGAATCTGCCTATGACCTCGTTGAACAAAAGAGAGAATTGTTTTTATATGGAAAAAGTCTGACCAGTACAATTCTATTCAATTCTCCTCTCGGAGTGGACAAAGAGGCTCTCAAGTTATTTAATGGGGACTTTCTGTACTATAATTCAGCTGGTCAAATCCCAAAAGAACATCATTCCTTAATTGTGGAGAGAGGAGCTTGTATGACGAATGTGGAGAACACTATCAAAGCAACAGCAACCAGCATAATAAAAGGTGAAAAAGGACCAAGTTGTCATGGTTGAGCTCATTTGCACACAAGTGTAGATATTATTTTATTATTTTTGAAATGTTGTGTCCTGAAGGTTTAAAAATCGTAGTTTTGGCCCCAGGAAAAAACCTGCAACTTTTGAATATTTTTGAAAAAATATCTAAGGTCAACAGTTTTGAAAATGTGCACTTTTTTTAAAAAAAAAAAAGGGTTTTTGTATTTAAATCATCTATCAAATCCACATTACAACTAATTTCCTTAAAACATTACATTGCTAATAAATATATTTATCTGCTCAAAACAACGAAACTGTTATTTCAAGGCTAGGGCCTTGTCCTTACATTCTGTCAAAAAAAAATACCGGGAATTGTTAACTTCAATTGCCCATGCTGAAGGGATTGAAACACATTTTTTTCTAGGTAGGCAGCACTGTCTTTGGTCATGATGCTAAGTTTGAGTGCGATTTGTTGAGCAGTTGGCTTGCAATAGCTGGATAAGTAGGCCTACCTCACTCTAGGGAAAGAGCGGTCAAGGGAAAAATAAAAAATTCAATCTAAAATACAGGGAAGAATATATTTCTTACGTAATCGACGTTATTCTTCTCTTTTTAATAAGGGGTAGACTCACTCTTCAATCCCCCGGACTGACTGTGTGCCTAACTGGAGGAACATGTAGCATCTTCTAATTTTAAGTCAGTTAGAATTGAGAACTACTCAAACCTACTTTCCTTGCCTTGAGTGTCCACTCTTCGCCTAGAGTCCTTGAATGTGAATCAGCCATTTTACTTTCAGTCAAGTTTTCTACTATTTTTACTTGATGCAAGAAATAAAGTCTGGAGGATCACTTACTCCTGTGGGCTCGGACTTACTTCTCAGATGATAATGTTGTCGAATAACAAGACTGTGCTCCGGCCCTAACTCCCACAGATTTTCAAACATATTTTTACCAATAACACCAATTTCTGGTCAAAGAAAATGAGGCTTACGTATCTACCCGACGCCAAAGCTTTGGACTACACTTTTTGTCACGTGTAGATTCCAGACCCGATACTCTAAGGTACTGTCAAAGAACACTGTGGCGATATGTCTAAAAAATACATAAGAAAGACGTGCTAAGACCTGAGTAGGCATCTTGATCCCATTGTTAGACGCCATTAGGCTACATCAAAGATTAGAGGAGACAATATAGTGCTACAACTGGTCTCCAAATATGTTTTGTACATGTATAGTGGCTATGGAAATATATCTTATATAAGTTAAAAGTATGGATTGGTCATAGTCTATCGTTGTACTCCGCATAAAAAGGGATATGTGTAAAAAATATGATATGCTAGTATGGTAAAATATAAAACCGAAAATCAATGTTGTCACTCAGACAATCTAACTTTATCGAAAAATTAAAACTTTTAATTATTACTCTACACATTAAATTTAGTATACACATAGCCTATGCAACTTTTTGTCTCTGCCTTATGTAAATTAAAAGACTCTAGAAAAAAAGCGGTCAAGGGAAAAATAAACAATTCAATCTAAAACACGGAAGATGTTCCTAACACAGTCACCCTTATTCTTCTATTTTCACTAGAGGAGTTGACCCCCCCCACCCCACCCACACACACTGGCTGCGTACCTAGCTGGAAGAACATGAACTGCTTCCAATTTGAGCCAATCAGAATTGAGAACTACTAAATCCTACCTTCCTTGCCTTGAGATTTTTACAAAGAACGAAATTATTGAATAAAGAGTTTCCCTAAAATTTTGTGTTGCGAACGGAATTTCAAGTGCTGACCCATTGAAAATGTTAAAAAAAGCTTTTTGGGTGAATCAGTTTTATCAAAGACCCGAGCATATCAGTGGTACAAAGCGTTGCAGGAGTGCTGTGAAGTCAAAAGCGAAGGTTATATTCATTGTTTTATTTGATATTGGTAGTCTGGTACATCATGAGTTCGTTCTAAAGGGACAAACGGTCAATAAGGAGTACTATTTGGGCGCACTAAGGGGTTCACGTGAGAAAATCCGTCAAAAAAGGCTTCAATTATGGATGAAAAACCCGTGGATTTTACACAACGATAATGCACGATCCCTAAGAGCCACTATTGTCCCAAATATAAATTGGCCCTCCGTTGAGTCTATTAAATCCATTAAACAAACTTTGTGAAAGGAGCTAGGCAACAAAATAAATTTCAATGATTACATGTGAAATTTGTGTTTTGTATAACAATTCCCGGTACTTTTTCGACAGAATGTATTTACGGGGTGTTAAGATCAAATCGGTGGATTTTTCAAAAATCTTTAAATTGTCATTGAGGATACATTTTTCGGCGGATTTACTTGAAAGTTAGTTTGAATTGTACATAATTATGTATGCATTTGATATATTAGCCTCCATTATAAATTGCATCAAGATTTAGGCTCTAAAAGAGGAGCAGGCGTTGATGAGGCCATGATAATTTTGAATTTGGTATACTTTACAAAATAGCTAACACTCCAGTGTGCAAGCTATCTATGTCGCCACGTTTGTATACTCTCTCAGAGAAACACAAGCACTGAGGCAGCTGATTTTTTTAAATATAGATAGCTTATTCAAACTTGTACCTCACTATTCTTGTACATCAAAAATTACTCCCTTGAATTCAATATTTGTAGGTTCACGCCCCGGTTGTTCCTAGAGAAGGAAATATACTAAATGTATATGGACTTTAAAAATAATTCTTTGGTTTTATAGAGTAATTGTAACAATATAATGTTTACTTATACTTAATCAGCGAAACTCCATCTGACCAAATAAAGGAACATTAAAATAAATATCCTTAATTACGTAACGATGGCTTGATTATATCTTCTTTAAGGACAGACAAGTGGGAATGTACTGGATGGAACTGGACTGGACTGCGGTCCTAAATATGGACTGACACAATACTAGACCTCTAGTGGCTATTCTTGTACATTAAAGAGTCCATATTTTTTTGCCATATCTCTTTGTACTTATTTGTCAATATTTAATCCGATCTTTATTACAGATTTTGGGGATTTTCCATATCATATAGCAAAAACCCCTATCGGTGTGTTTCATTCGGGATTTATGATGCCGAAATGGAAGTTCCCTTGGACTGAGGAAATCTCCAGAGTGATTAGACGAATGAGGGATATGAATATTTATGAAATACTGCTAGGGAGATACAAACCACCTGACGTTGTCTTTCGCCAAAAGGATCCTATTTTAGTTGAAAGCTTGAAACTTGATCATTTCTACACAGTGTTTTTCTTACTACTTCTTGGGATGTGCATTTCAAGTATTCAGTTTCTGGGTGAACTATCCGTTAGAAGAGGTTGCTTAAATCACACTAAGGAGATCCATCAAGAATAACATCTGTTATTTCTATCTATATTTTATGAGGCATTTATCATTCAAATATTTATGTAGTTTCTTTTCCCTCGTCATATAATAAATAAAACTTTCACAACTTATCTACTAGACTCCTTTTATTCAACTGACCACATGTATTTCATTATTAGTATAGATGTTTTTTTTTGTGTAAGTGCGCGAGGAGAAGGCGGGAGCGATACATAAGGTGATCCTGAATTAAGACTTTTATGATAATTACATTTCCATTCCTATATATTAATTTTTTTATGAATTTTTAAGGAGAGATGGGGAAGATTTGAACAACCCCACGACTAATTCAGTAATGAACAAAAAAAAAAAAAAAAAAAAAGAACACACGCATCATCCTTCTTTTCTTTTCTAATTTTTATGCTTAGTTTTTTTTTCCAAGGATGCTCTTAATTCATCAGGACTGATCCCTTACAATAAGAAACGCACACCGATATCAGAAGGTGGCCTAGATAATTAGCTCGTTTCTTTTAGTATTGATAAAAAGTACCAACTACAATTCTTAATTATCTTGATGTTGTGATATAATCATCGTTACTTCGAAGAAGATGGGGTGGAAATGTGTTCCCCTGGAAAGCTACACTCCCAAGTTTTCACAGATTCCCAGGCTTCACAATCAATTGCTCTAATCAAAGTGGGAAAGAGGCATTCCAAGATCAAAAGTTAACCAAAAAAAACAAAAAAACCAAGAGACACGTTAGAAAATAACTAAAAATTCAAAAATCTGCAGCCTCCATTTTACAGATGATGACTTCCGCATCAAGTAGGTCGACAAGCAACATGGCCATGGGGGCCAACTAAACATAGATCTAAAATAAAGGTAAGACTCAATAGACTTGTATTACTTATTGGCTATTGGACAGCACGCTCGGGAGTTATTCTCTTGAACTTGAGTTGTGTACTTTCGCGCCCCGGTGATTCCTAGAGAAAGTAATATACTTCATGTATATGAATTTCATCAGAAATATTCTTTGGTTAGATGGAGTAATTGTTATACTATAATGTTCACTTATACTTAATAAGTGCAGCTCCATCTAACCAATTAAAGGAACATTAAAAAAATAAAACTACTACCGTAAGATCCTAATGTCCTTATCCTAGTGTTCTTGTATATCTAAATTTATACAACAAAGCTTCAACTATTTCAGTTATGTAATTAATTTCCACTTGATATGGGCCGGTATAAAAATAAGAAAAATATCTATGCACAAAATCCAACTTAAAATTGAAAAAACAAAAACACTCAACACTTTGTCCATTATATTAATTAAAGAGTGGCCCACGAAACTTTTTTTTTTTTGATATTGCTATAAAAAAAAGACGGATGGATATTTTTTTATTATTTTTTTTTATTTGAAAGCCTTAACCTTCCGGTTAATAATGAAACACCTCTTTATTCATGTGGCCGCCATCGCTGGCCTTAAAGTAGCCCATTCTGTCGACCCAACTTTTCAATACATTTTCGATTGTGTGAGCATCAATAGCTGCAATGGCAACTCCAATTTCGTGTTTCAAATCGTCAATCGTCTTTGGATGGTTGGCGTAAAATTTATCCTTGACGGTTCCCCACAAAAAATAGTCCAACGGAGTCGAATCATAGCTACTAGGTGGCCAGCTGACGTTGCGGGTTCGGCTTATGATGCGATTGTCGAAGACAGTGCGCAAATGATCCACTGTAACGTTGGCTGTGTGGCACGTAGCACCATCTTGTTGGAACTAAATGACGTTGATGTCTTGCTTTTCCATTTGGGGAAACAAAAAATCTTCCAACATGGCCCAATAGCGCTCACCATTGACAGTAACGGCAGCTCCTTGCTCGTTTTTTCGCTTTCGGCAACAGCAGCTCCTTGCTTGTTTTCTCGTTTTTTCGCTTTCGGCAACAGCAGCAATGTTTTCGATTGAACGCACTGGACGAATACGGGAACGCGTTGTTTTATCCATTAACGAACCAGTTTAGCGCGCACGCTTCACAAATTTATCCACAAACTGCCTGGAAGGTGCTTTATTTCGACTGACGTAATTTTCTTGCAGTTTCGTTGGAAGACTGTCCATTTTGGAAGTAAGTCTTCAGTATTTCCCTATTTTTTTCGAGTGTAAACTTAACTATTTCGTAAGCCGGATACCTTTTACAAAATATTAGACACAATGAAAATGTTACTACAGCTGTCAGACGTCAAAAAATTGGTAGTTCAAAATGCAACCGCTAGATGGGCCACTCGTTATATGGTTACACTCGAATAAAAATGTATAGGTTATTTCCAGTGATTGCTTCTTCCGATGTCTTACCTTACAAACAATTGATTTTGTTTTGAGTTGCCCACTAAAAGCATTCTGAGCCTATTATTTCCTATCCTTTTCATACAATTAAAAAAACTATCCCTATGGCCAATTTCTCTTCTCTTAAAAGCCACCCTCTTTAAAATTCTCTCTCTCTCAAAAATATCATTTGCCGTAAATTCACAATTTTTATTAAAAACCTCTCCCAAGAATGATATCTTCCTTTTGATTGACGTATCCGATGCATATGCAAATCTGCTATTCTCTAAAAATGTATTATTAATTTGTAGGGGTTGAAAGATGGAACTGTTCCGTCAATGTGGAAAACCATTCCGTCGTAGCTCTCCTCACCTCCAGCACCCCTGGACCTACCAGAGCAGCATCAAGCAGCCAAAGTCTCCAAATCGACTATGAACGTCAAAATGCCATTTGGGTAGAGACGTTCTTGAAAAATGAGGTTCAAACAGCTCAAGAGCTATATAAGAAATTATCTCAGTAGACACTCTCCTCAGGATTTAAATCGCCAAAATTATCCCTAGTCAAGCTTGAAGCTACAAGAGCCAAGGGTCTTGAAATCAAAGCCAGCCTTGAAATAGAAGATGACCTCTCCTTGTAAGTTTTTAAAGACCATCACAGGATTGACACAAGTGCAATTTCCCACTGTCTAATCACAAATTCACATTGGAAGATTAAATATGTTACGGAAGAACTCAACATAGCTGCATATATTGGATTAAGGAGGAATTGAAGAATAATGAAGGGTATGAAATTATCATTACCCTCTTGTGTAGGATATTAGAATCTTCGGACATGGAGCCAGCTCAATTATCAAAGCTCTCTTATATGACGGGGCAGATGATGCTACTCTTCAAGACCCCCGAAGCTAGGAGACTGTTCCGTCATCTGTCAAAAATTTCGTCGTAGCTTAAAGTTTGGAAGACCCTGGACTTGGCGATACAACATTTTTCTTCCTCTTTTGTTTCCCTTACTTGAAATATCTACTCCCATTACACCAAAAAATTTGTAAATCACCGCAATTAGGATAATTTACCCCTGTTCCCCAACCACTGATATAATGTTTCTGTTGAAACAAATCGACCATTATAATTATAGATCATTCCTTTCCTTGTCAGCTGTCAAATTTACGATGTCGACAAGGGATAAAATTCTTATTTTCTCAACTGTGTATCTTTTTTTAACTATATTAATCATTTCAGTAGTCAAACAGTATATACACCTCCAAAAATTGCACATCCAGCTCTGATAAGATGGGAGAGCTCCCCTGAAGCAACGCCTCAAGTGCCCACAACAGAGATTAAATATGCTCAGCACATTGATGCTCTTCAATATTTCCCTCCATCGAACCCACAGCCCAATCTAAAGATAAAACCTCTAAAAGAGAAAATACAGAAAAGTCCAATACCAAACTTATCCTTAATGTTCTTGGGGAAACATGGTCCATCCTTTCCTGTCTTTACAAGTATGATGAAGGATCTACATCATGCCATGGAGGTGAAGCTTTTGAAAAATAATTAGCTATAACTTTGTCATTTATACTTTTTTCCCCTTACAGACAATGGTTGGAAATCCACTGGAAATATTCAATGGACAGCCAAGTTCTATTTTAACCACAATGAAATCTTTTTTGTACAATTTTTTAGGGGCTTCCTATGGCAATAATAAATTGGATATCTTCGATTACTCCAGTGTTATTATTATTATAAATACACAGCTCTATAAATCAAAGTCACAAAATGTTTCATTTAAATCAATGTCACAATGGAAGTCTTCTTTAAAATGTCTAGAATTCTTTTGAACTCCCATGATACGGATAGGATCAGGAGCATGTTCATCCTCTTTCAAAAATAAATCCCATCCCTTTTCAGAAAACTTGGAACAGTAATTCTGTGCAAAGCTGATCCAAAATAATTGTCTAGGTGTATAGGGTAACTCCGGGAGTAGAGGCTCAGAACCATGTGTCTGTATCCAATTACCTTTATACATTAATTAGCAGAGTATATGATTATAAAAAACTTTTTTTTTACTGTAGGCCTCATATGTAGTTTGAAATCCTAGGATGTCCACAATGTTTTCATTGGCCATATGAGTCCAATTCATATTCAATATAGACTTATATTTTTGTAGTATGCAGCGAGTCTTTTGTAAGTAATATTGAGTTGCATCCATATCAAACCACTCAGAGTACTTGCCTTTTCCATTGATGCAGATACCCATTTGATCAAAAGAGTGAGAGATCTCGTGACTAATTATAGAGCCCAGTGCACCAAAATTAAGATACATTGGATGCTTCAATGAATAAAAGTGAGTATTCGAATGTTCATTCAAAATCCCTAACTTAACAAAGAAATTGATTTTAAGGCTGTAAAAATAAAAAAAATGCAATCTATGATTGAAAAAGAAACATTAAAAATCCTTAGACCAGCGTTTTTCTAAGTGGGGGCTGCGGCACACTGGAGGGTCGACTGACCGTGTATAAATTATTGGAATAAATAAATACATTATTCTTACATATGAAAGGATAAAATTTTAAATTCAATTTGGATAAATAAATAATATTTATAAAATTAACTGTAAAAGTACACACTGCCAATAACGTCTCATGTCAATAGCACAGCAAAGTCAGCCTGACTGCAGTGTGCAGCATATTGTTTTTGAGTTTAACTGCCAAAATACATTTGATTTCTCAAAGAACGTCATGGATTGTTTTTTAAAAAGAAAAACCCCACAAGAACTGAGTGAAAAAGGTTTGAGAAACGTTGCCTTACACTTCTACCAACGGTCCTTTTACTCCTTAGTATTTCATTCCCAGAGCCATCTATCTATCCTTTTTACCTCCAACAAAGAAGTTGAACGGAGGTTATGTTTTCGCCTCATTTTGTTTGTGACTTAGTTAGACTGTTCTTTTGTTTGTCAGTGACCAGGATTACGGCAAAAGGTACAGATCGATTTTGATCCAACCTGGTACGAAAAATATATATGGCCACAGTAAGAGGCCATAAAATTTTGAGACGTCAAGGTATCTCAGAATATAAAAAAGTGAATAATCGACCATAACTTTATAACAAGTTGAGATACATAACACAATTTGATTTTAGGCGGAGTTTTTGCCCTCTACAGAGTGTTCATTCTAGTTTATCATTATTATTGTGGGTCAAAGTCATAAATCAAATACCCTTTACGTATTTTTGCGTATACTTTAATAGAATAATGATCCCCCAAAGGCTAAAGAATTCAAGTCCGTTTATGTAATTTGTTTGAGTCTCT
The DNA here is from genome assembly GCF_016086655.4 of Lepeophtheirus salmonis. Classification (NCBI taxonomy): domain Eukaryota; kingdom Metazoa; phylum Arthropoda; class Copepoda; order Siphonostomatoida; family Caligidae; genus Lepeophtheirus; species Lepeophtheirus salmonis. The sequence continues at coordinate 5,032,868 of NC_052141.2, forward strand.
CTTTCGAAATGGGTACCTCAGCCACGGAGTAGTATGATTCCTCCTTTACATGAAATATTTATTGATCCTTTCTGCGTTTCCAAATTAGTAATTATTTTTTGATTCAAACTTAAAAGTAGCATTTCCCAACAACCGCTCCAAAATACCATAACATTTATTTATGACTTTTAGCCCTCTATCGTTTACCAGATGAACTTTTCAATAATGATGATAAAAAAAAGATGGGATGTAGATCACCTGGGGAGTGAAATCCTTGAGGGCAAAAATACAGATATGCCAGCTCGGGGGTAAAATGATGGTAGGTAATCCTTCAGGAGGTAGGTGTCCTGTTCCCATGAAAAGATACAAAGTAGGGATTTCTACTTAATTAAGTTATCATTGTCCGAGGTTTAGAGACTAATCAAATCTTCACTGGCACTTAACCGCATCTTTATGAAAAATGAGATAATTTGTGAGCTTTACCTTAATCTTTGGCTATCTATTAGGATAGCCTGCACACTGCCTTTTACAGTTGCCTCCACGGAGATTAGTTTTTCCATTCTCATACAGACTAATACGTAACCCTTAACGTAATCTCTAAAGAAAAAAAAATCGTACAATGAGTTGGATTGGAGGTTAGCCAAGATGAAACAGTAATAAAGTTTATATAAATTGAAAGGGACAACTGATGACGTCAAGAGAAGTCCAATACATCACTAATACCTATGTCAATAAATACGTTTGTATCGTTATTAAAGGATTGAATGTTTGGTTTTAAAGTTGTTACTTATTTTAATAGAAGGTAAAATGCTTGGGTTATTTGGCTCAGTGAATGAAATCCTAGGGGGTAAAAGGAAAGGAGTGCTTCTTCTGGTTTAAAAGAAGTGGTTACTCGCCCAAGGGGTAGGACCCTAGAACCGGAGGGTAATAAAAAAGTACAATATCATACGTGGACTATGAGTGTATTGGAGCGATAATAATAACCAGCTTTGACGTTGTCGAGTCCGTTAAAATGCATGAACCAATCTAATTTCCGGGAATGAGGTCCAATGTCATTTTGGTGATATGCCTCAATGCTCAAAGAAGATGAAAGGAAATCAGAATAGATCTTGATTCGTTGATGAAGTCCTTCCATTAGAGTGTCATTCAACATTTCTTTAGGATAGCCAACAAATATCTTCATTCTTAGCAATTTAGCCATTGCATATTTTTTTACGGAAGGGGACATCCATTTTGAATTACGAAATTTGTGAGCTTTTTCAATTAGTAAATCTCTAGCAGAGAGAGGGAAATAAAAATGGATTAATGAATAGGTACTCCAAGTAAATCATATTACTGAGCAAGGTTCTTCACGGATTCTTGGACTTTGGGGTTGAATTGATGTTGAATGATGAGTCTTGAGAAGGGAATAGCAAATCTTTCACTCCTCTTGATACAGTAATTATATTTGGATAACCTTGGTATACTTTCTAGTCCGTTCAATCTCTTTAACAAATGATTTGAGAGGTTTTGAGCTCTTTTGTCCAAGAACTGTAAGCTGGAGATAACAAAATTCCCGATTAAAAAATTGATCAATGTTCTGGTTTTTGAATTTGTAACTGTGCCTGAGAGCTTCTTCAAGTATTCTCCATCTTTTCTAATGAATAAATCGGCCAAGAAGGAAAAGAAAATGAATTCCTTCTATTCAATTATTAAAAACATACCTTCGAGAACAAGTATGGTTGAATTATCAACCTGTTTACACTTTAGAGCCACAATATAGTCCAACCAAGATTTTGGATGCCCCGGAAGGGACTTTACATTCTTGAGAGACGTGAGACTCTTCTCTTCTCTAAAAAAATTAGATTGAATGCCTGTGGCTAAATCTTGCATTGAGGAAACTTCTTCTCTCATGTCCTGAGTCACATTTCCAAAGAGCTCCAAAACTTGAATGATTGAAGAAGCATAATTATTAAGACTCCAGGAATCAATTTTCCGCCGCGTGGACGTCTTGGTTCTGCGGACTGACTCTCTTTCTTTTGTATTACGAATGAGGAGCATTATCTTTGGGACAAGGGGTTGGGAAAGAATGATCAATTCTTTCTCATCTGCTTCAGTTTGTGAAAGTTGGAAATTGGTGATAAAATTGGAGGCTTGAGGGAAACCGATTTTCCTAGGAGAGAACAACTTCATACCAAGTGCGATTGTCTCTAATCCAACAAAAATTAGATTTGTAACCAATTAAGTATATACATTGAAGCGTACATACTTGATGCAGGGCGTTTTCTCTAGTATGGGCCAACCTCCTAGCATATTTAAAATCCTTTTTAAGGGATTTAATCCTTGAGAATTCCTTTTCTTTGAGTTGATACAACTTCTAAAATACTTTTTGAGCTTTCCAATCATGGGTGTTTCTATTGTGGCATTATATGGGGCTTTAATTAGACTGAAACAAATACAAAATATTAGTTGCAAGAATATTTTCACAATACCAGTTGGTCCCTTGAAATATGAACAATTACTCATTCAATAATTAATGAAGGTTGAGAAATTGAAGTTAAATCGAAATATTTCGATATATTAAAGCATAAACAATATGTACAAAATCTGAGCTCTCTAGCTTACGTACATGTCGATAAAATGACACTTGAACGTGATCGACAAATTCTCATTCCCGCATTTCAAGCACTTATGCGTCTCCAAGACCATTGAATCTTTGGAGAGGTAGAACAGCTTTGTGAAAAGGGGAAACTTGACCTTGATGAGTTGCAAAAAAAAAAAAAAAAAAAAAAAAAAAAAAAGGCCAGCCCTATCTCCTCAAGTACATCAGGACCTATATCTATAGAGTTATAAAAAACCGGGTGGAAAGAGCCCAGTGAGAGTGGACAGGCCTCTTTGACATCTTTAATGAAAGAAACCCAAAACCCATCTCCTCCGTTGCAAGACACATTTGAGTGAGTCTTTTGAACTCTGTTTTGACTCTTTTGCCCCCCCCTGCAGTCCTGATGCCAAGCCCCTTGACTACACCTTTTGCCTGCATGTTGAGAGGAAGGTCTATAGTGTCCGTCATCCAAACACTGAGGCCCTCAATGCCACTGTCAGCCAGCACTGGGACGCTATGAAAGAGGACTACATCTGTAGCAGGTGCCAGGCCTTTCGCTGCCACCTGGAAGACATAATTGCTCATAAGGGTAACTATATTAACGTTGAGGATAGCTCAGACACCCATCTATTTATGTTATAGTATTAATTTTGGATGAAGTTCTATAGTTAATTAATAAATTATATCTTTTTGAACTTTAAAGTTCAGTGTTCAAATTTTAATGTACCCCTCGTTAAATTCAAAAATATCTCACCGATATTTAGTTTTGAGAGAATTCGTTTCTAATGCTGAGAAGGCATTGTTGATGAATAATTTATTTTTGAGGAGGTAGTGACGTCTAAATCCACCGCATGAGAATTCTTCAAAGTCCGTGCAGGGATCCACTTTTTGATTCAAATTCTTAAGGATTTCATTGGACACTCTGAAGCACTCCTTAGTCTGGCATTTCAAAGCATCATGGGTCATCAACTTATCATGATATGCATCTATTATACTCAGGAATATTAGTCATGCAAACATATTTAAAATAGATTAATTACTGCCAGGATTTGACAAATCATTTTTGAAATTTTCTTGAATGTAAATTGATCTTTGTAATTCCGCCAGGGACTCTTGGAAGTTAAGCCTCTGTTTTGAGGCATAATATTCACCTATGTATGGATTGCGTTTAATTACTTAATTATTGTGGGAATATTATAAATTATACCCATGGATGGAATGATTAGAGAGAAGCAATATAGTGTCCAAAAAAACAAGAACCAAATGTGCCTTTGATGATTCATGATTCAACTTCTTGAAATATGTCGAATAATTTAATTTGAAACATGATATCATATTTATCTTGTGTTTATTATATCATATCTTTTCTAAACAACTAAACCCTTTATTGATTGATTGGAAAGTATATTTAATAAACTTATTTCTCCTAATTAAACCCTTCAAATTACTAACTTCGTTCAAAATAATATAAATAAATAATTATAAGTCTCGATATGAAATGCCAATGTAGAATGCAATCAATACATTAATCAGTAGATATGCATTTTGCCCGTACGTATAAATAGACAAACAGCAGAAATAACATTATTTAGTTCAAATCATGAGGTTCAGCCTCTATGTTTCCTTTTGCTTCCTTTGGCATCTTGCATCCTCCTCAACTTCATATCCAGAACAAACACATCAAGCTTTGAGAGATGTACTATCCAGCTTTTCTGAGGCGGGGGAATGTCATGTTCTTGCTGTCAATATAGAGAGCCCAGCTCTTTTCATGATCTTGAACGAATTTGCTTCGAGTATTGTGAACTTGAAGGGAGATTTAAGGGTCTGCTTGATTTTTTAATAAGGTTTTGACTCCATAGTCTTCTTTTGATTCCTTTATTAGATGAGCCCAAGGCTAAAGGAGGCACTCAACAAATTTTCATCCTGTAAAATATTCGTAACAGAGAACTATACGCAGCTAATACATATGGATCGATTTGGATCCATCCATTCAATTTTACAAAATGCAATGTTCTATTTCTCAAAGGACAAGGAATAGAGATTAGGATTAATGCCGGAGGTTCAATCCCAGCCTTTAATAAAGTCTGAAAAGAGTTCAGGTATAGTAATAATATGCCGTGATTTACGCATGGATTTAAATTCAGATTATTTATCTATGTTAGATGATCATTTTTTAGCCTATTTAAATTGTAAGTATTACAAATGGAACTCAAAATCCACACTAATCAACGTTTGGAGGCCCCTCAAGGGGATGTTTTATAAAAAACGAATAGACTTTGATTCTTGTAAAGTACGATAATATACTATTTTTATTATTCTCGAGAAAGAATCATTCGAATTAATGTGTTTTTCAGAAGTCCATCCAGGGTCAAATGGTGAGGATTAAGTTTGTACCTTACAAGCCTTTTTTCTTTTATGAGGGGGATGAGCTCAAAGGAGTTGAAATGAAATTTATGAGCCATATACTTCAGGCTTTGAAATTTGAAACAATTTGGACAAAAGCAAAGTCTTGGGGAACTTGGTACGAAAAAACGAACAAAACTGACGGTATGATTGACGATATTCGTAAGGGGACTGTGGATTTAGCCATTTCAACACCAGGAATTAGCTATCATAGGTATCAAATCGCAAGATTTACAGGTAATTCATATTTTGTTATCACACTATTAATAGTCATTTTTCAATTAGTATTGAAAAGTAGGCGTGTGGTAAAAAATACCTTTGTAAAATGTCATGTTCTTCTATGTAATCTGTAGGTTACACATCATGATCAATAAAGATTCTTTTAAAAATGTATTATCTGTAAATATATGTTATAATAATTGAGTTTTGTGTGTGTCTTCTTTATGGAGGCCCACACGGTTGAGCATAGGAGGCTGCCACTATACATGGGTGCCTCTTTTGAACATGGTCAGGCTAAAACGGGGTGCCTATTTTCGGGGGCCTATAGGAGGGGCTTATAACTAAATATATAATTATATAACATAAGAAAGGTCGGACTCACACTTTCTCAGATCCTGGTCGGTTTGTTTCTTTAGACCTAAATACTCATGAAGATATTGAATACCCAAAATTTCGGGTCCAGATTAAAAATTACAATTTGACGACTACTTGTCTGAAATTTTATATGCATTTCACCTCAAGTTCAAACTTGAATAAAATAGGATTAGGATATATTATAATTATTTTTATAACAATATTGGACATGTCATTACCTTTATGGTATCTCGAAACCTCTCATTCGAAAATAAACTGAAAAAAGCCCAAAAACATCTTGTCTTTGGCCAGTTCTTCCAACTTTGGAATTATTATTGAATAATAGTTAATAAATGGGCCCCCTTAATAAGAAATAAATCATATACAGGCAATCATTGTTACCAACACTGAATGCAGGAAAAGAAAAAATAACTTTGACAGCTTCGAACTAATCACTGTTTATATTTTAGTGTTTCTGCGCATGGCGTTACATGGCTAACACAAAAATAAACAGTTTATTTCAAGGGCAGCTGTTGGTGTTTTTGATTCTTTTCTCCTAATTCGTGGTCTGTACGTTGATTGGTGGAGTTAGAATTATCTCCTTTTAAAATGTGAACTATTCTAGACAATTATGGAACAAAGTTCCAAAGTTGAGTAAAATGGCCTAAAAACAACAGACTTTAACCATTTTTTCTGTTTCTTTTTGGAGAAAAAGTTCTGTGATAAACTAAAAATATGGCCATGTGGAATAAACACGCGATGCAATTGTTTATGTAAATGCTCCTCCAATCACTAATCAAGATTCATGGAGTGTATGTTAGATATAGATAAAACTGGTTTTTTTAATAACTAGGATTAAGTACTAAACATGACCTATATAAGCTTTTTAATTACCAAAAAAGCCCTCGCATCTTTTTTTTAACCGTAAAAGTTCGAGAGCACGAAGCCGAATCGGGTATCAAAGCTTATAAATAATATATGTTACATTATGTCCTACCCGGGTAGTTCGGATCCGGATCCAAACCCCGTCCTATCCCTAGTTATAACTTGACCAATATAATTTATCCTACATTATTCCCATTTTTTGCTTTATAGGTAGGGAAGGGATTTTTTTAGAGAGCACGAGGAGAAGGCTCTTGTTAATATCAGCTGCCTGTAATATAATTTTGAAGAAAATTAATTACTTTTTTTTTTTTTGGGGGGGGAGGAAATTCCACATTTTAAATAATATGAGTGTCTGTAAAATATTATAGTTATATTTAAATTCATAAATATTTATTACTTTATGCATTTTTAAAACAATTCCGACCAAAAATAAGCAATAATACTTACTTCAGAGGGAGAAGTTAACACCACAACGGCGAAATAAAATTTGAACAAAAAAGAAAACATATAACAACCGTTTTTCCTTTCATGATTCCTCTACGGTGTTTTTTATTTACAAAAATCCCATAAAAATTTATTGAATGACTCTAAAAAATAATTTGATGAATATTTTATATAGGTTAGAACAATGTCTATCATAGTTATTTTAATTAAAACTAGCGTTAATACCCAAGATTGGCCAGACTTACCTGGTGTTGTCGAACAGACAAAATTAGCATAAAAATATAGAAGATCACTGCCTCAGAAATCCTCAGTGGTAATCACTGTTTTCATGGGCAACCTCCCATATAGTTACTCAATACATATATGTTCTCTCCTCAAGAATGTAAGAATAATTAGCTTGAGAAAAAGATAATAATATGAGGTTATGAATGATGAGTCAGGGAGTATTTAAGTCACTAGAGCCCCAAATGAACTTTTAGTAAAAATAAATTTACCCCAAACTAATGCAAGGGTATCCAAAGGATTATATTCGGGGGGGCTTGGTGGTTCTTTTAATTTTAAGAAATTAAAATTTAAAGAAAATAACTCCTTAAAAAAAATCCCTTCTTTATGGCATGGAAGTAACATCAACTCCCCCTGTTCCCCCACCACTGCTTTTGAGTCGTACTTGGCATAGCCTTAGCTACACACGAAAAATGCTATACGCAAAAAGCCTCCAATATTTCATAGTTATGATGACATAAATATTTCTTAGATAAATAATTTGAAAATGATATACATCAGAGAGCACTGTATTCAGCGCACCCTGTATGTACTCTCGATGCTATTTGCAAAACGCCTGCAAAATTTAATGAATATTAATTAATTGTTATTCTCGCCCTTTTGTCTAAGATCAAAGTGTAGTATCTGTTCTTTTAAGCTTAATATCTGATCAGAGTACCATGTGTCCTCTTCGATATTAAACTTATTTCCGTTAAGAGGTATATGTGCGGTGCTTGCAATGTCTCCACTATGAGTTGACCAGGTATTACAATACCCCCAGGACCGGCTCACGGTTATATACGACAAATGAAATTTTGGAAAGATAAATAATTTTAAAGAGTGTGGTTTTTAAGAGAAGATAAATTGGCCATAGGGATAGTTTTTTTAATTGTATGAAAAGGATAGGAAATCATAGGCTCATAATGTTTTTAGTGGACAAATCAAAACAATATCAATTTCTAGATCAAACAAAGAAGAAGAAAGATAGGGTTGGATTTAATGCCTCGGTCGAAGTGATAATCAGAGCCCTTAATAGGATGACAGACTATTCATTATTTTGGATGAAGTGTAGAGTAGTTACCAACTTACTAATCTTGGGTAGTTTGTATGGTAAAACATTGGAAGAGAGAACACGTTTCTCCTATAAACAATCACTGGAGACATCCCAACATTTTTTATTCGATTGTACGCCTATAATTAACATAATGGACCAAGTGATTGAGGCTTTCTGTTTTTCAAATTTAAGTTGCATCTTGTGTATCAATATTTTTCTTATTTTTATACCGGCCCATATCAAGCGGAAATTAACTACATAACTCCAAAAGTACAAATTCTATTATATAAATTTAGATGCACAAGAACCCCATTGCCTAAGGGATTTACCGATGTACAAAAAAAATGTTATTCTTTAAATAAAAAATGACTGTTTTACATTCTAAAATACATGCAAACATATGATCTATTTTTTTGGATAACAAATTAGTTTTTTTTCTTTTTTTTTTAATCTTCACTGATTAAATAAAGAACTTTAATCATTTGTTCAAAGTTTGATTGAGATGTACAACCTAAAGACGATGTCATTGAACAATGAAATACCTTACCTCATGACAACTTTTCTACAATAGTCGTAGTCGAAATGCGAACAAGTTGAATAACAAACTGTCCTATCAATCAATTTTTAATCGATCTATACATATTTTATATGTATAGTTTGAGGGCGTGCGCGGAAAACTGCCCTCAGGAGAACTGCCATGGAGGAAAATTACCCGTATTTTGTTCAAACTTCATGTTGGATAATAAAACATTATAAATTTTAAATTTAAAGAATAGTTAAATTCCTGTAAAAATACAGAAAACCTTTGGGTTTCAATTTGCAAACCAGGGGCTTAAACTATATTTTGGTATTTGAGGGTTTCCTTGAATGAATTGGTGGTTGTTTATAAGGATACAGGGGTACCTTAAGTTCCCCGTGCAACTCGAAGGCTTCAAACTATTTTTTGGTATTAGAGGGGATCTTTGGAAGTATTAGATGAATTGGCGGTTGTTTTTAAGAATCCAGGGGTACCCCGTGCATCTTGAGAGCTTGGAACTATTTTTTGGTATTAGAGGGGGATGAATTCCTTGAATGAATCAGCGTTGTTTTTTAGCAATCCCATACCTTCTCCGGGCCAATCTGAGGGCGGAGGGTATTCAACCATATTGGATTGAATTTAAAAAGTTGCAAGGAAATTTTATTGTAATAATATTACTCACAATTGAAGGTACTCTCTTGGGGATGGAAAAAACGAATATGTTCAGATATTTGTCATAAATTATATTGAGTGAATTTATAATGTGTTATCATGAAGTTTGAACAAAATACTGACAATTTTCTCCCAGACAATTTTCATAACTGGCAATTTTCTCAAGGGCAATTTTCCACTGGCAATTTTCTCGTGGGCACTTTTTCTAGTACCTTGAGGGAACACTGTATAATTTTGCCTGCACCTCATACTTTCTCTTTTGATCTCGAAATTGGTGATTATGGCAGGTTAAAATTCAATCCTCGCGAACTTTTAACCATCAGGAAATAATGGGAGGATATTGTGATTTTATCTCTCATCGATAATTCGGAAGGAGGAAGAGATGGACTAGGATTGGATCTGTAGACTTAGGATGCAAGAAAATGTATTACGTAATGAGATGTGATCTCCTCCGGTCTCATCCTCAGTCAACGGATTGACTCAGTGTCCCTATCCATCCTCCGAATAATGAATAAGCAGGGGCGTCTGCAGGTAGTGGGCTGGAGGGACAAATATCGAAATTTCAAAAAATTAATTATCCAAATTATTACCAAAAAATTCTTTTTGTTTTGGAACAGCTGTGGATTTCCAAAAATCGTTTTTTTGATAATAGCTATGAATTTATGAATTTTTTATTCCAAAAAATTTCATATTTAAAACATTTTTTCGGAATTTTTTTGCAAAATATTTAATATTTGATTTTTTTTTCCAAAAAGCTCAATTTTTGGTGAAATTATTCTCAAAAAAAAAAAAAAAATCTCAAAACCAAGCACCTTTTTATATATATATATGTAACCGTCTTTTCTTGCAATCTTTAATTCTCAAATTTTTTAATTTTAACTCGGTAGATGCAGAATCGGAAAAAGTAATTCAAATTTATATAAACTAGCGACAATTTGAGTTACTGTATCACTCTTCTAAAATGGTGAGCGAGCCCGTTATTCAACACAATGAGTGCCTTCCCGCTCTCACTCAATGAAATTTTGAGTAGTGCTCAATTGAGTTCAGGAGTGTCCAATCTCTAAAGGCTTCCATCTTAAAGGAGTGGACTAAGATCGAGTCTGACTACATAAGCTTAGGGATAGACTTAGGCCTCGTATTGAGGCAATTATTACAGCTGAAGTCGATGAAATGAAAGAACTTTGACCGGACCGATATAACCTGTGAAGTGTGAACCTGAACCGGCCACAACCTTGCATATTTCGCAAAAAAAAAAAAAAACCGTGGACAGATTTTTTTTGGTCTTACTTTATGGAGTAATTTTTTTTGGTGTAAACTTATGGACCAATTTTTTTCGGTCTCATATATCATGAGAGAGCCTTTTTTTCTTGATCAACTGTCATTCATTTTTTTTAAAACAAATCTGAAAAGTACACTATAAGTTCTAGAAAAAATACTGTATACATATAAGAGATGACGGGATCAAAATTAATCCCAGCTATCTCTGTTTAACGTCATTCCACTTTCAAAATCATATGATGTAATGTTTTAGCAATTTATCTGTATAATCGGATAGGCCGACTCTTTTGTGACCCAACTAGACCAAATGTTTCCTTGGACCGATCTAAAAAAAATTTATCCATTGTATGGATGTAGACCGAATTTTTAAATGAGACCGGCCAGACCGAGCTTTTTTAGTTCGAATTAGTTCGTTCCAACAAAAAATATAAAGGTCTCAGACCGGTCCAGGGTCTCCAGATCGATAACCAACACTATTAGTAATGCTAACAATATGTATTGGCCAAACAGGAATAAATTGTCTCCTAAGCACAGAGAGGAATTCACTTTTTCAAATATAAGTTTGAAATTATTTACAACTAATTAAAATCATATTTATGATAGATATTACAGGATTGATCTTATTTGCTGGTAAATAAGATTTTATTATTTTCAATTTTTCAAGAGTAAAATTTAAACGAGAGGTTGTGAGTAGATTTATTACACAAATTCAACTGAAATACTGCTTTGTAAAACTTTTATTTCATATGCAAGCCTTCAGCTCTAATATAACCCTGCGGACGCCTTTATATTAAGTCTTTTAAAAATATTAAAGGATTTGTTTTTTAACTGGTTGGATGTAAAAAAGAGTGGTAATTGGTTCTTGCTTAGATTGGGTAAAGTCAGATTATGATAAAGGGTTCTTAAATTTTGAATTCGCTTGAGAACTGGAGATTTATTGTTAATTTACAACAAGTCATAAGTACTTGGTTTTTTGATGTTTTCCTACGAGGTCATCTTTAAGTTACACATCTCGATCAAATAATGAAAAAACACAAAAATTCTTTACTTAGTGAATATGGATACTAAAAGCCCATTTGTAGTTATTTTGCATCAGATACATTTTATGGAATTTTTTTTAACCTATAAAAAATGTTTAACAAGTTTCATTCTAAAATTGTCTTATGGAACAAAAAAAAAGAGAAATTTTTGTAGAACATTTGATCATCGGTGGATAATATTCATCTTTTTATTTTCAGAAAATAAAGATCAAAAGTCTTAGAAGTTATTCTTTTTTTGTGCTCCATAGTGTATTTTTAGAAAAAAACATTATTAATATTTTTTATAGGTTAGAATAATGTCTATTATACTTATTTAATGCAAAATAATGATTAATGCTGTATTTTAATCTTAATTGAGGAAATAAATAACTTTTGTCTCCTTTCAAACTTAGAACCCGATGGGCTACCTAAAAACCTAAGACCTTTCTCCCTTAGTTTTTATTCCATATCCATGAGATTCAAAAGGAGGGTGACATCGTTTGCTTTTTCCTCAATTGCATCCTGCTATGCTATGTGGATAACCTGACAATAACTTTTTCTGGTAGTCCCTTGCAAACAATTAAATGAATGAGAAAGACTCTGAGCCTGAAATTTTCAAAATGTTCTGGACCGCAAATGAATGTCGAAAAAACAGAAATTATCATTGAATACAGCGAACTAATCAAAAGATTTTGGTCAATCTTCCACACTACAATGAGCACAAAATTGCTAGGATCCTGGATTGGAGATGATTGTATAGAAAAAAACCTACACGAAATTAGTTCTAAGATTGGGCAGATTTGTCCTTTTTTTTCTTAATCTTTTAAGCTCAATATCTGGGACAGAGTTCGAGCTTGGAACACCTATATAGTCTCAAAGGTAATACATTTATTACGGGTAACACCATATGAACAACAACAAAAAAACGTAGCAACGTAGGTTTACATTTTTGAAAAGTATTTTCTTGGGCTAAACAAGAAAAAATATAACGTCGAGGAAGATCCATAGCTTTCTAAAATATGGCAGCCTTTCCGTCATATTTTTCGATGACTTGTGGAAATTCCTTAACACCTACTGGATTGGGCAACTCTGGAGAGAGGATCCATTTTGGGACAGTCATATATATAACTTTTTCGAGAGAAGTTACTCGGATGAGACCCACTCTCGACTTAAAAAAGTCTACCAATAACTATCAGAGCACTATTAAAGGACCGAAATGCTATCTAAGTATGCTGTGGATATCGTTTACTCTTTCGAGAGATCTCTTAAATGGGAATTCCCCACCAGGGGCTTCCATCTTCCACATGGGGGTTCGAACCAGGAGAGTAGACTACACAGAGGAAACAGGTTGTATGCACGATCTAATAAATAAAATGGTGTTCCAACGGTACAAATCTGCTTTTGGGAACTTTGTATCCGCTCCAAGACCGGGAGTACCATTACCCCTTCGATTATCTTTTATAGCCCCATCTACTCCTAGAAAATTACATTTGTCTCCCACATGGGAGCCTTTTACCAATTATTGAGCAAGAAGAAAAATAGACTACCCTATCTGGAAGTGTTTTGGTTTTATTGATGATTATTCACTATGTTTAGCGGAGAAGTGGCTAAAATATCGAATACTCTCCGGTACTCTCAAGTGAGAGCAAAGTATTTTACTGGAAATCAACATATATGTTAGTTTTGCCACATGGAGGATGAAATAAGCGACCATTTTCTTTTCGACTATGTAACCCTTAAGCCATTGTATATAGAGATTGGAAGCCTTTTAAACAAAATTTTTAACTTTTATCGCCCAAAGCGAGACGATTACATAGCATTTTACATTGGAAAAGAAGAGAATATGATTAACACCGTCATCTCCAAGGCCCAACAAGTTTTATACGCAAAGAGAAGCTCTTCAACTACGGATATATATTCGGTGTTTTATCGATAGTGAAACTTCATATCCGAGTTTTAAAAAAGACAATTAATTTTTTATCTATTACCTTTTTTCAATAAACAATATCTTTACTTGAACATTTCTCTAAAACCCTTTTACATCTTTTATTGATTTAGTTGTATGTTTATGTTTTTTATTTGTTACCATATTTATGTTAAATTATTAACTATTTATTGAAATAGATATGTCTTGTGGCCTAGAAAAAAAAATCAGTGCAAAAATCTTATATTTCCATTTAGCTTACAATCTTAGAACCTTTGCTACAAAATATATATTTTGAAGTCTCCAGAGAAATTGTTGTATCACTCCCTCTCTTTAGAATTTTCTCCAACTCTTTCAAATTTCGAGGAGCAGACGAGAGACTGTCAATCCTTTCTTTCGAAATTGACGGATATTTTTGATTGGGTTTATATCTGGTTTGTTGCCTGGCCACACACCCTTACACCAAAGCTTTCGGGTTCAATCAGACAATCAAATCACATCAGACCTCCTGTGAACCAGTTTTCTTAATGAAATTGAACCAGTAGTTTTTGTTCTTGCCAAAATTGGTTCGAGATGATCTTCCAATATATATCTGACATTGGCTGTCAGACGAAAGCTTTGCGGCATTATGTGAGGGTCATAGACCCCAGAAGCTGACATTAAACCTAGATGCTTTGAAATTTCTGGACAGTCTCAATGGCTATAACAATTTCTTGATCTCTTGCTTAAATTAGATCTAACTACTTGTTTGGGATCCAAAGGATGACTCATCACTAAAGATAACAGTTTATCAGTTTTCCAGAGAGAGGTTCCTGGCCATTTTGGAGAACTCATGCCTATCACGAAGGTTTTTTTGAGTCAGTCTGGGAATATTTTGCACTTTGAAACAAGATTTTTGCATAGATATCTGTTAACAGTATCCTTGGAGCACATTTCGCTGATCCCTGATAAACAACAGGCCAATTTTCTGCAGCTTTGACGCCTTTTTCCCAAAGATTTGGAAATAATAATTTTTGGTTTGGTGCTAAGAATTTTCTTCCGTCCCTTTCAAATATGGTCTCTCAGGCTATCACGTTTCTTGGACCTCACCCACCACTTCGGAACAGTTTTGTATGTTATGTCTATTTCACTAGCAACCTTTTTGATTGATGATCCGGCCTTTATTCGACCCACAGCCTTTGATCTGACCTCCAAATCGTAATACATGACTCGGCTCGGACCTTAATATTTTCACCACTGCTTTTGAACTACAAATGAGTTGCAATGCTGGCATGGTTTATAAACAGTTGTTGTACTCAAATCCATTTTTTTTTGTGTACTTTTGAAACTTTATATACAACAGGAGAATTAAAAGTAGACAAATAGGCTGATTAAACACCTTTTTGTTAAATACTTATTCTTTGAAGTAATACTCTAGACAGTTTTGAAATTTCCCCTACACCACACTTTTTGCTAAAATTGCAAAAATAAACGACCAATAAAATAAGGAAGCAATATTCTGATTGCAAAAAAAAAAAAAAAAAAAAAAAAAAAAAAAAAAAATAGATCTTGAATTTCCAGGTAAAAATCTACATATCTAATCAATTTCATTAGATTCTCAGCTGTTGAAGTGAAACTCTTGATCAATTTGAACTCTACATAATATTCATACAGACGAGGAAATAATCATTTTGTATGTTTGCCCTCTGATAAATATTTTTATAGGATTGAGGTACAAAGACTGGATCCATGTCTTTAAGGAGCTTATTGTAGGCTCACTCATTTGTTGCCATATTAGTATTTTTTGGGTCATTGTCGTGCTAGAAGACTCATTACTAAAGATGGAGAATGCAGGAGAAAGACATATGGTATTACTTTATTATGACCCTAGTAAATATCAGCTGCCTGTTATATGACTTATGGTAGGGGAGAAAATAAATGACTGCAATAAAACCTTCAAAAATTTTAAAATAGCATTAGTGCGTGTTAAAATATTATAATTATATTTAAATTCATATATATTTATTTTATAATGCATTTATAAAACAATTTACACCAAAAATAGGCAATAATTCTTCTTTTAGAGGAAGATGTTAACACCCCACGACTTATTAAATAATGAGCAAAAAAAAAAGAAAGAGCACAGGCAACAACCGTTTTTCCTGGGCTATTTTTTTAAGGAAGTTTTTTTTTCATTAGAAATTACTCATTTGAAGAAGGTTTAGAGAAGAAAATATATTCAAGTGTCATTCGCTCCAATTGTATATTATGATCAAAAATCCTTTGTCTTATTCTCTTCTTTCCCCCCCGGTTAATTATAGGCTTTGTATTCAAATTTATGGTGTGAGAAGAACACGCCAAATATATATATATATATGGGGGTCTCCGCTTATCACGGTTTGGGAAACAAGAAAAATCTGAATTGTATGAAATTAAAGTTGTACTATAACTTTTTTAGTACTAAGAATGGTATTATGGGATAAATCATTTTTCTGGGGTTTTTTTTTTAAATGGTAAGGACAAAAAAAACTTTTTATTCATCATAAATTATTTAAAATAGTGTATACCGGACATTAAATAATTGTCAAATTTAATCTTAAACTGGTATTTCATTGATTTTCAATCTGATCATTTCAATACTATAAAATTAAAATAATCGGAACTAAACCAATATTTATTTAGCAACCTTTTTAATTGTAAGTTGGTATAAAAGTAGTTAGTAGAATTATTTATTCGGTCCAGTCTAGTCTAAGGAATGTCCTATCGGTCCTTAGGACTGTCAGCCCTAGGGACCGATAGTCCTTGGGACCGATCCCTAGGATTGTTGGTCCTTGGAATTTTTCATACAAATATCGATGGTTTATTAAGGCAAATAAGATGTATGAAATATTTATTAAGGTTATTGTACACATCTTGCAGAAAATAGTATATTTTTTATTATAATATAATATATATTGGGTTATATAATTTATTCAATTATATAACATAATAATTAAAAAGAGGAAAAACGAATAGTCGTCACGAAGGATCGATTTTACTTTTTTAATGACCGACAAGTTGGACTGGACCGCGGTCTTCGATCCTAAATAAGAACTGACACAAGACTAATAATAAGTACTAACCAAAAGTTTTCTCCTCACTTACGCCCCCTCCCCCCTTATGCAAAATTATATATTCTATTATATGTATATATACTAGGCATTGTATGAAATACCTCATACACAACTATACAAATTCTTGTTTACCTTACTCTATAATTTTTTATAATTTATTATCATAATATAAACACCACGTTATGAGGACACTGTACGAGAGGTTCAAATAATTCCAAACACTGTGTTAAAGGGATATATCTCGTATAGTTTAGAACTTTTAATTGATTCATGAGTAGACTAATGATTTTGAAGTGATTTTTAAAGCCAAAATGAGGTAAGAAGGAGTGCTAAATTTTTGAAAAATGATCACCAAAATTTGCTCAAAATTGAGCAATTTTTATTCATATAAAAACAGAGTTTTATAAAGATATTTTAAAATAATCAGTGCTGTTTCATATTGATCATAATTTATTCATAAATTTTACCATATTATATTGACAAATCAAGATTTAAAACAGATTTGCTTCAGTGTTTGCCGTCAAACTGTATTGATGGTTTTAAACATACTGAAAGAATGATCAACGTCCACATTTGGAGTTGGAGCAAATATAAATTTGGTGGTGTGATCTTCAAGAGTCTTATAAGATGGATCCTCAACAGGCCTGATACCAACTTTTTGCAACAGTAAAAGGATTTAGCAATTTGCGCAAAAGTATTGATCATTTGTTGCAAGAGTCTATTTTTGCATAAATTTGTAATCAGGTCTGGTGATGATGAGATGTTCCCATCAAATAAGACTTTTGATGATCACGACATGCCCAAAATACAGAGGATATCAATCTCTATTGTACTCCATTTGATTATTCAATGACCATTATTTTTTTTTTTTTAATTATAATTAATTATTTCATTGTTTTATTCCATTGCTAAAAATGAGTCATTTTCAGACAAATAAACAAACGTTACTTTATTAATTTACTCCACGATGTATAAGTACGCTCAAAATATGAAAATTGTCGAAAAAGTATACAGCTTCAAGGATTTTTGACCTATTTTGTAGTGATCCCATTTTTATGGGGATGCACTTGCAAATATTCAACATTATCATCATATTTTTTCCAAATTCCTGACCTCATTCCTCGTAAAAGAAAGATCCAGGCAATCGAAGGTATATACTTCTGACTCGATCATCCATCTCAATAGATGTTCGAATTCGGATGCTGACTTCCACAAGGGATGATGGGAGGCTAATTCATCCGAGGAAGACTGCCAATCCTCGTAAAGGAGTAGAGTTTACTCCTCCTTTCATGAGAATGAGATACCAGGATCGAAATAATAAAGTGATCCATTCTTAGTAGATAATTTTAATATTTCAAAATGGGATCACTTAAAAAAATACGAAATGTAATAAAAATCCTTCGCGATGCATATTTTTTAAATTATACATTGAATATTTTTATATAATATAAGCTATGATATTCCTCACCACTATGTATTATGAATAAGTTATAAGGGTCTAAAGAAGAGTTTCGTTTTCCTTCATTTTTCAGCCTAAAAATGGAAATATATTGAGTTCAGAACAAGATACAGAATCAATAAAAACACGTTTACATAAATTTTATTATTCCTACTTTTAATTTGGGGATTTTTTAACCAGAATTTTTGTAGTTGTTTATGAGTTTGTTCATACTATGACTATATATTTATACATGTATAATTTTGCACAAGGGGGGGGGGGTCCTGTAAGTATTGGTTTGGTTTGATACCTATACTTGAAACTTTTGGTTATTACTTATTATAGAAACTTGCAATTAAAAAGGTTGTTTGTTGAATAAAATTTGATTAAATGATTTAAATTCTACAGTATTGAAATATTGAAATTCCCGGATTAAAAATCATGCGAATACCCCAGACTCAAATTAAATTTTACTAGTATCTTGTCGGGCATACAATATTTTAAATAATATATGACGAATAGAATGTTTTTGTTGTTCTAACAGTTAACAATACTTAAAAAAAACAGACAAAAGAAAAAATGTTAAAAAGTGGACTTTGAAAAATAATTTATCACATTTTATGGGTTTTAGTTCTAGTTTAGTGTTTTAGTACTAGGCGGTTTGGTCTTTTTTTCCTAAAAACTGCAATGAGCATGTACACCTGCATCGTGTATCAAAGTTCCCAACAAATACTTTTCTTTTTGATGTACACTCTCTAGGATTTATACAATTATTTTATTCCTGCGAGCCATCTTCTTGGAATCGTTGAATACATAATGAATGTATATGTAGCTTAGGTTGATAATGGATCCCTTAATATTAATTTATAAGAACTATCTTTTTGACTAATAACTCTTCTCTGTTTACCAAAAATAAGAAAATATACCTGTCTGTCAATGAATATATTAGCTCTTCAAAGACTCGAACTTGTTCCTCAAATACTCTCACCATACGTTTATGTAGCGTCGTTTCCCTCTTATCAATCTCCTCCTTTACTCACTATAAGCCTCAGTCGTCCATAGACAATTGAATCTGAAATATGGGTAAAAATAAGAGAAATCGTTTAAAGTTTGTTCCCTTATTCTCAAAGCAAAACATTGGGGCCGACGTGATTGAAACACAGGATCTGGTGATTAAGGACGATGATGGAGATCAAATTCTTCATATTGGATCAGAGAAGCATCAACATGACAACGAGTCCATCAAGTCTCGTAAAACTTCCTCTTCTTCCTCCGGAGTCTATTCTTCTCTTCACTCCTCTGAGAGAGCATCTTCCACTAGTCCTTTTCCACTAAGTCTCACAACAACTTCTCTTGGTACGTCAATTTAATGCATTTATTTTAAATGAATTCTTATACCTTTGATATATTATTAGGATATCCTAATAAAGATAAGGATCTAGTCCAAGTAATTGCTGATGGAATGGCAAGGCTGAATTATGGATTAACTCGTCCTGGTTTTAATAAATGCTCCGGTCTTAAACGCATAAAGCTTTCTGTCAACATTATGGAGATTAAAAATATCCCAGAGGAAGTTTATCAGTACAAGATCGAATTTAAACCAGAGATGACTCCCATGAGTATTCGAAGAAAAGTTGTACAGGCTTTTATAAATGGGAAAGGATCGTTCATTTTTACAAATCCAGACAATGGAAGACTTATTCATCCTGCTTATGATGGAAATAAACTCCTTTTTTCCAAAAGTAGACTTAATTTTCCGCCTGAAGGAGATAAAGTAACCGGGTTCATGAGCTTCCCTGGTAAGTTGGGTCACTTTTTCCTCTTTATACGAAATAATTAACTCATTACCAATGGTTATTTTGACAGATGAGCATAGTGGGATTGATAGAAAGTACAGTATTTCTATAGAGTTCCAAACTATCCTGGATCTCAGATTCCTTATGACCAAATTATTAGGGGATCCACAGGAATCATCTTCTCCAAACTCCATACGAAAAGTTGTTGAGACGATTATGAGACATCAGCTATCACTAGACTATGTGGCCGTAGGACTTAACTTCTTCCAAGAAACACAAGGTAGAGTTTACCTTGGGAATGGTCGAGAGGCCTGGGTCGGCTATCATCAAAACGTCATTCCATGCAATGGAAAACTTGGTGTTGTGATGGATGTTGCATGCTCTGCCTTCTACAAGGAGCAGAGACTTATTGACTTTGTTGCTCAGTATATGAATTCGGATTTGGAGACTTTGAAGACACGGAAAATAGCCGCTGATGTAAGGATTTTAAGCATTCATTTTTTATTTCAATAATGTAACGGATATTGTGTTCTAATCATGGAATAGGGATCGAGCTCTAGTATATTTCAAGAGGAGGAACGACGGCAATTAACAAATGAAATCTCTGGTCTCAAAATCAAGACAACTCATGGAAATACTCCAAGGCTCTTTAGAGCCATCAACGTGGGACGCTTAACACCTAAGCTTACAACCTTTGATTGCAAAATAACTGAGGATCGGATATCTGTTGAGTCCTTTTTCAAAACCAAATATGGCATCACTCTTGAGTACCCTAACTTTCCTTGTCTTCATGTTGTCAAAGGAGGTCGTGTTTCATACATACCCATGGAGCTTTGTTGGTTAGTTCGAGGGCAACGCGTAATGAAAAAACTCTCTGAGCAGCAGGCTACATCTATGATTAAATTAATGGCATCATCAGCTCCAAATAGACAGCGTGATGTTCAGAGGGCCGCTCATTCTTTGAGAGTGACAGAGTCGGACGTTGTCAAAGACTTTGGAATTCAAAAAGAAAAGGAGATGATGAGGACACGAGGACATATTTTAAGACCTCCTATGATTGAGTATAATGAGCGAAACGGAGGACCTATTGATCTACCTGTGAATAGAGGCTCTTGGGATGCCCATCAAAAAGAGTTTAAAGAGCCGAAAAGCATATTTTACTGGTGAGTGGTGTACTGGTGAAATTTATTTTACATAATTAATTGTTGATTAAAAAATCTAATTTATAATTTTATTTGTGTTAGGGCCATTTTAAATCTCGCTCCGACTAATGTTCCTCATGAAAAACTCATTTCAGTGGCTCAGTCCTTGATTCGACAGGGAAGAATCAATGGACTAGATATCAATCCATTGTATGAATATTCTGAAGTACCAGCTCCAGCCTCAAAGGATTCCATTGACAATGCTTTTGTGGAGTTGAAAAAAAAACTGCCTCAAATCACGTTTGTTTTTATTATTTTAGATGGTCGACAATCCACTTACTCATATATCAAGAGTAAGGGAGATAAAGAATTTGGGTTCATATCCCAATGTATACGCTGGAAGAGCATTTGTAAAGGAATGCGAAGTCAAATGTACTCCAATTTAATTATGAAAATCAATTTTAAGCTCGGTGGAACGAATGGATCTTTGTCCAAAGTATCAAAAAAGAACCTTAAAGTATTTGACTCTCCCATCATAGTGATGGGTGCAACCCTCAGTCATCCTCATAATCCAGAACCTAAACGCCCCTCAGTTGCCTCTATAGTTGGATCCATGGATGCATCCCCTTCTCAATTCATCGCATATTCTACAGTACAATCCAAGATCCATCAACACATTGTCAATTTGTCAGAGATGGTCCAGTCAGCACTAATGGACTTTTACATCAATAACGGAAAGTTGAAGCCTCATCGCATTATTTTTTATAGAGACGCTCTCCGGGCCTCCCTTTTTTTAACCATAACAAAATGTGAGGTCATGGCGATTCGTAGAGCTTGTTTGGCATTAGAGGATGGTTATAGACCCGGGATTACTTTTGTAGTAATTCAAAGACGACATAATACACGACTGTTTTGTGGACAACATGACTCGAATGGTAAGGCAGGGAACGTCCCTGCCGGAACTTGCCTGGATCATACAATCACTCATCCAAAGCATTTTGACTTTTACTTATCCTCACATTTTGGGATTCAAGGAACAAGTAGGCCAACTTACTACCGCGTCATGTGGGATGACAACCGCTTCTCTGCAGAGGACATTCAAAACTTAACTTATTCACTCTGTCATTGTTATTCCCGATGTACCAAGTCTGTTGCAATTCCAGCTCCCTCCTACTATGCTCATTTAGCAGCTGTTCGAACAAGACACCATATTGCGAATGGGGATCTCTCCGTTAACTTTGATGAAGAAGGACTCCCCATCAACGAAGAGGACATGGAGAGAGCAAAGCAAATTTTAACCATTCATGAAAATAATAAATACAAAATGTATTTCACATAGTCAATAAACACATTGATTGCTATTGTCATTAATAAGATAGATGCCCACATAATACATATACCATTTAAAAAAATATTTTCTATAATTGAATAAATTATAATTCATAGCTTGTGCGGCATTCAATATGATTCATTGTAGTCATTTTGTAGTGTCGAATAAAATATTAGTTTTTACATCTGAAAAATATTAATATTTCTTCATTATTTGTCTACCCGTCAAATCACGACTAATTTAGTAAAAAAAGAAAGTAAGTATCCTTTTTGTCAAGTTTTGTTTGTTTGTTGAGACGTGTACAAAGTTCTTTGTTTGAGTATGGATCCTATTAATTATACGGTCAGAGTATCAAGTTATGGAATAGAGTTTTGCAGATAGGTGGATCGAAGCGCTTGTGGTGTAATTCATATGGATTTCCTGGTTATTGATCTCCCAATTCGTGGATGATAGGATTTTATCCACTGCTATTTTTACACGTCCATAAATCTCTGAGGAATTTTTACCGTCAATAACATCGATCGTAAAGTAACTCCCTGACTTGGTCAACATGAGAGCTCCCTCTTCAATGACGTGGACTTTCTGTTCTGATGCTTTGCATTTTTGAATAAAGTTTCTTCTTCCGTTCACAACACATTTAACTGGAGATGAAGGGGTCTGATCCTTGGAATTAAGTAAGTTTTTACAGCTATTAATATACACAGAGAGAATATAGTCCTCTGAGGGGATTAAATTCAAACTACATTCCTTAAAGCTCAACTTGACATGTATTCGTCCCTTTTTTGTATCACAGAGATCGTACCAAAGATCTACTTCCCTATCGGAAATCACCTCCTCTAAATTGATGCACACTTTCCCCATGAAATCATCCTGAGTTCCATGATCATAGTCATAGACACGTATCTCAAGGCAATGGTCCTCTGGCACGAGGTCACCATCCAGTATGAATTTACATTCATAGTTCCACAAAGGGTTTAAGCTCTTATCTACGTATTGAGACTGAAAGGATATTTCCTCTCCATTCACAGCCACTACGGCATACGGATCGGATGTACTCTTACCACGAAGCTTGAGATCCTTTGCAACTAAGTCCTCAGCTTCAATTATGTGTACATTCAAAAGACCAAGAGGAAGAAGACAGGAAGTATTCTTTTTGGTTGCAGGACTTATCTTTGGATCATCTTTGATGGGTAAAGTTAATCTAAACTTATTGGGCCACACGAAGCGGGACTTGATTTGTGACTCAACAATACTTTTGACCAGAGAATTAATCCCAGGGATTTCAGCAAATGTTCCTAGTCCTCCGAGTGAGTAGTTAATAACTGGTTGCTTGATAAAGGTTATTTCAAAGCCCCCAATAATGGGAAATGTATTCAGAAGAGGTTTTAAATGTATCCTCGCAAGTCCACGAAACTTGATGTTCTTGATCTCAGCAGATACTTTTTGAAGTTGAAATAAAACTCTAGCATCTCCGGCATATATCAATTCCGTCTCTAGAACAACACTTTCAACTTTATGGTTTTTATGACGTTTCGGAAATACTTTCATTCCACCCATCTTTAAAGGAATGCTTCCTAGAACGACTCGTTTCAAATCAAATCCACTAAGATCCTTCAATTGCATGTCATTAAGAATATCTTTGATTCCAGGCTCAATAAAAGTCTTTATAAATGGCGTAGCATACTGCCCAATATGAGACCAAACTTGTTCTAAGATATCGTTGATCCAATCCACTTTCTCACAGCTATTCGAAGAGGATATCCATAGAGGTAGTGATTCTGGGGGCACTTTGGACATGAATTCTTCATTCGTCATTTCTCCAAATAGAGTGTCTTTTGTAGAGAGTATATCCCCTTGTACCTTTATGGCATATACTGTGAATAAAAATAACAAGGATCCGTAGCCAAAGCCCCAAACTCCTAAACAAAACACGACGGTCCATTCGACTAACTGAAAATGTAAGATATACAGGGATTTACGTGCAATTTATTATAGACTCAGTTTCATACCTTAACCATGAATGGGATTAAATTTCTAAACCATTGTTTGTCAAAGATTTCTTCCGTGTTCCGTATGAGTGCAATTACAGGCTTTGGCAATCGAAGAGGAGAGTCCTCCATTTCTTCTTTAATGTTAGCTGCAACATCCATCACAGCTTCATGAATTTCCTGAGAGAATATTGGTAGACTGGAATAGCACTGACAGAGTGCAGCCACTCCGGTTTTCTTCTTTGGTTCTTGTTTTTGGTTTGATGTCTTAATGTTTTCTTCCCATTTAGACAGAGAACCTGGCTGAAAATCAAATTAAATAGGTTTAATACAGATGAATATCTATACGTATTACGTAATAATAAATTTGTAGTCTATTTATGTATATACAACATTTACAAGTCATTTACTTACTCCTAACAACGTATTTGAACTCTCCCCCTTATTTGAAGTATCTAATGACTAAAATATTGTATGTTTGTAATTTCAAAATGTCCACTCCTTATTACTCCCTCCCTCATTTGCGGCGCTTATCTTACTGACTAAGAAATTGAAATAAACAAATAAAAAAATAAAAGCAAAGCACCTCTTATCAAACCCTTTCTTTTTTAATGGTTATTCTTTAACACTGTGCCTTTGTATTCAAGGAAAAGGCTTAATATATCCTCCTGCAAAATATATAAATGAATAATTTTGTATCGATTAAGTATTTTACGCATAAAACATAATATAAGAGAGAAGAAATTCACGGAACTTTTTATTGAAAATACCCAACACAACCTCGTAGCTTCAAGTTTTATGAATAACACTCATGACATGTGGGCATGGCATGGACTGGAAATTCAAGCAATATCAAATATAATACAACTAAAAAGATGTGATTAAAAAAAATATGATAAGAGGCTTGAATGCTTCGCATTCCTTATATATCTGCACTTATAGTGTACAACAACTTGACTTCCTTTTTCCAAAAGGCAATGAAACATGTTTTTAAAAACAGAAATTTTTTATTTTGGCTTCATAATGATAGTAGACATTTAAAGTTTTCTTTTGTAGAGTCTTAAAAATAATAACAGGCAGCCCATTGAAATAAACAAAAGAATCCAAGCGTATTAAAGGAATAGTAATGTTATACAAATATATGCGAAATTTAATTGGGATTTTTCTTTTATTTCATAGTTGATTAAATAATTAGTTATTGGCGATTTCCTAAAAGTTTTTAAAATGTTTCAATTAACCGATTTGAACAAGCCGCACCAATTTTAAATCCGCACATAAGAGAAAATAGAATGGCTTATTTCCCTTCAAATAATTTGGCAATTTTTCAAATTAGGAAAATGAATTGACAAAATCGTTTTTTGTTTATTAATAATTGAACCAATTAACTGATTCCCATAAATTTTAACAATAAAACTCGACACTTATATTACAATTAGTTGAATGTTATAAAATAATAATACAAACCATTTTTTGGGTAGTATTTATTTTCAGTGGCAAACACAAGTACCTCACTACTTCAACACAATATAGCGACTGATAGTGCCCAAGAAACCTTTAGAATCTGGCCTACTCCGCTACAACTTCTACAGCCTGATTGTCACGCACTATAAAAAAGCTACTATCTATAACATTGATACACCCTGTATAATGATGTCATAATGAGAGATGAATTATTATGGCTAGTAAATTGAGTAAAATATTCACTTATTATTTTATAAGCCACATGGAATAATTGATAATTTAATAGATAAAGAAATTGTCATGTATACATTTGCTTAAAAGCAAATCAGATCAAATTACGTGTATGTAAATATGTACTCATTTGAATCTATTCTTTGATTTATGACGACTTTAAACGGTCGCTCATGTGGCATCTCTTATAATTTAATCTACGTACATTATTAATATGAATCTTTAAACGAAAAAACAATTCAATAAAAAACCAATCATTCTTAATTTGTTTATATAAATGAATAGACGGATTTCTCAACCACTGAATAATAATCATACTCAATAAATAATCACGAAACCTTTATTTTTGTCAAAATTTTAAAAATTCTTTTGAACAAAACGTCACTGTTTTGTAGACTTGTAATAACTCGTCTTTTCCAGTTCTCAGTAGAGAGAAAATACGAACTTGGATTTTTTAACTTACTAATAACTTTTAAACTATATTTAAATAATTAACAATTTTTGGTCACTTATGTGAAATATCCATTCGCTGCTACATATTTTTGCTAAATATTGATTAATATAACCACTTTATTATATTTGCAAATTTATCGAGATATTACAAGTCTACCAAACGTTAATGGAGTTATCACAAATCGACAATTGTTTATAATTTTTGTATTATATCGAATTTTAACGTAATTTTTTTCCCATATTATAGATATGATTTATTACATACTAATTTAATCATTAAAAAAACGTCAAAATCGAGTTATCACAGGTCTACAAAACATTGACAAAAATTTGAAAAATTAAATCTTTTGGAAAATAATTCAAATATTCAACTTTTTATAAATAAAAAAATTCAAAAATCCATGACTTTTCTCAAAAAATCCACAGTTGTTCAAAAGAAAATTCAAAAACTTAAATTTTAATTATTAAATTGTTAGGAATTTTTTTTTAGAAATTCGCCATCATTCTCAAAAAAATTAAATTATCTAGAAAAAATTTCAAAAATCCACAGCTGTTCCCAAAAAAATATTGTTTTATTAAATATTTTTTTGTAATATAATGATTTATTGCCATGATTATATGAATTTAAAGATGTCAATCGTTTCTTAAAATATTTTTAAATAAAAGTATATTAATATTTATTCCAACTTTTAAATTTAAATGTTATTTGATTTAGTCTTTCAACATATTAATGACTGATGTGGAGATTATTCTGACTATAATTTAATTTAAGGATATATTATTATGTATTCTTAAAATGAATAAGGTTCGAGAGGATACTCGACCTTTGGTCCTTTGAATCCTCTCACTTTTACGTTTTCCCACATGATATAAACTTATGCCTGCATAACATTTTGAAATATATTTAATTTGCGTGAACATGTAGTTTGTAGTAGATGAAGATGCAATATTTATTTGTAGGCAGACAATGGGATACCATGGGTTGTGTTTTTTTTACTCCATTACGTTATTTATTTATAACATTGCACATTGAACGGTGGACGTAACCAAAATGGCTCTCAAAAATAAAATTCATGGGTAAAATGCATATAAAATATGTCGATATCAAAATGGTCAATTGATTTTTATCTTGGACAATTACAGATATGGAAATGATATTCAATGCACTTTTTCGGCAAAAAGGAGACAAAATGTAGAAAGGTTGTTTATCCTACTATCAAAATATTGTGTCTAAAGCAGGTTACCACCAGAACGGAATGCGAACAACACACAAATTTATAAAAATACATTTCAAAGCCTATCTAAGCACTATTGAGTCATATGAGTGTTGCGATTATAAATATATTATGTATACTAGCTATAGGAAATAGACCTTCCAAGAGACGCTACTAACTAAACATAACCTCAATGCGCACAAGTAGTGCCATCTCTCGGACATTGCACGAACTTTTCAAACGTCCCTCGTAGTGATGAAAATGGTGTGTATTTTGGGCATGTTAAAAAAGAAAAGAAATCAAAAATCAACATGGTAACCCCGATAATTTGAGGAATATTTGGAGGAGATCAGCAACAAGCTGTGACAAGGGAAAGGAGCGGGAGAAGGAAATAATTAAGGACATTGAGAAGAATTAGTCTGCTGTTGTCCTCCAATTCTACTCGTAGTCCAAGAAGGATTTACAATTATAACTTCGCATCAAATCCTCAGGGTTACGCTCCGTCTTTTAGGATCACTCACGAAAGTTCAAACAGGTTTTGAACATAATTGAATCTATTTAGGAAAGGATGTTTACTACTCAGGAATTAAATAATAACGACAACTGCTAAGGAAAAGAAAATTCCAACTTTATACCACCAATTAAAAATTAACGTGCCAGCTAAAAAACACCCCAGATTTACATCATTTGCTAAAATTCAATGGATTCAGATCTGGTAATGAAGGGGGCCCACATGGATGTTGGCTAAAAATCACATAAATTGGACTCAAGGCAAATTTTGGTCTTTCATCCTTTCAGTTGACCCAGATACCTCAAATATGTTCTTAACTGTATACACAGTCGTGATGGAAGTACCCCGACTCCTTGTCAATGTTCCTTAGCTTTATTCTGGCGCGGAGAAAAATCAGAAGATCAAGACGTAATGAACTGACATGGCTACTGTCTACGCTCTACGCAACATACTAATTTAGACTTTAGAGGTGTTCGGGAATTGGGATTGTTTAGACTATAGAGCACATATAGAAAACATTTGCAATTTTTTCAACTTTTAAGTTTAACTAGTGTAGGTTTGCCTGACACTATCCAGGATATTAAGAGATTTAAACTAATTAAGAGCTCTTCTGCTTAATGTAAAAAAAAAAAAAAAAAAATAGACCATAGAAGTTTAAGAATTATCCTCATGTTGCTTTTATGTGTATGAGTATACAAATAGGGACTCTTCTTTCATGCGATGAGGAATAAGTTGCTTTATTCCATGTCAAACACCGAACCCGCAGTCTCGCAACTGCTTGCCAGAGCATCAAGGAAACCTCCTAATATTCAAAAATACAGCCCAGCTCTCAGGTTGTACAGGTGAAGTACTGGGTCAAAAAACAGTTTAAACCTTACCGTCACAACGTTTCTAGGCGCAAAGGAGCCCTTCTATTATAGTATAATAAACCCAACCCACAGGTGTGGAGGTGAACTCCTGCGTCCATGTCAAGTTATAACTTTCTACCGCTGCTCCCCTGAGAATTTATAAGCCACCATAATATCCCAAAATACAGCCCGCCCTCAGATTTTACAGGTGAAATTCTTGGGTAAAATAAAGTTTAAAAGTTTAAACTCTACTACGGCCCTCATTTATAAGAACCAAGGACCCCTTCTACTATTCTATAATACACCCCAGCCCACGGGTTATACAGCTGAACTGCTTTGCCCGAGGCAAGTTAAATTTCTCCACTGCTCCTTCCCAAAGCATCAAGGAACCCTCCTAATATCCTAAAATACGCCCTGACTCTCAGATTGTACAGGTGAAGTACTGGGCCTCAAGGCAGTTTAAACTGTACCGCTACCATATTTTTAATTACCAAGAACCCGTTCTAATATGCTAAAATACACCCCAAGCACGGGTTGAGGGCTACTGGTCCCTGAGTCAGATTATAATCTTCCACCACCGCTTCCCTGAGCAAAAAATAATTCTCATAATATCCAAAATACACCATGGCCCTCAGGTTGTAAAGGCGAAATGCTAAAAAAAATGTTATTTAAAGGCCAAAAACACAATAATAATAATTCCTCGTAATGTAAACTTATGAAACTAAGGTATAATAACTAACTAATTTATGCATATAATGGTTTCCAGATAAAGAATTCTTATATAATGTCATCAATCTTCAAATTATACAACTTGAATAGTTTAGTTACTCTAGTGATCGCTTAACTTCATTAATTTTGGATTTCGTAATATTAATACAAAGAATGGTTTAAATAAACCATGGGCTCTTGGTTGAGGTATAAATATTCAATAAATAACAATTTATGAGAACGAATATTACACGTAAATTGGTTTAAAACCACAAAAGTTGCTCAACCTTATAAACGATATTGTTACTGTAAAGTGATTGCGATAAAAAGTTTGCAGACAAAAGCATTGGGGGTAATATTGTTTTGAATTATAATCGTGGTGTACATTATGATTTCCAAACTTAACGTGAATATGGTAGCACTCGTAAATACAAGGTAGTCACATCTATCTAGCATCTGTTGACGGTTTATTTACCAAAGTTTCAGCACTTTTGGGTGTGCAGTAGTTTTGTAACAATCGTTTGAGTGGGTTGATGTGAGTGTTTTTGTGAAATGAAATGAAGAATTTATTTATTTATTTTTCAACACAGTCTCCAAGTAATTCAATACACTTCACCAAGCAAAGTTACAGAGATTCCTAGGAGAAGTCTGTAAAGTTACAAAGAAACTTTTCAGACCACCCTCGTATAATATACCTCTTCTTCGGGCAATTAAACTATTGAATGATCAAACAATTCTACTCTAGCACTTCCCTGAACATCATGAACCCCTTCTAATATCCAAAAATACACCCTGGCCCTCAGGTTGTACAGGTGAACTGTACTCCTTGAACTGCCGCCGCTTCTCTGAGTAACAAGGAGCCTTTCTAATATACTCTAATACACTACGATCCACGAATTGTACAGTTGAACCGCTGGCCCAAATGCAGGTTAAATACCTTCTCTGCTTCCTTGAGCATCAATTACCCTTTATAATACCCCAGAAATACGTCCCAACCGGTATCTTAATGCCCTGGGAGGCGGTAGAAGAGTAATTTAGCCTGCATCGGGGCCAAGCCGAGCATTTGTACTACCTGTGAGACTTAGTATATTATGAAACTTAGGAAGGCGTCTTTGATACTTAGAAACGCGTTGGCAGTGAATTTTAAACTGCGTTGGGGCCCAGCACTTCAACTGTACAATCTGAGAGTTGGGGTGTATTTTTGCATATTAGAAAAGTTCTTTAATGCTCAAGGGAGTGGTGGCGGAAAAATTTAATCTATGTTGGGGCCCAGCAGGTCATCGGTGCAACTTGTGGGCCAGGGTATATTATAGCATATTGGAAGGGGTCCTTAATGCTTAGAAATGTGGTGGTGGTAGATTTTAACTTGCCTTGGTCCCTGAGGGACGGGTGTATTATAGGCTATTAAATAGGGCCTTTCATAGCATAATAATAAAAATATAATTGCAATGAAATTGAACACGATAATATTTTGCTATGAAATTAATCACAATCATATTGCATACAATGATGTTGCTTCACGATGATATTACAACAATTTTGTCCCCAACATTTTAACCTCAATCATTTTACCAGACACCAAACAATATACCTCTTAACCCATTAAATATATATATGACGCAATAAAACTGCTCTCACCTCCCAAGCTTATTGACCTACCAATCTTAATCTTTTTTATAAAGTGAGGGATTCTGTTTATTTTGGTATGATATTTTTTAAACTAAAATCAGAGGATAGGATGTTTGTGATATTTAAGGTAAAAAAATATGGTGAAGGTAAATTGCATTCTTTTATGGTGCTGGTAATTTTGCCATAAACTAAGTTATTTTGCCTGATGGCAGTTTGCCTTAAAGTCATTTTTCTTCAAAGATATTTCCTCTTAATATATGAAGTTTATAGGTCGTTATTGTTTATTTTGGTTGAAATCAAAATATGAAATAATTGTAAATTTGTCATGGACAATTTATTTTAAAGAACTTTTATATTATAATCTTCAAGCCTCAACAGCTCTCATGATTAAAATGAAGAGGCTATGTGATTTCAAATGGTACTTGTTGTAAGAGTTAAAATTCCATGATAAATATAATTTTATATGTACTAAAATACTAAAAAATGCCAACTTTCATCTCCATCAAACAATAACATTTTTAAATCACAGAGCCTTTTTATTTTGGTACGGAGAGCTGTTCAAGTTCGAAGATTATAATATACAAAGTTCTGCAACATAAATTGCATGTACACGCATGACAGATGTGGTAACCTACTTGTAGTGTTATTTTAAATTTAATGTATTTTTAATATTTATGTACTGATGTACAAATATAAGTCACATTTACATCAAAAAATTGCACATAATTGGAGTAAATTCATAACTATGGACTAACTATTACCCAATAGAGTCTTAATTATATGTTATGTTTCATAATACTTAAAGGAAAGAGATGATAAAACTGTTGAAACCTGGCTCTCTCAACTATTTTAGAGGGGAGTAGGCACATTTCTTCTTTGCGCCATCTAAGTTTGCCGGAGCCCAGATTTGGAGACTTCCATAATTCGAAGAATGGGGATACATTCCCCCCTCGCCCTGGTTGAGTGTACATCCCCTGTAAAATAATCTTATATATACAAAAAAAAATTATTGAGTCTTCCTCCTCCTCCTTTTTTTTTTCTGCCTAGCAACATTTTCTATTTTTCCTTCTACTATTAAAAATTAGAAGGGAAGGGGAGATTGTATTAGGCAGTTAATTAGTCTTAGATTAAAACTTGAGAATTCAATCTGATCAATAATTTTTCAGGTAGTAAAATGAAGGGAGATTGCATTAATCAGTTAATTCGTATTGGATTGCCGCAATTCAAGTAAACACTTATGAGAATTGAATATCTTCAATTTAGCCAAATAGTAACATTGATCTTATCTTTAGGCTAGTTAGAAGTCGGTTATTTTATTGACATGAGGTTGAACAGTGTTTAATTTACAAAGGTTATTTTAATCAACTTTTTATTTATGATAAAATAAAAACATCAACAAAAAAATAAAAAAATTCTTAATCATAAATTTGGTTTTGCTACATACTGAGAGGATTGTTACGTAGAAATCTGTTGATTGTCTACTGTGAGTGATTATTTGATTTACCAAACTTTAGCAATGTGTATCTTTGCAATTTTTTGGGTTGTATTCAAAGCTGGCGTAACTGTAGGAGTATCGCCGTACACAATAGTCGTTCAGAAGTAATTCTGACGAACTTCAACTTTTTCAAAA
The DNA here is from genome assembly GCF_016086655.4 of Lepeophtheirus salmonis. Lineage (NCBI taxonomy): Eukaryota > Metazoa > Arthropoda > Copepoda > Siphonostomatoida > Caligidae > Lepeophtheirus > Lepeophtheirus salmonis. The sequence goes on from NC_052141.2 coordinate 5,065,929, forward strand.
AACATGTACCTAGAATAAATTACTTCTCTCACACAACCTCGAGCAAAAAAATGGAATAACAATAACTAGGGAGGGCGAGGATTACTCTATACTTAGTGATGAAAATTGTGTGTATTTTGGTCGTGTTAATAAAAGAGAAACCGAAAATATATGTACATGTTAACCATGACAATTTGATAACTGGTTTGGAGGAGGTAAGCTTAACTTCCATAACGTTTCATTAGATCATGTACAATCAGCTGTGACAAGGGAGGAGAGGAGAAAGAAATAAACAATGCCATTGGCAAGAAATACTCCGAGTCGATCCTCAATTCTACTCTAAGTCCAACCAAGACATACATTTATAACTTCACAACAAATCTTTAAGGTTACTCACTATCTTTTATGAGCACAAACGAATGTTCAATTAGGTTTTTAATGTAATTGAATAAATTATTTAAAATAATTAAATCATTTTTTAGATTATCAATTCTAAAAAAACGGACCATCTACAAAATACACACGATTGACATTACTATATATGTTAAATGGACTGCCCTGAGAGGGAAGAAACGCACACCGACTCCAAACTGTGGCTGTTGATTTTATTGCTCTACTTATTTCCAATTATATAAAAGAATATAATATTCAGTGTAAATTATAAACCATCAAGTCGTGATTTCTAGGTGTGATTGTGATGTACCCTCAAATCCTAGCAGGCTTAGGACAGTATCCCAAAGAGCCCTATAATCAACTAGCAACCAAATACACATGCCTGGCTGCATCAGATCTTGCCAAGTACTTGGTGGAAAGAGCAGGAGAAGACCTCATCTTTATCTTGCTTGGAATGTTCCAGTCTGATAACATAGGAGGAAAAATTCATTTGCTACATACAACTCATCCAAGAAAACTATTTATACAAAGTCTGGAGGCAGAAAAAAAAGATGAGGATAAAGTATTTTGTTACATTTAATTGGGTGGCCATCTCAGAGATCAAAGAGATGTTGGCTAATGTTGACGTTGAAAAATAAGAAATAATCCTCAGAGATTAGCATTCAGATTTCGAAGTTTTTTTTTTAATTATGAAAATAATGACCACCACAGGTGAAAGCAATACAATGTACTTTTTTTCGGGGTACATTGACTTTTCCCTTGAAAAGAAACCCAAATGTACATAATGCAGATCCTTTCTGCCTCTTGGCGACCCTCCACTTGACACTAATATTAGGGATTGTGGTAGACTAATTGAGAGAAGCAAGTCAACCTGACAAGTTCATTGGCATCATGAGCAAAAGAGGGCGTCCACTCCAACAGACATGCATTTCCTCACTTGTCTCTAAGTTCAATATTTGTTCATCTTTATCAGTAGTAAACAGGAAGAAAAGGCCTGCTCAACACGCCAAACCCAAGAGCTTATTTTGTCGGTCCATTCTCTGACAGAATGTCGGAGAGCTCAGAAATAGCAATTGAAGTATTGATTGACACAGAGTGTGAATAGGGTCACAAATGGGAGAGTATTCTTGGTAATATTTCACAAGTCCTTTTCAATGTGATGGGTCAGAGCTTTGTCGTTCAACTCAATGATAACACCAGACAAGAGAGCCGAAAGAGCGTCAAATGAAAGCAGCAACTTATCAGGTTCACTCAAGAAAAATTGTCAAGCTTGAATCAAATTCATTATCAACTTGTAGACAATAGACATGGGATTCCTTGCTTATAAGTATTCTACAGCTTCATACTGTTTTATTCTTGAAAACTCTGCCATTGACTTACTATCATTCTTTAACTTTATGATATAAAAGCAAAAGTATTTGATAACTTGTTACTTCGTTTATTAATGGAAAAGAATAAATGATTAAATAGCCATGACGTAGCAAGTCAGAGGAGGGAATCTCAAATCCAACAAAATACATAGGGGATTTGTGTGTTCGTGAGGTAACACCCTGGGAATTGTTAACATCTCCCTCTAAAATAAAAATTATCGCCGAGCTTTGGTGTAAATTGTTTTAAAAATACATACAAAAATAAATTTAACTATTATTATAATATTTTCCTTGCGCTAATGCTAATTAAATCTAGAAGGTTCTTCTATTTCTAGCTATAATTCATTTTCTTCCATCCCCCAAATAAAATATAACAGGCAGCATTTGTTAACAAGGGTCTTAATTTAGTAATATAATAAGTCTCGCTCCCGCCTTCTCCTCGCGCTTCCCAGTAATCCCATCGTTAAATATATATGTATCATAAGAAGTTGCATTGTTTACCTCACAAATTTTGTTTCGGATTTGACAATCTGGACAGTGAATTTTCTTTTGCTATGCTGATATCCTTATTATTTAATTCCTGAGGAGTAAGCTTCCCTTTCGACTACATACAAAACACAAGCTATTATTGATGTACACAAAACCAGATTGAACATTTATGTGTGTTCAGAAAAGATGGAGAATAACCCAGCGGATTAGTTGCAGAGTTATAATTATTTCTCCTGGTTGGATTTAGATTATAATTGAGGATCAACATCGGAGTAATTCTTGCATATGTCCTAGTTGATTTCTGTGTTACAGTTGCTTGTAGCTATTCTAATGAAACGTCACGAGAGTTAAGCTGCTCTAAACCAAAATATTCCTCAAATGATTAGGTCTACCATCTTGACTTTAAAAAAAAAAGTGCTACCATCCCAGTAACTAAGATCTTCACTTTTAAATAAAGATTACTTTAAAAGGTTGATTATAACTAAAGAAGGGATCTGTGTAAAGAAAAATCTAAGTTTGTCGATTAGAAAAGGAAAAACGGTTAGTGCGTGAGCTCTTTCTTCTTTTTTATTCATTATATAATAAGTCGTGTGTGTGTTAACATCTCCATCTAAAAGAAGAATTCTCGCCCTTTTTTGGTGTAAATTGTTTTAAAAACGCATTATAAAAAAATTAATATAAATGAATTTAAATATAATTAAAATATTTTCTCTGTACTAATGCTATTTTAAATGTAGAAAGTCCTCTACTTTTTAGCAATAATTTATTTTCTCCCCCTCCCCATCATATAAAAGCCAGCTCATATTAATAAGTAACTTAATAATAGCATAAGTCTCAGTTATCCCATCCCTAAACTTATGTAGTATAACCAGTGGTGCCAATCGGCTCCTCTTTTAGCATTTTTGGTGCTGGTACTATGAAGAGTGAATTTTCTTTTTCTAAGCTGTTATAATTTGATTTAATTCCTGGGGAGTGAACTTCCTCTTCAAATACGTACAAGCTATCATTGGTATATACAAAACCTGATTGAACATTCGTGTGTGCTCATAGAAAACGGAGCATACTCCTGAGGATTAGTTGCGGAGTTATAATTGTAAGTCCTTGTTGGACTCAGAGTAGAATTGGGAATCAACATTACAGTAATTCTTATGCATGTTCTTGATAATTTCCTTTCCGTCTTCCTCATCGTTACAGATGCTTTTAGCTGAACTAATAAAATGTCATGAGAGCTAAGCTACTCTTTCCATAACATTTCCTCAAATTATTAGATCTACCATGTTGAATTCCGGGTTTTTATTTTTAAATGCTACCGGTTATCATAACTGATATGAACAATACCATTCCATCTTCACTTTTCAATGCAAATGATCTTAAAAGGCCTTGTATTGTTAACTACTAACTTGTTACTACTACTATTTTTTGCGTCATCACTTTATTTGATAAAGAAGGGGCCCTTTAAAAAGGCTTATCAAGTGCCTATCCAAAGTGGGTCAATGTATATCATTCATGACTTTTTATTATTAATAATTGGAGGTGACGTAACATTTTGGTTACTTTTGCTTTAAAAAAGAAGAAGAAAAGGAACAGATCCCGCCAACAAGGAAAAGTTTTCTAAGAAAAATGCAAATAAATATATACCCCTTTTGGGCGTGGATTCACACATTTTGTTTCACGTAAAACAATGGGTTTTGAAAACGGCTTCTAGAGGTAAAGGAGAACATCTGAAAACGCCGTGTAGGAGTTAATGATTACATTACACATGCCCTTAATTTCCCTCCTATAATAAGCAAATGTGTACACTTGCTAATTTTTGTTAGTGCACTAATTGCTAATTCACTAATTATGTAGTTTCAATGGTTCGCTATCATTAATCCGTTAACCTAATCCACAAATAAAACTATTTTAATGAAAAGGTATGCCGAGGATTATAAAGGAATCTGTTTTGGTCATAGGTTACCAACAAGGGATGAATTATAAATATTCAGGTGGGCGGGGGGGGGGGGTGGAAGAAACATAGATATGTCTTTTTATCATACCAAAAAGTATACACTACCAATGTACTTGGTATATCTACAGATATATTTGATTGGCTCAGATTTGAAGGGAAACACCCCTACACAATACCGTTTTGTTCAATCAGAAACAAAGACAGAAAGCGGTTTGGTAAATATGTTAAGTAAATCCGTGTGGTCATTGAATTGAAAATGTGTTCCACTCTTTTAAATGCCCGTATTGTTAAAAAATATTCCCAAACTACTTATCGAATGAAATATTGTGAAATTTGTATGTTTAAAAAAGTATGTGAAACTTCTATTAAAGTTAGCCATTAGGTATTTATCAATACCTGCAACTTTAGTTCCTAGTGTGAGGGTCTTCTCATTTGCTGGGAGAACTAGATTCGAAGAAGAGAAAAATGATTAATTATGATGGTCATTTTGCCACACACATTTTTGCCGCTGGTAGTTTTGCTTCGAACAGATTTTACCGCGTGACATATTTGCCGCCTTTTTATATTATCGGTTCGAACTTTACTGTTGTATCTCAATCAGATTAATTAGCTATATAGCTAGGAGAAGAAGAAAAAATATTAGTAGGTTTCCATATTAACCATTGAGCAATGATTTTTATTTGATTTTGAATTGTATACATTCAGTCCATACATCATTTTTTGAGATTGCACAATATGAACATCACTTGGTATTTTATGCAATTATTCCATTTTGGGAGATTATAACAAGAATAATATTACGAGATGTTGTTATAAAATGAATTATACAACAAATATTATAGCTTTATAATGGTACAAAGTTCATATGAGTTGACCTACAAGAATCTCCCATCAGAAATGATGTTCTTCAATACAACATGTTGTGTGACTGGAGTTTGTGCTCTTCCAAATAGTATTAGAACTCATTGACAAATTATTATTTCATCTACATTTTCCTTTTTTATTCTTCTCTCAGCTAAATAATCCATAATCAATCTCATCGAAATACAAGAGTAAAGTTCGAACCAATAATACAAAAACAATAGCGGCGAATATGTCATGCAGGAAAAAATACGTGTCACGAATGACCATGTATCAGATATGGGCATTGCCCTTCGGTTTATGTAATATTAAAATGTAGCGAATTCAATAATTTTAAGAACTGACGCATCAAATTTTTGAAGTAACTTACTTTGTGTATGACAAAAAGTGAGCTAGTAATATTGAATAAAGATGATAGCACGCGTAAATAAAAGCTAGTCATATCTATCTAGCATCTGTTGACAGGTAATCACTAAAGTTTCAGCCATTTTGGACTTGTAGCTCTTATGTAACAGTCGTTTGAGTCAGTTGAGGTGAGTGTTTTTGTGAAAAAGGAAAAAATCGAGTATGGAGCTGTTGGCATGATGTGGACTCTTTGTCGGGATAGCCATGAAGTTATTTTAGTCAATTATCCTCAAAAAGAAAGAACTGTTACAGAAGCATACTACGCATAGTATCTTGACAAGATTAAGTCAAATACGGCGTAAAAATAGCCATATTTGTAGATAAAGAAAATCCTGTTTTACTAAGGGAAGTTGCCATGGAAAAAGTCCACAAATTACGGTTTGAACTGTTTGACTATCCCCCCTTACTCAACAGATCTACAAATGGCGCTTGGAGGACTACGATTTTCGTCAAAAGAAGAGGCAATCACCTTCGTGAATAATTACTTTATAGAGAAAAATGTTGAGCACTATTTTGACAGGTTACAGAGATGGAAACATCACTGGAAGAAGTGTGTAGAATTACAAGGAGACTAAAAAATATAAAAAATCGGCCTTGTACCGAGTATCACCACTAATAGTCATATTATCAAAGCAAAGTTTGTCTGTCATTATGCCAGTTCCTCGACGCTCCGTTACTCCGAGCAATGACGGGTTTTCCTGCTAGTTCCTGATAAACCTTGTTTTCGTATTTTTGGAGGATAGGAGGGGGGAATCTGTCCATAGATTAAGATCGAATCACCTTAAAATTTGGGTTACAGTATGAAATCATAGTTTGGATCGAAATATTGGTCTTGAAAAAAAAACCCTGTTTTTTCGGCTGGAAAAGTGATGGTACTATTTGGACGTATTACGGAGATGGGAGCATCACTGGGAGAAGAATATACAGTTACATGGAGGCATTTAAAAAAAATGTCTTGTATGTTTACTAGGTCGGAAACTGTTCAGACCAACATCGTATCTCCCATTAATAAGCAACCTAACTTATTTTATTAATGTTATTTCTTGATACTAGTAAACTCGAACCTGATTTACGAAACTCGAACCCGATTTTAGAAACTCGAAGTAAAATATGAGTATCATCGACTTACTTGAACTTGACTCGACTTCAATCATTAAAATTTCAAACTCGAGAATTTTAAATCGAATTCAACTCTATGATTAGTGATTTGTTAATTATCCCACAAAAATAGACTAGACTAAACATGAAAAAAGAATTGCATAGACATATACGTACATATAATCCAAGTATGTGGATACTTACTTGACCTTGTGATGTCCACAAAAGCAAATTCATTTGAACAAATGAAAACAAAATATTACAACTTTTTTTTTTTTTTTTTTTTTTTTTTTTTTTTAAACGTTCGCAAAATATGTATTTAATTTAATTAAATTCAGTTTTTTAAAATAAAAGTAACTTGTCACGTGACTAAAGTAGAAAATTTACTCATGTTGTGTAATTTAATAGTATTTACTGCCACTATAAAGATTTGCAAAATATATTGCTAATTAATCGTAATCCAGTGAGCGAGGTAAACTTTTGCAATAATGAAAAGGAGTAAATGACAGAATTCTTCATTGATATATCTTTCTATTTTTTAAAAAGGATTTAATTTTGATGAAGGGTAGCACAGGGTCTCGTCTTGACTACACCCGAAATGGTATAGTGAAGAGGGTGGCCAAATTTGCCCATTATGCTTTAACTAAGTAAACAATTTCTGATATATCTAGACTCGGTTGGCCTTAATTGCTGTTAAAAGCAGTTGACGATGTCGTCGTACATATGAGGGCTTCCCTAAATCCTTGAATATACTTCATCAGAGTCAAATCATTGGCATTACAGGCCTTGACATGCTGCCTCATCGACTTGGCCAGACTTATGATAATTGCTGTGTCCACGTCCTCAATGATTTCGATTTTCCGGCGTCTACTGCTGTCAGGGGACCTCTCAAAGTTCTAACCTGAACCCATCATGCCATTAACCCTCTAAACAAAACTTTAAAAGCACCTTACGATAAAATACTTCCTAAAAATTAAAACGTGTGGGATTTGAGTGTATTTTAGGTATAAATTCAATCCTTTTTTTTTAAATGTAGAATAGCTGTTTTGTTTCATAACGATATATAATGCTCAAACCATTATTAACCTCAATCCGTGTATATTAAAATTATATAATAGTGGTTTATTCTTTAATCAAAACATGCTAATATTTGCATTTATTTATATGGTCATATAAACATTATCTTTGAGTTCTCTTTATTGAGTTTTTTTATTATTGTTATGTATTTCACCTCGATATAGATAATTTATATAAATATATAGTTATAAAAGTTTAGGCTATGTACCCGGTGCGTAGGTGAAATCTGAACACAAATGTAAGAGAGGTTTAAGAAAAATAAATGAGAGAAATTGATAATTTCTCCTACCAGCTGATAAACTTTGTTTACTGATACCCCTTTCAAAAAAAAATAACACAGTCAATATAAAAATGCCCTCACAATGAGAAAAAAAGAAGCGAGATTTATTTCTACTCCGCGCGGGGCACACGTCTAGAAACATCCAAAAATTGACTTAGGGAGACTAATTACAAAGTCAAGAAGGTCATTAATGACGGTATTGACATGGAGACGATCATCAACAAGATGGACCACCGGTAACTGAAGCATAGATTCCACAGTCCTTTTTGGAGACCAACATTCCATTTTGGGCGAAAACATTGTTTGCACAATACTGGGCAGATGTTAAACTTGTCGACTTTTCCTTCTGACTACATGTCGGACAAAGAGAACCGAATCTCGAAGCTTTTAAGGAGCTTTGGAACTTCATGAGCTCAATTACATTGCTACCATATATCAGAGCTTCCATGGGTGCATCATGACCATTATCAAAATCAATGGAGACACAATTGAAGATTAGAAATGGGCTCAACATATGATATCTACTTTTCAATTACGTAACCATTAGTGCAAATCTAATTTTGTAGTTGGGGGAAATACAAAAAAGTGAGTTTTTTTAACATACGTCATATATTACATCATAATTGAAGATGACACCATTTTGAGGGCTCATAGTTGATATTTGTACAACATAAAATGAACAAATTTCCAATAAATCCTTCTCAAACTTCATCAATTGGCTTTAAGGATAAAAATTAATAAAAAAATACATAACACTTGTATTGAATAATTGTTGATGTCAATGATAAACATTGACGTTTAAATGTAATCAACGTAATATGTATTGAAAATCCCTAAGATTTGTAATTAGAGTTGTAATTTTTTTTGGATCTATTAGAGACGAGAGAAAAATATGGTATTAATAGAAAAATCTCTAATTATAGTTAATTTATTGTTAACACTATGGAAATAAGATTGTATAACGCTGTAATACAATCGTTTTATATACATTTTAGAGCCAGATATATGATAAAACTAGACAATAGACATTTAGATATAAGTCCTTTACTTTGTTGGTCTCATTTTGATATGATAAATTACCCCACTTTTTTGGGTAAGAGATCACAGTAATGTCACTGGAAATGAGGTGGCTCATATCCTAGCCAGAGCTGGAGCTCTGGATCGACCTTCTACCCGAAATGTTGTTATACCTTTTGTCATCTCTTAGGGAGAAGGTCTATTTTATAGACAAATGGAATGTACTTTGTTCGAACCTTGACTACGTCCGTCAAAGCCGTGCAATGTACCCAAGAGTTAGACTTGAGAGGTGGAAGCATCTCTTGGATTTTTCGAGAGGAAAACTCCTTGGTTCAGTTTGCCTCTGAGCATTATCTTCAACACTATCACCTTATGCACACTATGTCGTGGGTGTGGTTTAAGAGATGAAGAACCACTTCCTCTGGTTTATGAAAGTCCTAAATTTATAAATGTTCGGACTTAGCTTTTGGACAATTTTTCTATCCTTTCAAGGACATTCCGTCTCGAATCTCTTCTTTTTGGGGATGTCGGGTGCTGGCTGAACAAAGCACCATCCTGTGAACATGCTCAGGAAGGATTGCAGTAGGAGACCGTACCAGCAAACTATTATAAGGGCACCAAATGCTTAAGTTACTTTTACATTTGCCCATACTGATTGTATGTTTTTAGATGATGTGTAGCAATGAATGTTTTAAATTAATTATATAGTTCAGTATATTCCTTAATATTTATGAATTTTGTTATTATGAATAGCTATGAATTTTTGAAATTTTTTCCAAAAAAATGAATTTTTAGTCATTAGACATAGATTTTTTTAATTTTATGTGAATAGCTTTGGATTTTAGAAAATTTTCCAAAAAAAATTAATTTTTGTAAATAGCTATAGATTTTTGAAATTTTTTTCCAAAAAATTTGATTTTCTATGTATAGCTATGGGTTTTTGAATTTTTTTCCAAACAACTTGATTTTCTATGAAAGCCATAGATTTTTGATTTTTTTTTTCCAAAAAACATAATTTAGTGTGAAACCCATAGATTTTTGAACTTTTTCTCCAAAAATTGAATATTTGAAATTTTTTTCCAAAAAATTAATTTTTGAAATTTTTTTCCAAAAAAATTAATTTTGAAATTTTTTTCCAAAAAATTAATATTTGAAACTTTTTTCCAAAAAATTAATTTTTCGAGAAAACTATGGATTTTTGAAATATAATTTTTGAATTTTTTTGACCAAAAATTTAATAAATCTATGAATAGCTAAAAAATTTTGAAATCTTTTTTGAAAATAATTCCCAAAACACCAATTTATAATCCTGGGACGCCCCTGCTAATACACATTATATTAGATCCTATAAATTTTTTTTGGCTATGCTATACAAATATAAACGCTCAGCTACGCTTTTAATCAAATAGGCATTACTAAGCAATATTATAATATGGTATCGTATAAAATATTGTATAGGATTTCAATATTATGAAATATATATATCTTATACAGTACAATTTACAATTTTGTACAAGGTGCAAATATTAAATGAGATGATTATTTTTAATTGAAGGATATACAGTACTTTGGATGCCGAATATGCAATTATTCAATATTCCATGGATGATCGATATATTAATGCTCTAAATTTTGTGTATTTTAATACAAATTACTAAAATATAAGTACTTTGTGACAGAGTATAACGTTCAAATACCCAGCGTTATATTACTCGTAAAATACAATATCCATGCACGGAAAACATTGTCTACTCCCCGATGGCGTTTTAGGACAATTTCACGTGGAGGAGCCCTGCTATCACAATCTCCTTCTCGTAATATGTGCTCATGGTAACGACTAGGACAGTGTTTTTCTTAGCAATCGAAAGCTAATTATGTGTTCTACAACATTGCTTATAGGAAAATTGTAAAAAAGACTTTTAACCTCTCAAAATTTGCTTAATAGAGATGAGTGAATGTAATTCATTTTATTAAATTGTTGCAAATTAATAGTCTGGGCGTACTTTAGATATAAATAGTAGTTGGTGGTAGATTGTATAAGTTTGCTCGCAGACCATAATTTATCTTTCTACCTCAAAATTGGAGACACCAACAACGGATAGTTGAAATTCAATTATCATCGCAACCTTTTTTTGATAAGGAAATAACCTTGCGGAGCGGGGTTTCGGCTGAATTGATCACATTGGAGTGTGTAATGAATATATCTATTTACGTATGTTTATACTAATTTTCCATTTCAGGAGTTAATGGGCAATTTGATGACATAGAAGTTCTCTCGATCATCTATTTTTTACGTTACTTCTGTAATTATACTGTAATGGATCATGGAGAATACAAGAAAAAGTTGTTGTCCTTTACTTAATGAGTCCAGGGATCGACTCCTAACTTCTTTCACATAATGAAACCTTCCATTTATTTTCATGATCCTCAAAAGTGTAGTCGGCTCTCTTGACTTTTTAATATATAATGATATATTTTTCGTTTTTGTGAAGTTATTTATTTCCTTATTGTTAAATGGTTTGCAATATTTGAATATCAAATATCCGCTGCAGGGGGTAGCTCCAAATTAAATCATTTTTAGTTTTTACTAGAACATTTTTTGGTCATTTAATTTCCTAAATTTTTTCCAAAAATTTTATTTTTGTTAATAACTGTGGATTTTTGAAATGTTTTCAGCAAAAATTAAATCCTTTAAATTAAAAAAAAAATCCCAAAACTGTATTAAAAAAAAAAAAGTCCAAAAACCATGCCCCTCCCCCCAAATATATAACCCTGTGGATGCCCCTGTGGTGTCTTCCACGTTGAAATTGAAAGAGAAATGTATGACGTGAGGGCAAACTAATACAATGTACCAGTAGTTGGTATGCTTGACTTATTTGGCCTACTATAATTTGATTTCAATCCTTTTTTTTTTGTCTCTTTTTAGTTGAAAGTTTGTGTCATACAATGTAGGTAATGACGTGTTCACCATTGAGAACATTAATAAGGCGAAAAAGAGGCAGGAAATCAACAGCTGACAAATAAATACATTGTACATTTTTATGTCAAGGAGCTAACGCCGTGATAAATGTCCTTAACCCTTTCTCTCATAACGCTACCCAGGAACAACACTACAGATAATGTACATTTCTATGTTAAGGAGGTAACGCCGTGCTAAATGTCCTTACCCCTTTCTCTCATAACGTTGCCCAGGAGCAACACAGCAGATAACAGCCCCTATTATCAAAAAATATCAAAAGAAGGATGCCCAGCAAAAATAATTGTGTTGATATATGTTTATGGATATATATTAATACATTTCAGCATAAGAAATACCGGAGTTTACCTGTTTCACGATTGTTTCAATCCTTTAAGTTACAATAACCAATGTATAACTCTGTCTAGCAAATTGTATCTATAGGGTTTTCGAATAAGAGGTATTGCAAGATGTTCAATCCTAAGATCTCAGTGGCTAATTGCAATCACCTCTTTGAGAGATTTCACGGTCCTGAAACTTTTCCACGTTAACCATTTCAGGACCATCCAATTCCGGTCATAAAGAAATCATTAATCATCTCACAACAGTGTAATCCACTCACAACAACTCTGATTTAACACCTTGCAAATGTTTCTTTTGGGACTACGTGAAAGATAAGGTCTACACCAACAGCCCAGTGTCGATTCAAGATCTCAAAGATGGAATTTGTGCAGCTACCTTGCGATTTGGGGATGGAAAATTTGATAAAAAGGGTACAGTCATGTAAGCATAGCTCAATGGTCATTTGGATGATATTGTTTTCCATTATTAATGGTATCTTTACATTAAAATAAACATCCGTTGACTTATCTCAGAAAATGCCATTTTTCTTTGAACATCAAAAGAATACCTCTTATTGGAAAAATCTATGTACTATTGAATAAAAATACATAGATTGTGTTTTATGATATGAAATTTCCTTTTTTTTAATAAAAAGAATAATGATTATAGAATTTGAAAAGTAAATAATTTTATTTTATTAGCAATTATGGACTTTAATTGCATAATATTTCTTCAGGGCAACATTTCGTAATTTTTTTTCTAAGATAGAAAATTTATCTTTTTTTGTTTGGGGTATGTGTTTCTTATATTCATAGTATTGCAAAAAAGAAAGATAATTTATTTATTCCACTTATTTTTAATTCATGAAAGAAAAGTTTAATTATATCAAGTGTATTCCCCCCTCCTTAAATAAATTAACTTATTTAGTTTTAAAAAAAAGTCATAAAAGTAATCGTACTTGAAATATTTGACACAAAAATATTTAATTATTTATTTTTCCAGTGAAAAAATACACAAAAACTTACTTTAATTTGTGAAGATTTTTTTCTTTTTCTTTGAAATTTCATCTTCATTCTTAATTCACGTCACACGTGGGATCATTAAAAGAAACAAAAATCATGAAACAGCAAATAGAGGCAACACTTACAAATTTATATAAACGTCATAAACATACGCACATAATAGATTAATTAATAAACTCCCCCATTTAAATGCATGACGTCTCATAGCTTCAATGATATCATGCAAACTGAACTCTTCTCAAACAGAGTGTAATATACATGCTAAGTAAGTAGGCCCGTTGCTGCTCTGTGCGTGGATCGCAAAAAGAAAAACAACAATAATTATTGTTCTTGTACGGAAAACATTTCGTAGGAAGTAGCAAAAAAAAAAATAATGCGATTTGCCATTCATATTGAATATTAGATTGTATGAAAGTATTGTGAGGTATTACGATTCCAAAGGAAGGAAAATGAATTTTTTTTATTAGTGATGAGACGATTATTCAGAATCGGATGTTTTTTCTGGGATCGGTATATCCATTGGGAAAATAACGTTTAATTTGATTCCGATTTTTATTTATTATTGGTATCTAACTATTTATTACTTTCTTAAGTGATGAAGAAAAAAAAAAAATATATTTCAAATTTAATTTAATTTTTTCAATTATGTACAAAAAATTCTATTTTCTGTAAATAAAAATGTATATTTGAATTTTTTTTCTTAAATGTTATAATTCGAAATTTAATTTTTGATTTACTTTTTAAAAAAATATTTTTTTTTGAGAAGAACTGTGGATTTTTTTATTATTATTAAGAAGAACTGTGGATTTTTTTCAATTTTTTATTATTTTTGAACAACTTTGGATTTATTTATTTTGTTTTTATTTTTTGAGAATAAGCATGTGTTTTTGAATTTTTTTATGAATAGTTGTAGATTTTTGAAATAGTTTTAAATATCAAATTGTATATTTCAATTTTTTTCCCTAAAGTTTTAATATTTGAAATTTAATTTTGAAATTTTTTTAACAAAAAATAATAATTTTTTTTTCGAAAAGAAATTTGATTTAAAAAAAAAAAGAATCCATTAACTTTGTGGATGCCCTGATAGCAAAATGGTAGGTAGTTTTTCACTATTATTAAAAATATGAAATATTCAGAATCGCCATATGGAATTTGTACTAGAATCACATCGAAATCGACATGGAAATTACTTTGAAATTGTCCCATAACTAGTTCTTATTGCAACTTTTTTATGCCTATAAAGAGATGATCCCAAATACTTTATTTTTAAATACGAGAGCAGGAACAAAGCTTGTCTCTTTCTTTCTATATTCTAATGATTCAATATATCCTCATACAAGAAATATATGGTCAGAACCACTGTTTATATTAATATATGTATACTTAGTGTTCAAGTCCCAAAAATGGAAATGAGAAGAAGACCTGCCCATCATCAGAAGTGTATAATAAACAGTGAAGTATAATACATGTATCCCCGTTATATAAAAATAAAAGACAGGAAATGAACGTGGGTTTCTTGACAATTTGAAGAATGTTTGGGAGAAGCTTAGCTGTCATGATGTTCTATTAGATTAGTTGCAATTAGCTCTGAGAGAAAGGGAATACTCACATATTCCACTCTGAATCAATTACAAAAAAAAAAAAAATAGCAATCTATTATGATCATATTTTTTAAACCTATAAAAGTACCCACATGTATACGACAGTTACGATTGTCGTTTAAAAAGTTCGTGCAAAGACCCAGAGATGGCACTACCTGTGCGAATCCAGGTTATGTGTTTAGTTATTAGTATCTCTAGGAAGAACACACACACCAACTTTTACCCAGATGGGTCTATTTCTTTCTGTTTGGCATTGGTTTGAATCAAGGAGTGATTTGCAAAAAAAAAAAATGGACGGAAAAGTGCATCATGTTGCTGTAATGAGTGTCTAGAAGGAACCATACAAGAACATATCAAGATTTATTACACTGTTGATCCTCAATTCTACTCTGATTCCAACACAGACTTATAAATAAAACTCATGTATTATGTACTTTCCGTCTTTGATATGCTCACGCAAATGTACAATCACGTATCGTATATATTAATGATTATTGATAAAATCGTATGTATTTTGAACATGTTCAAAAAAGGTGACAATCAATATCGGAGGCCTAACAGTTTGAAGAATGTTTTGAAGGAGAGCAGCCCAGTTATCATGACGTTCCATTAGATCAACAAGGGCATACAATTTTAATTCCGCAACAAATTTTTAAGGTA
This sequence comes from Lepeophtheirus salmonis, assembly GCF_016086655.4. Classification (NCBI taxonomy): domain Eukaryota; kingdom Metazoa; phylum Arthropoda; class Copepoda; order Siphonostomatoida; family Caligidae; genus Lepeophtheirus; species Lepeophtheirus salmonis. The sequence goes on from NC_052141.2 coordinate 5,081,427, forward strand.
ACTGTCTTTTTTTTAATAGCTCAGACGAATGTTCAATCAGGTTTGGAATATAATTGAGTATATAGAAATTGAATTTCACAACTCAAGAGTTAAATAATAATGACTAATTATTAAAAAAAACCAAAATAATAAAAAAAAACAACGGGCCATTAAAAAAATACACACGATTTACATTACTATCAGTAAATACTCCTTTGAAATATAATAAAAGGTTCACTTCTTAGGAAATAGAATAATATGGACAACATTTTAGGAATATATAATTTACTCTTCAGGTAGCTTACAAAAATAATTCACCAATTAGTATCACTGTTTATAATTATTAAGATATGATTAGAATTGAATGGTTTTTATTGAAAAAAACTACCTTCAAAAATTGTTGTTTTGTGCGGGGTTTTTTTTCTCCATTATTTAATCGGTCGTTTTCTCCGTCTGAAGCATGCATTATTGTCTATCTTTAGTATAAATTGTTTTAAAAATGCATACGGAAATATATGTAAAGGGTTAACTATTTATTGCGGTTTTTAGGAACAAGAAAAATCCACATTATAGGAAATCTGCGTTGTACGGAGGCTTTTTTAGTACTAAAACTCGAAAAATAGGATAAATTATTTTACAAAGTCCATTTTTTACAAATTTTCATTGTTTTTTTAGTATATAGTATTTCCGCTGATTAAAAGCATGGGGTATTTATACAGATATATACTTAAGTTATAAAATAAAAGTTGTTCGGAATTCTGAGTTCTGTACCCAATTTTATTATTGTAAAAACATATTCCTGGGCAAGTTTGTTTTTTGCTGATAAGTTGATTTTTTTCATTAAATAGGATAAATTCCCTGTGTATTAAAAAAATTAAAAATCCAAAAAACAAAATTATTGTACTAACTGAAAAAGGAAGAACGTATATTGAATACGAATTAAAAAAGGAAATTAGGAAGATGATTAGCGAGTTAGTTTTAGTATGTATCTTCATTATGGTTGAAGAAAGAACGTGTTTCTAATTATTTTGTTGTCTATCGATAAGTTTTTACTAAATTCTCGAGTTATTTCAAGCATTAATCAAATAATTCAAAATAAACTAGATAATAAAGGTACGCCCTGGTATAATTATAATATTGCACCCTGCACTAATGCTATTTTTAATGCAGAAGGTTCTCCCCTTTATACCAGTAATTCATTTTAAACCACCAAAATTATATAAAAGGGAGCTAATATTAACAAAGGTCTTAATTCAGGTGTACCATATTCCTCGAATCACCTTCTCATCGTACTCTTTTTTAATTACAAACTACTCAACTCTACATATCATACCTTACCATCAATACTTGTATCAGGATAGTAATCATTAAGTATATTACTAGAGTATTAGAGTCCAACCATTCACATAATAATTGTTTGCAAGTGTTGTGAATACATATCTTAAAAAGTGTATACTTAATCAAGGAATATTTTCCGGTATTTTGAACAAGCATTCAAGCGTACTCATTCGAGCAATTTATGTTTCAAATTGCGACGTAAACAATTTTTCATATTGTATTGATTTTTAATCAAATTATAATTCTTTTATGTAGGAAGTAGGCATCGAGGGATGACGGGGGGAAAAAGTGTACAACAGAGTTCAAAAGACTCATTCAAAAGTGTCTCAATACGGAGGAGATAGGTTTCTGTCACTGCTAATTTCCACTAAGTGGTCCCTCCATACTCAGATGGCATTTTCCACATGCTTTTTTGATAGCTCTCTGGACAGTTTGGCGTGAAACCCTGAGATTCCTTGCGTGAGCCCTCATGGACTTGAGGGGATTGGCCTGGGCGGATTTCTTTAACTCATCCGGATCCAGTTTTGTAGGATTTTGACAGATACCTTCTTCCTCTCCAACGTTCCAGACTTACTGACGATGTAGACAGTACACGTCTTGGAGACGCCCAACTACTTGAAGTACACAAATGGAAATTCATCGATCACGTTCACGTCTCGTTTTCTCGACTTTTTTAATAAGTAAGAGAGCTCAGGTTTGTTTTGTTTCGTAATAATTGTTTACGCTTTAATATATATGGAAATATGAACTAATTTTAATCACTTAATCTTCATTAATTATTCAATTAGTAAGTGTTCAGATTAGAATGGGTCATCCGGTATATGGTAACGAGAAGTACTGCAGTAGAGTTCATGGAAATTTGTGAGAAATATAGGAAAACCAACATGCTCTGGTCTATCCTAATTGACGGAATATTATATTTGTAAAAAGTTTAACACGCAACCTCTTTTTTACATTCAAGTAATATACTATTTTAAAAATAGTCTAATGAAATATGATATGAGGAAGCTTCTCTGGCATAAACATTCGTAATAATAGTTTATATTGCCAGTATTGAATGCCAAATGAATGTGATGGAATCCAAGTATACGGGTATTACATTCTATATATTGTAATCATGATCTTTACAAAACAAAAAAAACAAGATAAAAGTTGAGAATATATATATATATATACCTAGAGCGAACGATTCATGCTTTAATATAGATCATCTCAGCTGGAGATTCAGCTACGCCCTTATTTCTTGAATACTCCAGCATTTTTAATTACCTATCTAAGTAATATAATATGGTTTATCATATTATATAGATAATATGAATATCCTACGCCAACTGACATAATACTCACTCTAAGGATGTGAGAGCTATTAAAAGATGGCATGGAGGTGTGGTAGAAGTGATTTACATAAGTTACCTCAAAAGGAAATGTATCGAAAGATACTTCAAACTGCTCATTTGACATTTATGGAACTGTTGCAACAGGGAATGGCGTGTTCTTCCTTGTTATTTTTTAATTTACTCATCACCCGTGGCTTTGCTAGCCCCTTGGGGGGGGAGCTCAATTTTCATCATATCATCAATGATGAAAATCCAGGGTAGAATGTGCATGTTAAAAAAAAACAACAGAAATCAACATGGTAACCCAGACAATTTGGAGGAGAGAAAGAGTAGTGCTCATGACGTTTCATTAGATCAGTTACAATCAGCTGTGACAAGAGAGGAAGGAGAAAAAGATATAAACAAGGACATTTTCTAGAGTGTCTCCGATATCGATCCCCAATTCTACTCTGAATCCAAGAAGGACTTACAATTGTAACTACGCAACAAATCCTCAGGATTACGCTCCGTCTTTTATGATCACACTCGAACGTTGTTCTGGAAAGTACAAAAGTAGCGTATCACTTAGGACAATAACTCACAAACTAAAGAACAGATTGTCGTGAAATTTTGACAGTTCTCTTTTGAAAGTTAATACTAACTAAAAATGAGGTAAATTAAAAAAAAAAAATAAAAAAAAATAGGGTATATATGTGAGAAACCCTGGAATTTGTAGCCCCTGTAAAGCAGGGGTTAAGATGAAATCGGAGATTTTGTTATGATGCAGCTATCTGATAGTCTAATTTTTTTGCCACCAAAACGTTGTCGTATCAACAAACTGTAGTAAGGTTTTGGGCATCATGACGACAGCTGTTCCAGATCTAAAGAAGATTTAATTTACAGGGGAGGACAGGGTTGCACCAGACTGTGATTTTTGTTCACAACAGCATGGGGATTTCAAATAAGGAGGTCTCAAATAAGACTGGCGTCCTGATCTGACCGTGTATAAGATTTTTTTGGAAACTGATTTTCTCAGAGAGGTCGCTAAATGGGCTGAGTGAGCACTGCTATGACTTCATCGTGAAAGAAAAAAGGCCCCCCCAACTGTCCAGATCTTAATTTGACGTTGTTGCTTTTTTTTGTCTGGGGCTACGTTGAATTAATTACAAATCAAGAATCTTAATTGCCTCCACCCAACATGCCAAGGAACAACATCATCAACGCCTACTCCTCCTCCCGGGCCCGGATACAAGACATAATTGATGCTAGAGGTGTATACATCCAATGAGCTCCTTTTTTAACATTCATAGTTACAATTCAAGCAAATTTTTAATTAAATCCACCGAAAAATGTGGCCTGAATGAAAAATATTAAATACTATTCCCATTCAGATAGTTGTATTATTCTGCCGTAAGATGTTGCAACTCTTCATCGTTTTGTAAGCAAAGTAATACAAGAAAATAACGCAAGGTATGTTGTGTTCAAATTTTGAGAGTCTATGTCAAATCAGCTTTAAGCAATTGAGCCAAAAAAAAAAAGTGTTATGACTGACCTTGTCTTCCCCTACTCCATTTTTATCAAATGATTGATCAGCACAAAATTATAGCACTTTGATATAATGTAGGACTTTAGACTACATTTAAAAAGTATATTTATTTTTTGCTAAAATATGAAAATACTTACTCATTCGAGTGATTAATTAAAACACTATAAATTATTATTAACAAATATAATATATTTGTAGTGTGTTAATATAAAAAGAATCTTGATTCAAAAATCAGAAAAAAGGAAAAATTCCCAAATCAATTTGTTGTATCATAAATAGTTATGAAAATCGTGTGTATTTTGGGCATGTCAGCATGGGCTGATAATTTAAGGAATGGTTTGAAGGAAAGTGGCTTAGCCGTCATGACATTTCATTAGATCAGATACTATGGGGGAGAGATAAAAGAAAATCAACTAGGACATGCGCAAGAATTACACAAATGCAGATCCTCCATCGGCATAAAAGTCCAAAAAAGGCTTACAATTATAACTATGCAACAAATCCTCAATGTTATCAGGGGCGTCCGCAGGGGGTGGGCTGGAGGGGGTGTAGCCTCCCAAATAAGAATAGCTGTTGATTTTTGAATTTTTTTGTGAATAGCTGTTGATTTTTGAAATTTTTTGTGAATAGCTGTTGATTTTTGAAATTTTTTTGAATAGCTGTTGATTTTTGAAATTTTTTTCCAAAAAATTTAATTTTTGGAATTAATTTTCTGTTAATATTTGAAAATGATTTTCTGTTAATATTTGAGATTTTTTTATGAAAAATTTACTTTTTTCTATTTTTTTTTCAGAGCATTTTAATTTTTCAAAAAAAAATTCCAAAAACCAGGCCCCTGGTTTCTCTCCGTCTTTTAGGAGTTAAAAAATAATGACAAAAGTTTAGGAAACAAAAATTCATTCTTCAGATTACCAATTTAAAAAAAATAAAAAAAATGGGGTAGCTAGAAAATACACATGATTTACATCACTCATTATGCATTATATCTACATAGAGTTCCGCATTTCATATACATATTTGTGTCAATTATAGGCATTGTTGTCAAATTTATTGAATAAGTTAAGATGTACGAGAAAATCAAGTTTAGTCTAAAACCTTTATTTAATATGTAAAACTTAATTTGATCCGATATGACTTTTTATATAGAATCTATCAATTTTCTAATTATTTCATTATAACAATTAATTTTTGAGATACTTTAATTGGAATTGAAAAGAAGGAATGGGATTTAGTACATTTATAAGGACTTATGTGAAGTAAAAATACTCAATTGGAATTTTAAGTACACGTATTAGGGCTTATATTTTAGAGGTATTTAAGTAATTTACAAGTACTTGCAATGTATTTAAGTACTATGAAGAATATATTTACTTATTGTTTAGCCTCAATCCTATTTTAGGGTTAGTGTACATTGTTAGGAAGTACATTAGTGGAAGTTAGCTGTGAAATTCCTTGCAAAAAAGACATTTTATCGTCCAAAATGGAGAGGACCAATCTAATAATCATAATTTGATAGCAATATCTTGCTATATTGCCAGATTGAAGCCGCTTTTCATCAAATCTGTCACGATTGTAGATTTCCTAACCGACGAATAATAACGGGTGGTCCATTGAAATTTGAACAATTACGAATTCAAAAAATTAAGGAAGGTTCAGTGATTGAAATTAATTCATAAGCAATTAGCTAGAAAACCAAACAAACATGAGCTCTCTAGCCTACGTACAAGTCGAGAAAAGGACATTTGAACATGATCGACGAACTTCCATTCGGGCAGTCCTTAACGCTGGAAAAACCCCAACAGAGGATATTATCTTATTCGAAACTGTATTATAATATTGCTTCGTAATATTTGATTAAAAGAGTAGTTATTCTATTATATCTATGAAAAAATAGCCAACATTTCTTCATAGAAAAACAAAATGCCCAAAATATATATTTATTATATAAACGACGAGGGATCAAGGAAGAAATTTTATTCCTGTTCTTTTGGAAACGGAGCATATGTATAGAATAACTCGTCACTTTGTGTATTTATCAGAAAGAATCAATTATGAAATAGCCATGACGTATTAAGGAATAAGAGAGAATCGACAGCTGACAACGAAATACATAGGGGCTTTTTGTGTTAGCGAGGTAACGCTCTGATAAGTGTTTAAAAATTCATTTATTCAAAAAAAGGTTGCGTTGGTCATTTTTGCATATGTAAGGTATCGTATTTTTTTATTTATTTCCATATTACTATTCAATTTATAAATATAAATCAATAAAACATAATAATTATCTGATTCACTCCAAGACTAATTGGATCATTTACTTCCGGAATGATGTTCATCTTGTTGATGACTTCCTTGTGCTAAGTATATATACATATATATATTCAGGAAAATATGTATGTATTTTTTTGTCATAATTAGCTTGTTTAAGATGCCATTAAAAATGAATAAATTTAAGACTTACATATTTAAAATTTTTATTGATATTGTGTTTTACCGAAGGACTAGTAAATTGTGTGTTGTGATAGTTTTAAACATATGGGTTAATGATATGAGTTTTTAATACTTAAAAGTAATGGCCTCCGTATCCAAATTAATGGTTCATAAATATATATAATTTATATACTGACCCATTTATATTTAATTATAACTTTTTTATAATAATATTTGCATTGCCAATTTATTTAATAGTATAAATGAATGTTTAACGCAAATGATATATACAGGGGGGGGTTAGAAAAAGTTTGGTCCTCAATAACTTGCCAACCCTGAAATCTATGAGCATGAAAGTGTGCTCATCAGATTCAGCACACAAAATTGTTTAATAATAAATACAAAATCCGTGCGATGTCCACCGAATACAAATGTCGTGTCCCTATCATTGTGTGCCTCCGTGTCAGGAGTAAGTCCAAGACCCAGATAACTTTATAGGTGATGATTATTGATGAATATTCTGTGTACAATGGACAAGTTAAAAAAAAAAAAAACCGAAAATGAATATGGTAGCCCTGATAGTTTGAAGAATGTTTTGAAGGAGTGAAAGAATAAGGTTCATGGCGTATCATTAGATTACATAAAAATCTGGGGGGACAAGGGAGGATGGAGAAAAGGATATAAACAAGGACATTTAATAGAATTAATCCGATAATCCTCAATTCTAACCCAAGTCCAACAAGGATTTAGATGTAAAACTCTGCAACAAATCGTCTGTCTTTTATGAGCACACATGAATGTTAAATCAGGTTTTGAATATAATAGAGTCTATTTAGGAAATGATGTTCACTACTCCGGAATTAAATAATAATGACAGCTACTAAGGAAATGAAGATTCATTCTTCAGATTACCAATTCCAGAAAAATGGGCCAGCTACTAAATTCACCTGATTTACTGATGATATTGCTGGAGAGCTAAAATTGATGTTGAGAGATTAGGTGTCATGCTACAATTTTAAATTCGTGGTGTTTGTCTAAATCAGATAATTGGAAACGGATTTATTCCGGAAAAACAACAATTTTTAAGACCTGAGCTATCCTTTCTGCTCTTGGACTATTATGTGTGGGGCGTCTTGGAGAGTGACTCCAATAAACGTTCACATAATACTGCTGACTCATTGCGGGCCTTCATTTTTCGAGGCAGTGGTCAATATGGACAATGAGTTCCTCATGAAGGACTCCTTGCCAGGTTGGAGTCTGTGGTTGAAGCTCAAGGTGTTGGTTTGAGTGATGGACTTCACTATGGACTCTTGTCATGTAAGAGAAAAAGATTTGTGAATTTATCTTTAAATTTTCATCACCCTGTATGAAGTGTACAAGTTGGGATTTTTGTACAAGTTGTAACTTGTATAATCAAATTGTACAAGTTGCACTTTGAGTAAGGATAATTAATGCAATCAAAATTGAGTATTCCTTGGATTTTCAATATGTTAATACAGCTGTCGATTTTTCTGCTTCTTTTCTTCCAATCAGTGTCGCAATCACAAATGGGGACCCTGGGCCCCAATATTTTTTAGAAGTTGTAGCAAATATTAGTCTACTCATGGTGAATGATCCAACGTCTCTCCAACCAGCCCCCCAATATCAGAGCCACCTACAACAAAACCAAGAATAGTAACTACCAGCTGTTTTTGAATCTTTTTTCTGTTTCTATTTGGAGAAAGGTGCATTTTAGTGCACATTATAAAGTTCAAATGTCAAAAGTTATAATGCTCATCAATGCTAATTTCAATAAAAGTAATTTTAAAACATACAAGTGAAATGATATCATCAAATTAGTCGTTCTTTGGGATTGATGAAATGATCAATTAATGGACTTGAAGATGTAGAAGTAGCAATTTGTACAATCAGCTGATACAAGTTACAATTTTTATAGAAATCACAGCTTCTACTTAACAAATGTTAGCATATGCATAATAGACTCAAATGTACAATCCCTTATCTTGAAAGGAAATAAAATTAGTTTTAGGTTTCCGAGCTGAATATGGGTGTTCGAAATGTATGACATTTCGAAGGGTAGTATGTAATGCAGAACATGACCAATCCTTCAAAAATAGGCCTTCTCATAAATACATTATATATAGACTGTGAATATAACGTCCTGTTAGGTAAAAATAAAGGAAGCAGAAATTGAACATGAATATCTTGACAACTTGAAGAATGATTCTTCAAGGGCATTATGATGCCCTCTGAACAAAAATGGGCAGAAACAGTCTGATCCCACCGAAAAGCTTTCTTGAATAAAATTTTCCATCGGATTATTAGTTCTAACCTCTCTAGAGCTTATGAATTTATCAACTCTGCAGTAAAAATCGGAGAAAACCCAGAGTGATATACTTGCAAACGAGCTAAAACTCTTAAACTAAAAAAGACTGCATTTTGGTCGTTTGTTACGGTAGTGTAACCAGAGAAATAAATAAAACATTTAATGTCTTTTGAAATAGAAACATTTGGAATTGAGCTAAGAGTTAGTGCCTTCCCTATAACAGGAGTTACAAAAATTATCTTTGATGTAGAAGACGGCTTGTGAGCAATATGAATAAAAATCACCTGATCAAGGCGTGCAGCAAGTTCCGCGCCAGGTTGGAGGCCATGGTTGAGGGTGGTTGGATTGAATGATTAGGTTTATGGAGGGTCCCTACGTTTGTATATAAACGGATTTGTAAATATATCTTCCAATTTAAGAAATAAAAACGTTTATGTCCTGGTCTCGAAAATTTTTAATTGTAAAACCGTACCCTGTACGTGTTGGGGGGGGGGCTGAACCCCCCTAGGGACGTGACGGAAGTATAATTATAGTACGTTCATTTTATGTCAAAAACATTAAATTAAATAACTCCTACATTGTTCTAACTCATCGAGTTTTAATAGGTTCTAAAATACAACAAACGCCTAAAGTTACATTAGAACGTGTCAAAGGTTTAAATAAGAAATACTGCTAACTCAACCTCTTATAAGAATAAGCTCGAAAAATCAATTTGGAAGAATTGTTTATCAACATTTACATCGTTTTCTTCTTGGTAATATTTGTACTTAATTATATTATGGAATAAATAAAAAAGATCATTAAAAAAACCTGATTTATAAATTTCAATATTTATACACCGACGTATTTTATGACGAAAAAAACAAAGTAACAGTTACAAATAAAAGTTATAATTTAAACGACTTATATTCGTCAATATTGACACACCATTATTCATAATATGAACAAAATAAATCTTATTCACAAAAAGGATTCATGATAATAAAAAAATATGACTTATTAAAGAGATAACGAAGAACATTAATCAAATATAATAAATTATAAATTGCCAAAAAGAGCATGGTTGATTAAAAAAGAAGTAATTTAATTACGTTTTTTGTACAACGTAACTTTTTTGTACAAATAAAATCTACTAAACCTCTTTTTTCATTTTTTGAATCTTTTAACCGTCCATCTTTTGTCTCAAATTTCATAATTGAAATTCGCGAAGAAAATTGCGAAACCCTCTTTTGGACTAATTTTGCAAAACAAAATTAGAAAATTACAAATTTTAGCAATATGGTGAGGAATACAAAACTAGCACTAATTTTTTCGTTCTTGCAAAAAAAAATATTGATGTTGATAAAATAACCTTAGATAACTTCTTCATTTTTGAAAATATTGCAATAATAAAATGTTCCGAATATTGAATTATACAAATAAAAGTTTAAAATTTAATGACCAAAATGCTATTTTGTGGCATTTCTTCTTAAAAATTGGTAAATTAATCAGAAAATTATAAATATATTTCAATTAAACATTAATTTTCATGTGTTAAATTAATAAGTAAACGAATTTTTTGGGAATCTATTTTTCTGAACACACAAAAAAAAAAATTGTATTTTTCATCAACTTTTTTTTGCCTAATACTTTTTTGATTTTGAATTTTATTCAGAAAATGTAACTATTCGTATATTTGTTTTTTGAGACGCCAGTCACTTTTTGATCAATAAGTCAACACCTTATCCAGTCTCCTTGAGCTCCAAAATCCACATTCTCGTTTTATCCTGACCAAGTTCTGAAGAGGCACCCTTGCAAAGTTTCAGTATGGGCACCACCCATAAAGTATACAAACTGTATTTTATGTATATATACAGAATTTTTTTTTGGGAGTGGGGAGTTTGATTTATGGATTTTTTAGAAAAATTAAAATTTTTGATCCGCTGTATCGAACGACTTTTCGAAAAGAATTGCTTCAAAAAAAAAACATTCCTCTGTTTTGTCATTAAATTATTTACTTCCAGAGCAATAGTTTTTCCTAGTGTAAGACAAAAACTATTTCATTTTACAGGCCGCCCCCCCTTCCTCCTTGTATATATATTGTATTAAAATATCCATATATTACATGTTTGGGGGCTAAACAGCCACAGAGAATTAATTAAGGAACGCTCATTTTATGTCATAAACAAAAAGTTTATGTCCTCTATAGCTCCTTACAGCTGATCCAATAAAACGGCATGCCACCTAATCTGCTCTCCCCTTAAGCATATCTTCAAATTTTCAGAATTGCCTCGTTAATTTTTGGTTTATTGTTTTTGTCATACTATTATGTAGGTAATATTTTATAGGAGTACAAATGACAAAAAATGCTTGAAACTATAAACATTTCCAGATATTCCCAAGATTTAGACAAATATATTAACGAAACCAACAGGTGAGTAGCCAGTATTCATTATTTGGGTGAGCTTAGCCCTAAAAAAATATCAATACTGCAATATAATCACTTATATAAATAGGTTTATTTTATATATACCGGGGGTAGTTGCATAAATACGCGGACTAATTTTTAAACGTTTATATCTCGAGGTTCCCTTACCGAAAATAAAAAATTCCAATACAAATAACTCAGTAAATCTTTCGGCTTTGTTTTTGTTTTTCTTACTCGCATCAAACAAACTCGTTTACGATGAATGACGAGGCCAAACGTCATATGGTTGCCACTCTCCTCCGCGCCGGTAGGTCTGTCAAGGAGATAATCAAGGACACTGGACTATCCAGGACTACTGTGTTCAAGGTCCAGAAGCTTGTCAAGGAGGGAAAAGATCTGAAAGACCTACCCATACCTCTGGAATGACTCAGGATTGGATCGCTGCCAACATGCCATTTTGTAAAAAAACATTTGCCCACCTCAATCACCTGATTTGAATCCCCTTGACTACTGTGTGTGATGGCAAATTGAGAAGAAGGCCTGTGCTACCCGTCACCCGAATTTGGACTCATTGAAGGCCACCGTCAATGAGCAATGGGCAGCTATGGAAGACCATTACATCATCAATGTGTGCAAGGCCTTCCACGGGCGCTTGGAGGGTGTCATATCAGCTGATGGCAGTTATATTAAGTAATTATATTAAATTTTATACCAGAATAAATTCTCTATTATACAATTCTCAAAAAAAATACGTCATACGAATTTTATTATACATTTAATTATTTGCCACAAATAGAGGCTCTCTTCCAAGAAAGAAATGATTGGAGACAAATACCCTTAGAATGAAAAGCCTGCTATTCATTAAAATCTGAGATGTTTCTTGATTTAAATTAAAACTGTCGTGTCTCCTACCTTACGTCCAAATAGTTTTTTCAAATGCATACTTCACGTGAACACTATTCAATACCCCTTCAATAATTATTGACACAAATTGTTTTGAAATGAAATCAGGAAATCATTTAATACATACTATCAATTAAATTTACCTATCTTTTAAGAAATTTGAACGCTTCTCTTATCAATCGGTGTTGTATCTTTCGTTGGAGTAGATTGTAACTGATAAGTTTTGTGTGGCTTTTAAAAAAAATATAAATAATTACATTTGGATATCTGTTTTTTTTATTTATAATATAATTTTATTAAGTCTATTCCATGAGTAAAAACAATGCCGTATATAATTATATTAAATAACAAAAAAAAAACATTCCTCATCCAGAAATAGCACAGGGTATTTGTTGAAAGCTCAAGCAAAATCCACGATTTGAAAAATCCTTTCCAACAATAGCAGATGACTCTTCTTCATCTGTGTGAACCCTTATTTGAAAGGGCATCGAAAAACCTATTTATTATATATAATTGCTATTAACAGTGAAAAATAAAACGGAACTTTTAACAAAATAAAATAAGGTTGCGTGATTATTAGTGTTAATGTTTTTTATTCGTTTATTTAGGACATGAGAATATTATGAGAGGATTGAAAAGGATTTAAAAGTTTATACATGCAATATATTAATAGATGTGGATTTGAAGATGTTTATCCTCCCGTTGGGCTCTTTGTACAAGGGAGCTCTGCATAGTTGAGACAAAACCCTCGATTATTTGTATCTGCAGGAACGGAAGCACCCTCAACTCCATCTGTGTGAATATATAGACGAAATGGCCGAGTAAAACCTAGTATTACAGAATTTGATTATATATGTTTTGGTAATTTAATAAGAAAAGAAGTCTTGGATATCATAATATAAGAGATAATATTAATGTGTCTAAGTAATTCAATATATATAAATAAATTTTCAATTATACAAAAACGATAATTTGACGTAAAATATTTGTATTAAAAAAAAAAGACGAGTCCATTTTCTTTTTTCTTTATCCAAGGGAGCTTGTACAGGGCTGTTGAATAAAATTGAGACAGAATCCTCGATTGGAAGAGTCCGAGGGGGATGATGTTCCTTCCGATCCATCTGTGTGAACAAAGACATTAAATGGCTTTGAAAAACCTGTAAAAAAATGTTTAAAACGTGATCCATATATTTTTTTTTTAAAGAAGATAAAAAAGGTTATAGAGCGTTTTCATGTGACGTCAGCATTGTTGATGACGGCCATTTTGGGAGAGGCTTAAACAATGAAGGTTTATAACAATAAAAACCTTTTTACTTTCAACTAGCAAAAATAGTAAAATATTTAATCAAGTCAAAATGCAACCAACCAATAAAAGGACTTTTAACCTTACTGCCTATCAAAAAGATATCCCTCTATTGCAGTGTTTCCCAACCTAGGTCGCGACCTTAACGGGGGTCGCCGAAGGTCTCCTATCATAGCAAATGTCGCTGTGATTCATTCTCGTATTTATATATATATTCTTTAATTATAATAGTTAACTAAACTAAAATTTCTTTATAAAATTTCAGATTGCCCATGATGAATAGACAGACAACTATTAGTAAAAGAAAATATAGTGAAGAAATACCTTTTATAGTTGAAGCATGAATTGAAAATCTACAATGTGTCATTTACAAAGGAATTATGTCAGCCGAATCGATGAAGCCCAAACAAAATGAAACGCTATTTTGATACTTTGATGCGGGCAAATATGTCCAGTATTTTAAGAACAAGGCTGATGCTATCATAAAACAGGATTAATTTTGGTAGCAAATATCAGTAGTAAAATATAGCAGCCATTGAACTTCATATTTGGTGCCTCTCAGAATCGCCACAGCCAAGAAATCTCACACTATTGCCGAGGAGTTTCTGCTGCCAGCAACAAATGACACTGTTCGAGTTATGCTTGGAGCTGAATATGCTAACAAATCGAAAACAATAACCTTATCTAATAACAATGTCACTAGTTAGCTTCAAAAATGCAGTAAAGAAGGATTTACTCAACAAATTTTGTTTCCTTGGGGTCACCACAACTAGGTAAATGTTAGGAAGGGGTCATGGCACCAGAAAGGTTGGGAACTACTAACCGATTACCTATTTTTATTGTATATTTCTGTCTATAGTTTTTATTAGAATTATGCTATTACACCATTATAAAGTCTTATTTCTGTATTGTAAACAGTTAATTACTATAACGATGGAAAAAATAAGCTACTTTTCTGGTCTCTAATCGATGAAACAACAAAATAATTGTACAAATCTTACAATTTTAGGGATTTGTAGTACATATTACTTTGATTTAATACAAAAATCACTGTTTATCATGTGCATAAACTAGTATTCAATGCAGATGTTAAGTCTTTTTTTTAAAATAATTATAGCCATTTGATGAATTGTTTCGTAATTTAAAGGAAATTTGTCCATTTTATCTAGTATAATTTCAAATTTAAGCCCCAAAAAATGGCGTCTCCTTGAATTATGATGGATCTGTGACGTCAGTAAAACGCTCTAATCTCTTGAAACTTGCAGTGATACGATATATAGTGCTAACCCGACCAACGAAGGTGCAGTATTAATGTTAAATGTGAGCTTTATATGTTAATATTTTTTTAAAGAGAGGTTTAGTGATTAAAAGGAGAAGAATATAATTGATTGAATGTGTATGATATATACATAGATAAAGATCGATCCAGGAAGATGTTGTCTAATAATGTTTCATGTGTTTGACCGTCATGCAAGAAATCATTTATAAAATCGCCATATCCAATAATATTGGAAATTTGATAGATCATCGACATATCGAAAGTACGAACAATTCACGACATGTTGTCATTTAAACGTGATTATGTACATATATTCTATGCTATGTATTGGAAAAAGGCTTGAGAGATGATTGAGTGCAGTTCTAATCTATATGTAGAAGTCATAATGACTCAATGATTCCGTATGATGACAAAAAGAATGAAGGCTGTACTTACTCAATATATATAGAAATCGTCGATAGGAAAATGGAAGTTGAAATATTATTTTGAAAAGATTTAATAGTTTTTTTTATGTAATAATATATTTATAAATTAGTTATTTTAATTATAGTAAAAAGTCGTCATAAACTACTCTGAAAAAGTAACAGAAATTATTAAAAAAACAGATTATATGTGGAATTAAGAGGTTTTCGTTGACAGATAGACAAGACTTCCGTTCTTTTGTATATGTTATATGTATTTAGACATGACAAAAGCTACAATCTAAGTGGCGAAACGAATACTAAGGTAAAAAGTAGTGGTCTACGTGTATATTAGTGTTGAAACTCGGTCTAGGGGGACTTTTATATACATTTTACTATTCGAGTAAATTTTGGGTACATAAACTTCCGGGACTGGATCAGATACCAAAATTAGACGCTTACCAGGGGCGTCCACATTTTTTTTTTGGAGGGGGGGGGGTGAGGGCTTGGTTTTTGCAAATTAAAATTTTTTGGAAAAAAATTTCAAAAATCAAATATTAATTTTTTGGAGAAATTTCAAAAATCTATAGCTATTCACAGCAAATTTAATTTTTGGAGAAAAAAATTCTAAAATCCACAGCTGTGCATAAAAAATTAGCTTTCAAATATTAAATTTTTTAATAGGAAATTTTCAAAAATTTATGAATATTTAGAGTATACTAGGTTTTTTGGAAATTTATTTTTGAAAATTAAATTAAATTTCAACTATTAAATTGTTCAAAAAAAAATTCATATGTTAAATTTTTATAGTTAGGAGCAAAAATTTCTCAATTTGCGATCACCTTTGAATACTTGTCTTGAATTTATTAATAACTCATTCGAATCCGACCAATCAATATTAAAAACACTGATTAAGGATTAAGCAATAAAATGCACTTTTCAATATACAGAAAATCCATTTGCTCTTTTTTAAGATCCGTAAAAACTCGAGTACTAACAGCCATTTCGGGTCTCACATATTTTCGGCAAAACCAGTTTACTTATTCATTACTAGGGTGTACTTCGGATCCTTGCCCGAAAATCACCCTTTTCTGTTCCTAAGTTGTACAAATATGATTTATACAACTCCATTTAACATCATTTGACGCTATTGAATATTCACAATTATGAAACACAAATGACGTCATCAACAATTCATCTATAGAATTTTACCGAATTTAAAATGAGACCCGTCTATACTTTATAGGATCAAATGCGTTCGGTCCACTAAAAATCACAATGTTTTCATACGGGTCTAAAATGTTCAGACCGAAACCCAACACAAATAACTATCCACAAGGGCGTCCGTTGGACATTGTTTGTGGAGGCTTAGCGAAAATTTTTAGGTTATAATGACTAACATTCCTTGATTGGGGGGGGACCTACAATCCTCCAGACCACCTACCCCTCAGGGAAAAAGATATCACGTAGCCAAAGAATCTACTCACGCTAACAGGCGCGTTTCACCCCTGGGTGTATAGCTCTGGACATGTCAAAAATGTATATGTATATTATAAAAAATTTATATTCGTCAAACTAGTCACAAGTCAGTCAAAAAATAGAAATGTCAACACAACCTTTCGTATATGATTTTCTTTAAAATAGAAAAAAATGTATTATATTTGACTAAAAAAATTATATGTTTTGTTAGATTACAACCTTATAATTCGTTTTTACAATGGTTTACCTTGTAATAAGAGAGATATATATATATACTCAATTACCTGCAATAATGTTAATTTTGTATAACTATTTTTTGTTTTTTTATGATCGGGCAATTTGAAGTTACTTCTGAAATTAAAAAATAAAATAAAAAATGTTTTTTTTTTCCTCTCTTTTTTTCTTTTTTTGAAATAAGTTTTTTTTATTACGGTTGAGAAGGACATTTTCTAAGGATCTCCGTAGAGTTCCTATAAGTTATTTATTATATAAGAGAATAGTCTGAAAAGTTACGGACTCAACGTAAAGATGGCAGCACTCGTAAATAAAAGCTAGTCACATCTATCTAGCATCTGTTGACAGTTACTCACTAATGTTCCAGCCATTTTTGGAGGCACAGTTGCTGCATAATAGTCGTTTGAGTACGTTGATGTGAGAGTTTTTGTGGAAAAAAATAAAGATATATATATATTTTTTTTCACATCGTCTACATGTAACTATACATCATTCACCCAGCGAAGCTAGAGACGGTACGGGTTACAAAGAAGGGAGCATCGCTGGAAGAAGATTGTGAAGTTACAAGGAAACTTTTCAAAAATATACTCCAGCCTTCAGGTTGTACTGGTGAACTTCTAGCCCGCAAGGCAGCTTCAACTCCACCGCCATCGCTTCTCTTTATAGCAAGAAGACTTTCTAATAACCAATAACACACCCCGAACAACAGACTGTTTAGTTGAACCATTGACCCCCACAGTAGATTTAATAGCTCCGACACTTCCTCCAGGCTACAAGGACCATTATAATATCCCAAAAATACACCCTAGCCAGTTCCTTGATGCTCTGTGAGGTAGTAGAGGATACATTTAACTTACTTCGGGGCCAATCAGTTCATTTGCACAACCCGCAAGACGCTATAGCCATTTTGGACCCGCACAGTTGTAATGTAACAGTCCTTTGAGTGAGTTGATGTGTGTTTTTGCTAAATTGGACTGTCATTAAATATTTATTGGTGACAGTCAAATGTAACTTTTAAATAGATTCAAACTATAGCAGACATATAATGGCTTTTTATGAGTACATTTGACGGTTTTAAGTCAATCAATCTCGGAGTAATTGAGCCAAAAATTATCCCATGAACAATTATTTTGCAGGAAAAAAACATGGAGTACAATTTGAACGGGTTACAGAGATGGGAACATCACTAGGAGAAGTGTTGTGAATTACAAGGTGACTATGTTGAGGAATAAAAATTCAGAAAACAATGTCTTGTATCTTTGTTAAGTCGGAAACTTCTCAGACCACCCTCGCATTATGTGTCTCATCTCATCTCTTTGATGGAATTGGTATTCTGATGAATCAACCATATTTTTTTTATTATCAAATGGTAGCTAATATGATTACTTTACTCATGTTATTTCAAATAAAAGCAAGGGGGCGGAGAGTTTGTTATTTTTTGTTTGTTTTTTATAACAATGGAAATCGTATTCATCATCTAATAGCATTAAAAAATACTTCCCTCTTTGTTCCTTTCATTTTCTTACTGTTCAAGACGCGTTGATTTTCTGTCTCCCCCCCCCCTCCCCCATATTTGTATTGTATACAATTAAATTAAAATCCGTCAATTTGTCTAATCCGTCCGTCAAAATAATACTTTGTATTCCCGAGTCATTCATTGGATTATGTTTAGGTTTTTAATATATGTATAATAATTAATACATCACTTACTATTGACAGGGACAGAGGGATTGCCAGAGGGTGTTCGTACAGAATTAAACACCATACCGCAAATACGATCCACGCAGACAGAGGGTGTGCCTGACTGACTGGTAACAGAATTAGAGTTTGTAGCACAAGGGATTGTGATCCAGTCCTTGTCACAACTGGTTCCTACGAGACTTCCATCCGCTGGAGCACCTCCTGTTATGCTAAAGGACATGGAGACCGAATTGGCTACAAAAATAAAAATAATAAGAGGGGGGAAAAGTTAGTAAAAAAATATATAAAAGTTTTTTTTTATTTATATAACTTTGACCATACTGTCAAAGTCATGTGACGTATTGTTTGAGTGATGATCATGGCATGCACAACATAAAAGAAGAAATAATGTAAGGAGTAAAAGAATAATTATTAATGTTATATCCAATGGGATTTGATTAAAAAGAAAAAAAAACCCACAACCTCTCTTCATCTCTATACAAAATAAGTAGATGCTTCATTTAATCAAATTTTTGTTTAACTAAACCCTTTAAAATTCAGCTTACAAATCGTCAATACAAAAACAAGGCATTTTTTAAATTAGTGAGCCGGTACAAAAGCGGTGCTAGTGATGTAAGACTGAGTACTTTGATTATTTTTCCCCAGAAAAAACTATCGTACACAAACAAGGGTATTATACGAGATTTATAAAAAAAAATCTTTCTTAGTCCTTTGAATCTACATTCTATAACCATAAACTTTTAAATATGCTCCTGTAACATTCAATCAGATAATAATGGATTCTTTAGATAAATTGTTAATGCCTTGTTTATGATTTATTCGTATATTTAGCAATTTTTAATCGAGGTTTAGTGGATTGAGTTAACTATTTTGCTTAAAAGTTGTTCTTATTTTTTTTTGAGATTGTTTTTTTTTTACAATAAAGAAATTATAAATTTGTAGTTATTAGTTTATACAATACTCACAACCTCATCAAAGTGGGTTGGTTACTATTTGATACACAAAATTCGCAATAAGTCATAAATATTTCATCGAATTTTTTATTAAAACTAAAATACGTAATCTTTTTTCAATGAGAATAATACATAATTCAAAGAAAAGAAACTGACAATCCATTTGGTGACACTGTTAATTTGAAAAATGTTTTAAAGGGGAGCAGTTTAGCCTACAAGACGTTTCATTAGATCACCTGCAATCAGCTATAACAGGAAGAAAGAAAGCACACATATCAAGCAAGGACGAAGGAAGGAATGACTCGGTTGTCGATCCTCAACTCTTCTCTGAGTCCAACAAGGACCTACATAAATACCCCGGTTTTTTATTATTATTTAATTCCCGTGGATTGAGCTTCATTTTCTACTAATCATACAAAAAAATTGGATTGAGCCCTTGGGTGTGCTCATACAAGACGGAGAGTATCATTGAGGATTTGTAGGGAGTTATAATTGAACATTCCTTCTCCAATAATCTAATGATTCACCTTCCGACTGTCCTGACCCTATCCCATGTGATTTCTAGTTGTGGTCAGAGCTGACAAGTCCAAGATAAACGAACATCCCTGATTGAGATCCCTGAAGCTCTATGTGAGGAAAAACGTGTTCAGCTTTAACAAGAAAGATGTTTATGCCCCATTTACAGTTGATGATGATCAATACTATTGGGTGATCATATTAAATGTTAGAACAACTAATTGTTTAATTTAAATTTCATACGAAAGCCATTTTGTCTAAAAATGCCACCTAAGATTATTTAAACTTACTTGTTAATATTGTCAGGATACTTTTACACAGCCCCCTGTTTGTATTCAAGAATTATAGTTAGTGATGTAAATACCGTGTAATTATTAGCTGACCTGTTGTTTTGGAATTGGTAATCTGAAGAATTAATTTTCTTTTCCGTAGCAGTTGTCATTCTTATTTAATTCCTGAGTAGTGAAATTCCTTTCCTAAATAAATTAAATTATATTCAAAACCTAAATTCCTGTGTGCTCATAAAGACGGAGACTCATCTTGAGGATTTGGGCAGAGTTATAATTGTAAGTTCTTGTTGGACTCAGAGTCGAGTCGACATCGGAGTAATTATTGCCAATGTCCTTATTTATAATATTATTCCCCTACTCCCTCGTCACAGCTGCTTGTAGTGTATATAATAAAAACCCATGTCAACTCAGCTGATCTCCTTCGAAACATTCTTCAAATTGTCAGGGTTACCATGTTGATTTTCGGTTCTTCTTTTAACACGCCCAAAATACACTCGATTTTCATTACTAAAGATCAGTTTCACAATAAAACTATATTGCTCGTTCCTGGAAATACGTTTGAATTTTTCAACTAAGGAGAAATCTATACCAACAAAACAAAATATGTGGTTTTTTTAGCTTATTTGCGTGTTTGTTGAAGAACATTTTTAACTGCAAGCTCATATTGAAAAAAGAAAATAAAAAATAATGAAAGTGAAACATGATGAGGCTACGCCACGAGCGTCTGTAGGTAAAGCACAGCCAGATAGCGCTCTAGAGACAAAAGTACTCCATGGCTCATCACATCATACTAAAAAAACAATACTTTACAATTTTTATATCCCTAAATATTGTTTTCCGGAAAATTGTCACATATATTAATTATACTATTAATATATGTGGTGATTCATCTACCGATCTGCCCTAAATGACTTAATCAATTAAAGATCTGTACATATGAACAACTGACAACAGTATAAAAGTTATTGAAGTAACGCCGTTCTTTATTTCATTTACTTCAAAAACAAGGGTAGATGCTTCATTTTACCAAATTATTTTACTACATTTTTCCATAACTAACTACGTATTCAATTGATTCAAAATTAAACTATTATAATTAAATATTATAAGGAACTATGCACTGAGAGTGCATATATAGGCTTATTTAACTTCTACTTCGTTATAATAAATACTGCTATTTGCTTTCAAAAAATGAAATAAAAAAACAGAAGTTAATTGTTAAATTCAATTATAATAATTAAATAGAATAAAACTGAGGAAGAAGAAAAAAAAAGAAGGAAAAGCAAGACAAGAAGAGAAACAGAAGGGGAATAAAAAAAAAAAAAAAGCTTTTACCCCTTCCTTTAAAAGAAAACTATGTCTTTTAATTTTCTAAATTGCAAATATTTATTTACTTTTATGAATAAAGAAATGTAATTATGGCCCCCTTTACATATATAATTGGATATATAGACAGTCAAAGGAGAGGTTGAGTGTGGACTGGATACTAGTAGCAATAGGAATGCCATATGTGATCCCTCAACATAAAAATAATCTTGAACAACAATCAAGAATATCTACTTTATATACATATTTGAATCAATTAGAGGCTTTCTACTCATTTTTTGAGTACAAGGTTAGATACTCAAGAATTAGGGCTCTAGTTTAAAATGATTATTTGATTTATGAGGCATAACAGTAATGCATGACCAGGGCGTTGAGTCTGAAATCTACATGAATCTTGTTCCAGCCATGGCATCAAAACATTCTTAAGACGGTCCAAGTACACTAACTTGAGACTGTTGTCAAAAATGTGAGTCACCATTACATTCACGTTACTGATGATCAACCCAAATACCATTATCTTGGACGGGAACTTGGTATTCATCACAGGAGGAACATTTCCGGTGTCTACTGCTAGCCAGCGGTCATTTTTTGGGTTGTAGGCGGTGTCCAAGGTGAAGTTTGACTCACTTAGCTTTATGGTACCTGTATTTGAATTACAAATAGGGTGGAGCTTCTTGCCTCTTTGCAACCTAATGTCATTTATCTTCGTGCTAAGAAGGTGACTCCTTCCGCTGATGTAGGAATACAAGCCAAGGTCGTCCTTGATGGCCCTGGTCACAATTCTCCTATTCATATACACACTCAGAGCCCTTACGACGCTAGGATTTTCTTTGGTGGACCTCCTGAGTCCAGGCAGGAAGTGGCCGGTCATCCTTTTGGCTTTGTTTGAACCACATGAAGAATAAAAAAGCCCTTTAACCGCCTTCGGTCGTTTGAAGACGTCATAGACGGTGATTATCGCATATTTGGTTACTTTTATGCTTGCCTGAATATCGTTACTGCCCTCAAACAATTCTGCAATGACTTTTCGTTGTCCTTTTCCTGCTTCGTAGTGAAACGGATAAGAGTAAGTATAAAACAGAATTTGTTGTCTATGGACAGTACTTTCCGGTAGAGTAAGAGCTACTCAAAATAAACAAGCTAGATTTGAAAAAAAAACAGTTAAAAATATATCCAAATACTTCTGCCCACCCCTGTATACTTAATCAAAGTATAGTTGAACCAAAGCTGAGGAGCCGCTCCATAAAATAATTAAAAATACATCGAATTTTTGTTTTCTCATCCTTCTCTACATATTGAATTATCTACCTAGACAAAAAAATATTTATATTTTTGTTTGTATATAATAATATCTTCTTTTCAAATGGGATTCAACTATTCAAAACAAGATACAAGGACGTCAAGAGGATTATATTTATGGATATTTTTTTTGAAAAAAATTTCAAAAATTTAATTTCTAATCAAAAAATTAGAAAAATTAACAACTGTTCACTAAAAAGTAAACTTTTGGGAAAAAAAATTCACAAACTTAATTTAAAATATTAATTTTTTTTTCAAAAATCCACAACTGTTGACAAAAAAATTGTCATTTTTGTTTGTATAAATATTTCCAAATTTCACAAATTAAATTTTTTAATTTTTTTTAAAAATTAAATTTTAAATGTTTTGAATAAAAATTCAAATATTAAATATTTTAGTATAGTGAAAAAATTATTAACTTGGGGGGGGGTACAGCTCCTCCAGCCTAGACATTCCCCGGCGGATGCCCCTAAGGTGTATAAATGTTATATAAAGAGGTTGAATTGAAGTTTATTCTTTAAAGAAAAAAAAGGTTTATTGTATTTTTTTCTTTCCTTCTCGTCCAAGTTTTTTTTTGTATTATTTATATATATTATGTTGAATATATATAACATTACGAAGGAAATCACAAAGAAATAAAAATGGACGACATAATGGAAATTATTGGAATTCAATAATAAAAAAATAAAAATAAAGAAACCCTCGTACAAACATAAATATATGATTTAAAAAAAAAAAACACTTTCAAATCTCATAGAATTATTATAATAATACCCTTGTACGTCGTACAGGGGTTCTCAATATTTATATGTACATAACTAAGGTTTACCTGGCGTTGCTTCTGCCAAAGAGAGAGCAAGAAATAATATTGACAATGGTCAAATCAAATTTCTGAAGAAAGTTGCAAAAAAACAAACTTTTTGCACTAATTGTAAAAAAAAAATGTCGTCAAAAAAATAAAACTCGATAATTGCTTCATTTTCGCAACTATTGCAAAAATTATACAATAAAATGTTATGGAAATTGAAAATACTGTAATATATTGAATACTATGTTTTCAAATTTGATGTCCAAAATCCATCATTTTGTGCCATTTCTTCTTAAAATTTGGCATTGACGTTTGATGAAAAAAAGAAGAAAAATTATTCAGAAAAGGATAGATATTTTAGTTCAACATCTATTTTTATCGTCAAATTTATATGCAATCGAATCTCCAGAAAAATTTTTACAAGCTTTTTTTAAATTATGAAATCCAATATTTCATTGGAAGCTCATTTTTTTCCACCTGAAAAAACCAATGTGCAATTTTCATCGATTTCCTTTTTTGCCCATAACTTTTTTGATATTCAATCAATTTAGAAAACGTAGTTATTCGTATAGTTGTTTTTTGAGACACCAGTCACTTTTTGATTCATAACTTAACCCCTGATCTGGTCTCCTTGAAGTAAAAAAACAAAAACAATTTTTGTGTATGTAATAAGCCTTGTAATTCTTTATATGCCCCCCAAATAATTGGCACCTCGTGTTAGCCTGACCAGGTTCAAAAGAAGCACACTTGCAAAGTTTCAGTCTCCTAGGTCCAACGTTGTGAGTAACCATTAAGGACACACACACAAACTGTATTTCATATATATACAGAAAATATATGCAAAATATCATAATAGTTGCTAAAGTCAGAAAATGACTATAATTTGAAGCAGAGTCTGATGTGTAGAGTTGTATGAAATATGACCTTCACGCATGCAATTATTATTTTTAGTTGGCAATTTGAAGAGCTTTTTTTTTTTTTTAATTTACACATATCACATCAGTCAGAAATCATTAAAGTTTCTCGTCCAATTCAGAAAACATACAATGTCCAAATAATGATTATAAAAATATAAAAACTACAAACAAGTCAATGTAAAAATTAGAAATTTTATATGTTTAATTATTTAATTCTGGAAGGAGGAAAATAAATAAGAAAACCCGGTAGATATGTAATCAGATCAAGAAGTGAGGTTCCCATGCGAGCTCTTTATATAACTCTCGCTTGCTCTTTTCCTTTTCTCCAATATATCACTTATGACGTAGTACCGATCATCCTATGATGACGTGAAGACGCGGGAATCTTGTTCATTTATTTAATTTTTATAATACGTAATAACACAAAAGAGCCATCCCTCTGTTCTAGAGAATTCCCTGGTCCGTCGGTAGGCTTTATACACGGTAATAGTTCATCATTTTCCTGTAACCTCTGACTGGGCAGAGACGGCTTCTAGGATCTGCAATGAGTGGAGTACATACTCTTCCAGCCTCTGTGGAATCGGCAAGATTTTATTTTTAACCCCATATATTATCCTTTTGACTTTAGAGATACAATATTCAGGTTCTGTTTGTCTTTCGAAGACGTTGCTACAAGCCAATCTGAAGGGCAGAGTTCGGCCGTAATTTTCAGGGATAATATGATCCACTATTTCAACGACGGGAGTCACTTTTGAGCAAAAATAAAACAAATGGAATGAGGTCTCAATGTTTTTTTGTTTTTTTTTTACAAAAAGAGCACATTCTAGACACAACCATTTGTTTTGACTTATTTGTAAATAAAGAAAAGGTGGCCCATGGGTATCTTAAACATTTTTGATGATCGTTTTTTTTTTTTTTTAATTTTCAAACCCTGTTGGAGACCGAGTAGAATTACAGATCGACTTTTGAGTAATTATTGTCAAGTTCCTTTTTTTATTTCCTTCTCGCCTTCGTCACAGCTACTCCTAGAAAGTTTAATGAAACGTCACGACTAGTTATGTCCAAATTGTGTATATAAGGTTTATTTGCATTTTTTTTTTTTGTATTCTCTTCCTTATTTTCATTTATTTAACATTTTAAGGTAGAAAATGTCTATTAGTGCAATTGTTCCATTGTAACAGCCCTGATTACACACTATCTAATTTTTTACCTCCAAAACAAGGTTCTCCACAACAGTTTATCCTATCCATCTTGCCGCCAAAGCTTTTGAGGTTTCTACAATTAATTTTTCATAATAAATATTTTTCTTTTCATAACCGATATGGTTTATAACTCTACTGGAAAACACTTAACTTTTATTGATTTTTATTTGCATACTTAGTTCCAGTTTAATGGATTATTTGTACATCACTAGTCGTGACAGCTTAGCTGCTCTCCTACAAAACATTCTTTAATTAGTCAGGGTTACCATGTTGTTTTCTCGTTTTTTTAAAAATGTTTAAAATAAACTCAAATTTCGTCACTGGGTGTCACACAAGCTCTTGCTACATTGTTATTGCTTAGATCAAGTAGTCAGGCAGTTCTAAGATATTATGCTCACACTCAATAATGAGGCATCTACAGACATACATTTGCTTTAATAATATAGATGCAAATTTTACTTACTATTATCCTTACAGGCCGTATATTGAATCCCACAAAAGTTCCGTTCCATACGAATACAAATGGCATAGTCCGTATTGGAGAGCTGTAATCCACTTCCAGAGTTGTAATTAAAGCTGAAAAACTGACCCGCCACCCCTGTAAAGTACTGGAGACAGCCATTGGATGCTGCAATGAGAAGAAAGAACATTAAAAGAACCTATTAAAATGAATTGAGATGTAGATATGTTAAATAATATTTGTACAAATAAATATGCTGTAATTCACTTTGAAGAAAAGCAAATACAAAATTTGTTAAACGGTATGGTTTTTCTTATTATTATTATTAAAAATATACTATATCTTTCTTGCGTGAAAAAAAGCAATAAATCAAACTCTTATAATACAAGCAGAGCCATATATGTATATATACATAAATTAACTGTATAAATGTGTATAATACCTATCTATAGCTTGAATCAAAAACATGATACCCTTTTTTTCTTATTTCTCAATTACCCACATGTGTACAGGGTGGGGATTTTAAATCCGGAACATTTAGGGATACCTTATATAGCAAATATTTTCCCAAAATACATTCAGCAATTCATTTATCCTTTTCCCTTACATGACGGGATCCATAGCGAAGTACATTCCTCAAAGTAACTATCTCCAGCTTCAACCACAGCTACTACTAAATTAATACACATGTTGGCATCGGCTACCTGTTTCATATTTTTGGATGATAAATTGTTTTACTACTATTCCGAGTGGTCCTTTAAAATCTTCACACTTTGAATTTTAAACTTCACCACGATTTAATTTATTAATTAACAATAGAATTTCAACATAATTAATACTATAAATAGATGTGTGTCTGAGATCTCTTTATCATTAATGCAGCCGCCCTTATCGGCAATGATGGCTTCCAGGCGGTGGCGGAAGACCTGGTACTCACTGTAGATATAGTTATCTGTCTTTAATTTCAATCAATCAGTCTTCATTTAATGATAATGTTTATAACGAATTATATACATGAAGTACATCACTAAAAGCACCCACCTCCAGCTTCAATCACAGCCTCCAACCTGTCCCTGGACCTGTCAGAGGCCATAATAAGTCCATGTCCATGTTGGCAACTGCCTTGCGGATGGAAGCCCGTAAGGAGTCAACAATGTGCAGTGCACGATTATTGGACTCCCTCTCATTCGTGCAGGTGATATTTCCTTTGACCAAAACATAAATGTCTTAAAAATGTGTGTTTTTCCGGAATTAATCGGGACCCATTACCCGATTTGGACAAACTGCACCAATATAAAATTCTAGTATAACACCGCCTCTGTTGACGCCAATTTCAGTTCTCTAGCATCCTTATATATGGAGTTATTTGCGTCGTTGTGCGTGCAACCGGCACAAAGACACACAATAATGGCTGCACGGCTTTTTTATTCGGAGGACATCTCAAGGATTTTGTAACTTTTCTTATAAAGTTTTGTAGGCTGAATCTGATCAGCACACTTTTATAGACATAGATCTCAGGATTCTTCTTCAAAGATTGATGGTATAAATACGACGATCTATTAAATCTGGACGATTTAAAGACATTGTATATAACAATTACGTTTTCAAAATTATTCTGCAATTTGCAAATATTTTGCTCCTACGTGAGTACATTATAGTCAAGTCTTTTACTCAAACCAAATACCTCCAGCTTCAATTACAGCATCCAGCCAGGTTCTGAACCTTGTATAGGCCTTGATGAGGAATTCCTTGTCTATGTTACCCACTGCCTCGACAATGACAGCCTGTAAGGAGTCTACAGTGTTATGTGAATGTTTATTTGGTTCTCTTTCAAATACACCCACAAAATGAAGTCAAAAAGGTTCAGATCTGGATAGATAGCCGGTCACATTTCCTTTGTCTAAAACATCAGGAAGTCTAGTGTGCGTTTTTGGCTCTCAGAACGATCATGAGTCTTCCTTGCAAGGGTTTCCCACCCATCAGACTTCTTGTAAGCCTGAGTCATATGGTAAACAGTTGATTTGGGAAGCTTTGTAAACTCAATAATATCCTTGGACGAGCACGTGGCAAAGATGCACACAATAATGACCGCACGTCGTTCGTATTTGGATGATATTACATGGGCTTTTTATTTTTCTTATACAACTTTGTGGGATATTCTGATGAGCATACTCTCATAAACATATACTTGAGGGTTGTTAAGTCTAAACTTGTTCCGGATTTTAAATCCCCACCCTGTATATATTAGGTACATTTGTATGTCTAAGTAAATAAGTATAATTAGTTTTGTAAATCGTAACTTAGCTGTCATGACGTTTCATGAAATTCGTTCTTCTGAGGTGAAGGAAATAAACACAAGTCCCACCCCTAATCAATCAGGGGCATATGCAGAAATTACTCATTTTCCATCCTCACTTATAGTCTGAGTCCAATAGGTACAACTCCTCAGCGTTTAAATCTATCGAAAAATACTAAGGATTGACAACCCTGTATACATAGGTTGCAACTTATATTTAAAGCCTAATTATGAAAAAAAAAATAGTTATAAATGAAATGGGCTTTATTGCTTTTCAAAATACCCTTCATAAAGACCTTTTTTTTTTTTTTTTTTTGCATACGTTTGAATCAGTTTTCGAAGCAGTTTTTCCATTCTGATTCAAATAACTCCAAAACATAGGTTTTGAATGCAACAATAGCTTCTTCTGGAGATAAAAACCGCGGTGCACGTAATTTATTTTTGATCCCTGGGGATATAAAAAAGTTATTGTGGGCTAAATCAGGGCGTTATGAAGGATGCCCCATCATTTCGATGTTTTCACTAGTAACTTTTTTAACCAAAGTGTGAGCTCTTGCAATGTTATGATGAAGAATGATTCGCATGTTCTTCTGGTTGTTCTTTTCCCAGATTTCTTGGAAGACTTCCGGCAGACAAAAGGTCGTGAACCATTCAAAATTAACTGCCTTACGTTGCTCTAATGCTACAGAAGCTATGAGACAAAAGTGAAACAAAATATGAAAAAGGCAACCATTTGCTTTTATATTCTTCTCCCACGAACAACTTTTGTTGTATTAGGCTCATCTTGAAAGGGCCATAGAGCCTATTGTTCTTTTGTTTAAGGCTTTTATGAATATGTCAATGTTTGGTCACCTGTGTAAATTTTATACACAGTTTTTGATGTTTTGATTTCCTGGCACCAATCGGGACTTGACTTCTTTTGATCATTTGTCAGATTATATGGGAACCAATGGGAACATATCTTCTTTACAGGCAAATTTTGATATACTATCCTGTAGATGATGGTCACACTAATCCCCAAAGATGTCTCAATCTCCCAGTAAGTCACCTGACGAACTTGTTTTATTAGCTAATGAACGTCATCGATGTATTCTGGCAGAATAACTTATTTTGGACAATCTTTACGAAATTCGTCGTGGAGGGAAATCCGGACTCAATTAAATTTCTTATCGTAGTTTTTTATTATACTGTTAGATAGTATATGATCGCTATATAAGGAATTAAGTTCATCGTTGCCTTGATAAACCATTACGAAAGTTATGAAAAATGATTGTACAAAATTGTTCAGGAGTGAATTCTTTTTTTTTTTTTTTTTTTACTGGAAATAATATTTCAAATCAATATGAATGCCACAATCACGTGAAAATATCAAAACGTTACAGTAAAGTTGATACTTGGAAATACCAAGCTATCAACTGAATGCAACAGATGGAGATTAGAATGCAAAGTTTCTAAAGGGATAAAAAAATATAAGTAGAAATCTACGTATAACACAAGGATTGATGCCCCGAAAATTATAATGAGTCCAATCCAAGATGACAGACAGTAAGTAACAATTTTTTTTAATATTCTACTCTATACATGTACAATATATTGTATCTTAATTTTTGTGGGTTTAGAGAAGCCCTACGTCGAAATGGGGAAGGGGGGAATAGCGAATAGCCATATACATACATATTTTTAAGACTTGAGGTCTTTTTTTTTTTTTAAATAACCAAACTGCTATATATGGTTGCTGTACCCTAGGTCCATTGTAGAGAGAATCATCCTGTACAAGATAAAAATAAATAATGCGCATAAAATATGTGGCCCATCAACACAAAAGAAAGCTGGAATGATTATGAATAAAATTGAGTGTGTATTGTATTTGTATTCTTCAACAATTATTCATGGTCCGCTCCTATCAACAAATTACTCTAATTAACTCTTTGGCTGTGCCGCAAATTCCACTTGAAGTAGCCAAAATTGATTTCCACCATTAAAGAATGAGAAATTGATAGATTTAATGTTTGAAAGGAGTCATATCGAGGGCAATATAAGTCTCTCAAATCAAACAAAGATTTGATAACTATAGCTAAAATTCTTAGGTGCTTATAAATGTCGCACGTCAACATAAAAGCAAACTAGAAGGATTTTTCTCAAAATTGAGTTTGGATTATTTTTGTATTTTTATGCGACAAATCATTGTCAATTTCTATTATCTATCGAATTACTCATAATAACCAATTGATAGATTCAATGGTTGGAAGGGGTCAATAAAAGTCCCTTAAATCAAATACAACCACTAAACCAGTAGTTCCCGAATCCAAATGGAGTCTCAAAACCAATGCCAAGGGGTCGTTAAATGATTTTTAGCCAAATATTGTAAATTATATAAAATACTGTGAAAAACAAATTAAGACATTTGTATAAATGTCTACTATGAAAATAAATATAACAGTTCTCTAAGTTACTCAGCACAACGTCTGAGTCAATATTGAACATGTTTTGGTTTATGTTTTGTTTTAGTCGCCCCAATGCTGTTGTTCCTCCATTTTTATTGGCAAAGTAGCTGACTTTGGACTAGATTAGCCGAATTGGACAGCATCTGGGCGATTTTTTTTCTTCTTAGTGGTTAGTTATTTTTTGTAAGAGAAGTAAGAATAACGTGTTTAACTTTATTTAAATGCCATTCTTGACTCAAAGCATCAACTATTCAATATAAACAGTTGTGGGAATCTTATTAATGACCTCAAATATCGTGGCAACCTGGTGATTTACTTCTCCGAAGAAGAATTTACAGAATGTATAGTTACTTCACGAATAACAGTTCCTTATTTTTGACAATCAACACTTATCCCATTTATTGTGCCAGTTAATTTTGAGTGTAGTTTGTGATGCACACAATGGTTTCATCAGAATAACTAATTGATAAAAAAATCACTATTGTTTGTTGTATAAGAATACAAATGTCACACTCAATTTGAAAAAGAATCATCCTAGCTTGCTTTTGTGTTCACGAGAGTCACTGAAAAGTCCTTGCAAAATCTAAAAGATGGCACTACTGACGCATATCGATGTTATGTTTAGTTAGTAGCATCTCTTGGAAGAACACACACCAACTTTCAGCCAGATTGGTCAATTTTTTTCTGTATGGGATTCGTTTGAATCGAGGAATTTGAGTGGCCTTTTTGGTTTCAAGAATATATTGATGTATCCATGTTTCATCCAAAAATGACCCTTAAAGTCCAGCGGATTCTTCTGAAACAGCTGCAAACCGTCCTTGCAACATTTCACTCGATTATATTTTTGGCCAAGCGTGAACAATCGCAGTAATATATTATTTATCCGTTCATTCGAGATGCCCACGTACTAGCAATCTCACACACCTTCACTCTTCTGTCATCTATCACCATATTATAGATTTTATCCATTATTTCTGCAGTAGTAACCTCAACAGGGCGTTCAGAATGTCACTTGTGCCCATATGACTACTCCGAAAATTTTGAAACCACTTATAAACAGTTCTAATCGATGTTGCTGAGTTCTTCTAATGTTTATCAGGCTTCTTTTTAGTTTCCTAAGGCATTTTGCATTTCATAAAGTAATGCTTCATCAACACACAAAGTTATTTTTGTCCATTTTTTGAAAATAACTCCACTTCCTGGATTCAAACGAATGCCAAACAGAAAGGAATCGACCGATCTGGCTGAAAGTTGGTGTGTCTTCTTCCAAGAGATGCTACTAACTAAAAATAACCTCAATACGCGCCAGTAAAGTCATCTCTTGGACTTTGCAATGACTTTTCAAACAACCCACTTATTTATTATAGTATAGAAGAACAAAAAATGGACGACATTATGTAGGACTTAGGGTATGCTTCATATATATGAGAAAAGGGTATATATACAAAGGGGACAGCTTCATACATATAATAATAGAAGTTCTGATGTTTATAGATGATTTATATACACATAAAAAAGTCGAGAAAAGAAGCAGAAGACGGGGGAATAAAGAGAAGAAGAAACTATTCATATATGTATAGTGTATATTCTCTGAGAGCAGTACCATATACAGTGCGTTTCAAAAAGTTGAAATGGTTTGGAAAGGTTGCGATGAGTATAACTGCAAAAGTCCAGGCTGATCCAAAAAAATAATGTGTTGCTAAAACTCAAAAATTTCAAAAACCCAAAGCTCTCCAGAAAAAATTAAATTTTTGAAATTTTTTTTCTTCGAAAAATAAAAATTCTTTGGGAAAAAAATATTGAGAAATTTAAGTTTCGGATAATAATTTTCGGAAATTTAATTTCATATATTTAATTTTTTTCGAAAAAAAAATTCAAAAACCCACAGCTCTTCAGAAAAAATTAAAATTTTGGATTTTTTTTTTTTAAATTTAAGTTTTGGAATATAACTTTCGGAAATTTAATTAATTTATTTAGTTTTTTTTGAAAAAAACCATTTCAAAAATCCAAAGCTCTCCAAAAAAAATTAAACTTTTGAAAAATAGATTTCAAAAATTTAATTTAATTTGTTATATTTTCTTGAAGCAAATTTTATGTATTAATATTTTCCGAAATTATTTTCAAAAACCCACACCCCTTCACAACAAATTAAATTTTTTTGGAAAAAAAAGATGGATTTTTTTTTCAAAAATCCACAGCTATTCACAATAAATTAAATTTTCTTTAAAAAGCTAAAATTTCATAATTTGGGGAGGGCTACAGCCCCTCCAGCCCACCCTTGTAGACACCACTGACTAGGCACTTTAATCTTAGACTATTTTGCCTTAGGAAATCTTGCCTTATGCCATTTCGTTTTAAAATAATTTCCACTCAAGGATATCAGCTAAAAATAAATATAAACAATGATAGAATTATGCCCCCAAACAAAATTGCACTATGTTATGAGTTCGAACAGGACACAAAATAGTTCATAAAATTATTTTAATTAGAAAAAGAAAAATGAACTAACAGGAAAACGATTCGAACGGAAGAATTACTAATTACTACTCGGTTATTAACTATCACTCGATATGATGGTTTATTCATGATAGAAAAGACTCATGGACGAACAAACGTTACCATATGAGGAAAGAAATTAATTCCATGATTACTTTAACAGAAAATAACCATTTAATGCACTTTATAGTCATACTCATTTCATATTTTGATGGAAAATCCAAAGGGAACGTCAAGTTCAACCAAAAATAAATATAACAACGTATAAACTTCATTGGTCTATATTTTAAGGCGAAATACCCTTGAGACAAAATTACTTTAGGGCAAAATGTCCTAAGGCAA
Source organism: Lepeophtheirus salmonis (assembly GCF_016086655.4). Taxonomy (NCBI): domain Eukaryota; kingdom Metazoa; phylum Arthropoda; class Copepoda; order Siphonostomatoida; family Caligidae; genus Lepeophtheirus; species Lepeophtheirus salmonis. The sequence goes on from NC_052141.2 coordinate 5,115,415, forward strand.
AAGTAACAGGCACTATTTTTTTTTTCATTTTTATAGTCTTCAATCCTATGTAGCCAGGTTAATAGAAATACAAGGTTAGTCAATCATGTAATCGGCCTTGCTAGAATTTTCAATTTGATGTATCGTACCGACTGTTGGGCGAAATATGCAGATTTTGACAAAACACACAACCCCTCATAGTCTATGACGTCACTATTACTAGAATTTTCAATTTAATATATCATAAAGACTGCTGAACAAGAAAAAAAGATTTTGGCAAAACACGCAACCACTCATCTAATATGACGTCAATATTAAAAGCGTGGTAAGAGTCAAAAGTCCGTTGCACAAGTGATGTGCTATAACCTTGTATTTCTACTAACTTTGCTAGGTAGGAATGAAGAAAATAAAAAGATAGCTAGGAGTACTAGACTGAAAAGACTAGGGCCATTGATTGGTAAAAAGATAAGACTGATAAAAAATAGACTAAAGGGGATGTAACAAACAGAAATCCTTTAATTTCTTATAGATTGCTTTAGTAATGTGAATCTAGCGTTGTATAAGTGCGATAGGTTTACGCGTGGCGGCATTAGAAAGATAAGATTTTTTTACTAAAAAACACTTTTGAGAGACAGTTATGTGATTGCTTGATTCGGTATTGTTTTTACAATAGATGTCAAAGATGGACATAAAAAAAAACGACGACATATTTTACAGTTTGTATTCAAACAATGAAAATTAAAAAAAAAAAAATTATAGATACATTTTTGCTACATCTATCATTAAAAAGACTTGAACGAGATGCTTTATGTAGAAATCCGAATCTTACGAACAAAAATGGACATATAAACTTGTTGCAGTTATTGTGGCCACTGGGTACAAAAGTAGAAAAAACTTCGAAGTCTGAAAACGTGGATGCGTGGAACAGTATGCGCAATGGTATTTTGAATTAGTTAATAATAAAAAATATATTTCATCTTGATCTCAAGGAGCAATCAAATGTTTGATCTCAACTTATACAACATCATTAGAAAGATCTATTTAAGTTATGTTAAATGAAGTATGAATTGGCCTTGAAGGCCTTATGGTTTTCAAAAAACGACGGATTTTTGTGGATAAGTAAATTTACCACGTTTTTTAGACAAATTGTAGGTTCTAGAAGCACCCCCAATTGCTGCAGAACTGAGTACCTTTCAATCATGAAATTGATTAAAACAAACAAATAGCCACTTACAAAAACATAAGCACTTTCAACATAAAAATCGTGTTAAAGGCAGGAAAGAAAAAGCAAAAAGCATACTGCGAAATTTGCAGTTAAGATTTTTTTTTGGTTTTGCCTTTTGCTAAACTCTTTTCCTCTAAATACTGTGAAATTTATGGGTATGAACCTAAATATGGGATATACATATTTCAAGCTTGGACTCGTTCAACCGTTCGTTTCTAAAAAACAAAAAAAAACATTCAGAATTTTATTGCTTAATTTTTCCATTCATTCATTTCTATTTGAAACAAAACAAAAAGTGATCAATTTGTATTCAAATGTACTTGGCTGCAAAAAACTTTCCTCCCCACCAGATCTGCATTTTAGATGCTACAAATTAACTTCTGGCATTTTTCCTCTTGATATATACAATTAAATGGATGAATTCATGGAACTTGTATATCTAGTTAGTTATAGAGTAACGATCGTACTCCTAGTGAACAAAAATGATTTGCCTTAGTGAACTAAATTAAGAAAATTATTGATCAAGTGGTCTTTATTTCTCCATTTGGCACACAAAAAATGTCTTTGGAAAACAATATAATGAACAGTTCAACAATTTCTTTCGTTAATCCTTCAATTTTTCTCCGTTCAGACACTCAAAAATGAACGGAAAATATGAATGGCTCGCATTTTACCCTCAATATTCAAGCCTGTCATACTTTAATTTTCAAAAAAGATGGCACGTGGCCCAATCAGTGATGGCTTTAGGGGTTAAAGAAAATAATTGATCATCTTGAATTGAATCAGAATATACAACTGTATAAATTAAACTTCTTTTTCGGCTAAATGTAACAAATGTTTCTTCGGCAAATTGTCATTCAGACAATAGTCCGCTCTCGCAAGAGAGGACATATCTGGGAGGAAAGAGGACTGTTGGGCAAAGAGAATAAAACCTTTTGCAAGGATGATGATGCTACGAAATATATGAATAATAATTTTTAGTAGTTTTTTGCTTTGAAGAAAATGAAATGCTGAAAGCTAGTTACGCCCCATGAATAAAAAGACCATTTCTCCCCTTATACATACATACTCGTACATACAAGGAAGACGAAAATACCTTGAGGCTAGAAATTATAAAGTACTTCCATGTAGTTTTTTTAAGAAACAGAATGACTCTATATATTGGTATATATATATATATATGTATATAAGTAGACCTATTGAGGTATAAAAAAAACGTTGACTGCAAGACTTTTTCTTTGGATAGGCACTATAATAATAATAATGAAAAAAACAAAAACGAAAACAATAATAATAATAATTCATTTCCTACGGATATAAAGAATAAATATGACACAATTTTTTACTTTTATTTTATGGCTATAAACGACATTGGACTACTTAAACGTCACTCTACACATTCTTTGAATCCATTTTCTACTTTTAAATTCGTCGTTCTTTGGGCACCAAATTCTTTATTCCTGCTCATTCTCGTGATAAGTACACTCTACAGGCTTGTGCAGCGAAACGTGGACTCTTGAGCCGCTTGGCCTTCATGACCTTTGTCAGAAGGTACTCCTGTATGAAAATAATCCCAAGTTGCCCTTCACGACCCTTCTGATGGTCCTAGCAGCCACGGATAAGTCTTTGGCGAGGCTATTCATCCATTTGGTTGGGTCTTCCTTGATTTTCTTCTCCAAGATGGACAGGAACTCCGGATCTCTCTTTAAATTGTACCCTCCACTTCCTTCTGCCCCTGGAGAGGTATTCTACATCATTTTTGATCCTACCCACCTTGAAAACCAGAGCTCTAGGAGCACTTTAAAATGTTCATAATCCTCGCCATATAAACTACAGCATCTAGGAGATTTGAGATACACTGCGTTTATGTTTTAGTCAAGATGACGAGATGATGAAATGTTTAGTATAGATTCTTTATGTACAAAGGATGGCTGAATTGGAATTTCAAAAAATAATAGCTAAACCTTCCTATATTATTTAGAGAATGAACATTAATTAATAGTCCACGTTTTGCTGACCAACTCTGTAGGTACATACGTCATAATCAGGGATAATAATTGATTGCCTTCTGGGCATGTTCAAAAAAAGAAAGACATCGAAAAGGAACATGGTAATTCAGACAATTTAAAGAATGTTTTGGAAGAGACCTGATTAGCTGTCATAACGTTTCAAACGTTATGACAGCTGCTGTAGAGGGATAAGGAAGTAATCAAGGATGTTGGCAAGAATTACTTCGATGTCGATCCTCAATTCTAATGTATGTCCGACAAGGACTTGCAATTATAAACAAATCCTCAAGCTGAATTTCCGTCTTTTATGAGCACATGTGAATATTCAATCAGGTTCGAATATAACAAAATATAGAAGGAAAGGAAGTTCACTACTACTAACGAGATAAATAGTATTGACAAAAGCTAAGGAAAAACTTACTCTTCAGGTTGCCAAATCCGAAAAAAAACGGTGTACGTAAAAAATATTAGCATTTAGCATGACTAGTCATAACCATTGAGAAGATTAACAAATATTGTTACAATATTTTGAGCCAGGACTTTCATTTCTTTTTAAATGTATAGCTAGTTATGCGTAATTTACCAATTACGCTCCCTGCGCAGGAAAAAAAGGACAAAATTAGTGGCATAAAAGAGTTGAAACATTTCTCAGTAACTGAGAACGTAAATTTCTTGGAATTTTTTGACTGAATAATTCCTGAGGATCAAGGTGAGTTGCTATCTATGTTCAAACATCACTATTGATCAAATCCCTCTAAATCCTCATATTTCATATATTCAACAATGCCACAACACCCTTGATGCTTATTTCCAACTGTTTTTAGTAGTTGAAAGTTTTGTAGATAAAAAGGTTTCATTTCTAATGATATATTATATGGAAATATATGAATACTTTATGTATATTAGTGTTGAGTTTCGGTCTGAAAATTAAAGACCGGTCTGAGACCAGTTAATTTTTAGTGAAGCAAAGGAATTTTCTATGCCACATTGTTACCTTGAGTGTATCACGCAACCTTTTATACAAAATTACACCTTCAAAAAGGCTCAAAATTACTTAGTAGTTAGACAACTCTGGGCCAATTCATCTCAACTATAGAATTTTTATTTAATAATTGTCGTAAAGCTTAATAATAGTGTTTTCTATTTTAATCAAGAAACGCTCAGAATACCGATTAGGGAAAAAGAAGCTGCTGACACATTGGCAGCTAACAACAAAATACACTGTAGAACTTTTTGTGTTAGAGAGATAACGACGTGATAAATATGAATGTATTACGCCATTTATTCTTTTTTTAAAAGCTCAAAATGGCTCACAAATATCAGCCAATCAAACAAATGATTACTTCTTCAGTATCTTTTAAATTTAATTACGGAATTATACTGAATAAAGACACAAAATCAGTTAATTATCTCCCAATTATTCCAAACTATGGTAAACTGATTCAAAAATTGTTGACTCTTTGTTAGAGTCAGAGTATAATTGAAGATCGACGTCAGATTCATTTCTAGCCTATATCTGTACTTTTTTTCCTTCTCCCCCTCACACCACGTCACAGTTGCTTGTAGCTTATCTAATGAAACGTCATGATAGATAAGCTACCCTTCTCAAAAACATTTTTCCAAGGGTGACCATGTTGATTTTCGCTTTTTTTTTTTTTTTTTTTTTTTCCATATCCAAAATACTACCGATTAGAATCACAGATTATAATGGTAAGTTCTTGTTGGGGCTCCAAGTATAAATGAGTATCGCCATCGGAGTAATTTCTGCCTATACGCCCTTGCTATTTATGGAGTGGGATTTATGATTATTTCCTTCAACTCACGGCTGTTTGTAGCTGATCTAATATAACACCATGATAGCTAAGCTGTTCTCTTCCCAAACATTCTTAAATTCTTAGGATTACCCTGTTGATTTTCTGTTTCTTTAATTTACACATACTAGCAGGTCATATTTTAAACAACTATAGTTGTAGTATATAACTAGGGAATTTTTCACAGGTGAACAAGAGATTCAACCAAACAACGTTCAGAGTACTGATAAGAAGTAAAGAAGTTGACACATTCACTATTGATAACAAAATTTCAATGTAAAGTTTTGCAATATTGAAGCACGCCGTGCTGGAGCCGTTCATTAATAAAAAACGGAATAATTTCGGTGCGAGATCGTGGTCTGGATAGAAATATAATTCTATATCACTAATGACAGAACCCCCAAAAAAAAAAATCGGTCTTGGATCGACTTCCATCACTAATATATATATTTTTTTTCTTCAATCTTCGCATTACGTATTAAATACACCACCAATATTCTTATTATAATACAATATTTATAGGTACAATTCGTAGGTGCCTTTACATTTTCGATTATACTTCCATAAAGAAAAAAATATATATAGATGAAAAACGATATTGAGATGGAGAAAGAAAGAGGAAATCCAAAAATAATAATAAAAAAACAAAAACATTTTAATATAATGAGATTCGATCAAAAAGAAAATCCGTAATATTTTCTTATTTAACAAAATTATTTTTTAATTTCATATATATACTTTTTTATGATTAGGTATAGCTATGTGTATATATCCTACAAGAAAGAACCCTCATCCCTTATGTCTGTATTGGGATGGTAAACACAAATATATGAAGATGGGATCCGTGTAAAGAAAAAAACTGAGTATAAGGTCATTCCAAGCCAAATCAATCACTCAACAAAATTTGACATATATTTTAATATTAGTTAAAAACTCAAAAATAAGAAATTTCAGCCATTTTTACTCGTTTGGTTCAGGATTTGTAGGTTTTTAAAGTTTTGGCCTCGACCCCACCTACCCTATATGTAAATTCGTTGTGTTTTAAATGTTTTTGAAGATATCGATCTTCTTTAAGAATAATTTAATAGATAATCATAGAAAGAATAGTTTTTGAGTGATTAATTTGGCTTGGAAATTTTCTTTACCTACGCATACATTTTCATCTGAAGCATTAAAGTGGAATGGAATGCATCTTTAAAAACTTAATGTATATGTTTATGATATATTAAAAATTATAATATAAAAATTTTAGTGAAAATTGAGAAGTTTTATTTTTTTATTGACCATTGGGTCAAAACTGTTTTTTTTTTTTTTGCTTATACAATAAAATACAGAAAAAGTATAAAACAATTATCTATTAAATTATTTTTTGATATCTTCCCAAACATTCGAAATACAGCAATTTAAAAATATGGTAAGTGGCGTCAATGCCAAAATTATAGAAGCCTCTAAAGGAAAATAATTCAGACCAAATTTTTCTTACAGGCCACTCGTGGACGAACGTATTTAAATGATCTCAGACTGTAGATTGAAATTTAAACGTTTGCAAATCGTAGATTGATTTCTTATATTTCAATATATGGACGGATTTTATCCTTTTTTATCTGATTTATGTATTGTACGAATATGATTAATGCAAGTCATTTAACTTCATACGACGTTATTGTTGGCAATGTTCACAATATTGAAACACAACTGACGTCATCAACAATTCATCTACAAGGACTGTTTGATGAAGAATAATAGTCACTGAAACACCGTCTATCCAGTCGAAACCTGACATGATCTCAAACTTTGAACACTTACAGGAAGTAGAATTCTTTGGAAAAATTCAAAATATTCAGTGGCATCATTCAATGCCCTCCTCGTAGAAGCGCTACTCCATATTGGTAAAAACTCGGACAACCAACTTTCGCAGGCCTCTATTGAAGCCAGATTTGTCCCAAAGCCCATAGGGTATAGACAGGAACAGGTGTTGTCACTTGGTGGATACATAAAAACTTACAATCCAAGCTCCCAGCGCTGGTTGTCTTCTATTCCCCAATGTTGGTCGCTTATGTTCGATAGCAGCCAGCATCAAACGGTCGATTTGTTAACAGTAGATGACAGAATGCACGGGGGGGGAATTGCTCCTACGACTGTAGTAAAACACGAATCGAAAGAGTATCGGCCCCGTATACAGCGCAACTTTGGGACCAAGCGCTATACTGTCCGAAAAAGTGTTTGTGTTATACTCTCACACTTTTACAACGCTTTATCGTATGATCCGATGTGACCAATAATGAACAAGATATACCTAGTTTAAAAAAAAGGCGGGAAATACGAAATTACTTTTCCCCAACCTAATGTATAATGGTATATCTAATACATTTATATATATCCAACACATATTTCTATAATCAACTGAATAAATAAATAAATATAAATTCCCGTCGAAAGACATTTATCACAATTTGGAACTGGATGATCGCATATACAATAGGTATGTATGTTCCTAATGTATATGTATATAGGGGAGGGATAGTTTATAAATAAATAAACCCTCTTGGTCCTATAGAGCGTTTTGACTCACGTCATAAATTTCATCAAAATTGAAGGAGACGCCATTTTGGGAGTGCAAAGTTGATATTTTGACTACGTAAAATGGACAAATTCCCAATAAATCTTGATTACACTTCATTAAATTGCTTTTAGAATACAAAAAGATATAACAACTGCATTGAATACTGTTCGATGTCAATGATAAAATACTGATATTTGAATGTAATCAAAGTAATATAGACTAAAAACCCCTATGAATTGCCAGATTTGTACAAATTATGTTAATTAATGTTAATTTTTAATTAATATAGGAAGATTTAGTGATTATTTTATTGATATTCTGGTTCAGCAATCCTCTATGTATAAGCGGACTATAATATACATTTCGTCACTATGAGTGAGCAAAGAGCCTAAAAACAGCGCATCTCATATATCCGAGATACTGAAGTTAAGGTAACGAGGGTTATGGACATAGTGAAGTGCTCCAGGAGCCTGGTTTTCAACATCTTGCCAAGATGAATAATGATGGGGAAGGCCTCTTAAGGAAAGCAGGAAGTGGAGGTGAAAGTATTGACCCGAAGTTATTGTCAAGCTTGAAGAAGAAGATTAAGGGGGACCCTACAAATCGATGAATCACCATGTCAACGAGTTCTTTGTGGCTGTTAGGAGTATCAGAAGGGCTGTAAAGGGCGACTCAGGATTGCAATCATACACGAAGAACCCACGCCATATTCTATCAGAGGTCATGAATGTCAGAAGGTAAAGAGGCAAAGAGATTTAAACACGTGGAACACTAGTGTGTGGCGGACTTTGGAGAGAGAAACCAACCAACCCCCCCATCCAAATGTGGACTCGCTGAAGGCTGCCATAGTGGCTGCATGGGACAACTTGTCTAAGGAGTTCGTCATCAACTCCTACAGGATTTCCAGCCACTTCTCAAGGTTGTGATTGATGCTGAAGGTGGCCAAATTGAGTAACCAAGTTTCCAAAGGCCTTGCTTACAATTTTTTGTTAAATTTATTATTTTTTATTCTTGAAAATATACAAATTGTATAAGTATATCTAAAGGTACATCTCGAGTCCATATGTAATAATATATTTTTAACAAATTTTAGGGTCAGATATATAATAAAACTAGGCAATAAAGAGATAATTTCTTGATAGACCGTAAATATTAAGTCCATTTATTTGTGTGACATAATTCAATATTAATAAAAGAAAAAAGAAGGTTGTTATTATTATAAAATTTGCTGCTTTATACCCCCACCAAAATGTCCGACATTACTCATAATGACGTCAGGTGAAAACACACTATTGTCCATTTTGACTGACGTCATAAATTGCATCGTAATTAAAGGAGACAGAATCTTAGGAACTATTAGTTCATATTTTTATTACATAAAATATGTCAATTATAGACTCTATTCAAATATGTAGGATGGGCCAAGATACATTTAAGTCAATCATTTTGTTTCAAAAATCGGGCAGTATATTTCGCTCTTTTTAGCGCTAAAGCTTTTATTGCAAATAAGTTGAAAAATGGATAGCCAATTCATAGAGAAAACTTGAGAGTTTTGTCCTCTATTGCTAGATATGCTGATTTTTCTTCAAAAATACAAAGGATGATTCCTAGGATCATGCTTTTGACATTGTCAAATACAAACTGTCTGATTCAGCTAGATACATGAATAGTTCATAAGAAATTGTTTGGAGGTATGAACGCTTTTATCAAACGAGACAAATGGATTGATTACTATGTTTAGAAATATTTATTGTTTGATTATTTTATATAATTTTGTGCTCGTCTTATTAAAATAGTTGAATGTTTGAAGACTATCACTCAAAAGGTATAGGTTTTACTACATTAAATATGCCAATTATAGACTTATTATTCAAATTTGTAGGATGAATTAAGACATCCAAAAATATATTCTAGAGTCTGGAGACTTAAATTTATTTAAAACACCAAAGTTGGCCCAGATATGGCCTTTTTATATAACATTAAAATGTAATCCAGACTACATTTTGATAAAAAAAAAATCCCACATTTTATCTTGCTTTTGTACTTATGGGCCGTATATTGTAATGTGCCAGTCCTTATTTATGACCTAGGACTACGTTATCGTCAAGTTCCGTCTCTGTCTGGCCCAGTTCAGTCCCAAAAACTTTTAATGTTTGGTCCTTGATGATGTCACTCAACGGTTTTTTTAAATAATAATAATCAGTTCTAGTCCTGACAGTCCGAAGGACCGGTACTATGACTGGACTGGATCAACTAAATAAGGACTGACTCAACTCAAGCCATACATATTCTAAAATACCTTTAACAGTGACCATAAAAGATTAAACGGATATAAAACCTTCTGAATAGGATGTAAAGCTTATGTACACTTCATATTAATTACGGTGTTTAGAAAGCTTGTAACAATATTTTCTATAAAGAGTGTATAAAATATAAAGAAATATTTGAAAAAGAATATTTGAGTTGGTTTTTTTCTTCCAAAGAAAGATCGATTCGGTATGAATCAAATCTTGATTAGAAATAAATATTTTTTTCTGTGCATTTTTTTTTCTTTCTTACTTTGTGTAGTATATTTTGATAAAAGTTTTTGAGTGCAAAATGATTTTGAAAACAAAAAATAGTTTTTAATGCATTTTTTTTTCAAAAGTTGGAAGGAGGTGGATTGAGAATGCAAATACTTCAAAAAAAAAAAAAAAAAAAAAAAAAAAAAAAAAAAGAAAGAATGAATCAATCAATCAATCACGGGAGGTTCTTTTTAAAAGGAGAAAGATAAGAGGGTTGAACAAGAGGAAATATTTTTGTGCGAGCTATACATTAGTCGTCATAATATTAACATGTGCTCATTTCTCTGACTTATTATACTTCAGTCATTTAAATCCACTAAGATATGAATGGATAAGTTTATATTATATTACTTTTAAAAGCTGTGGCACTAAAAGAATTAATACGTGTAACATCAAAGAAGAATGGCAATTCGCTCTTATTTTCTGTGGCCAACAAAGTAAATATTAAAAATAGTCGTAGGGTGTTTAAGCAAAATAATAGCGCTAAAATTTTGAAAAATAAGCAACAAAACTATAATCATTCAGCATTTTGTATTTAAAGAAAAATACAGTTATAGGTATAAGGATAACTTAATGCAATTAGTGTATCATGATTTATTGATAAATTTACTATATTATATCGATAAATTAAGATTTTAGTAATATTTATATACAGGGTTCGGAAGCAAAACGTGAAGTGTTAATAAATGCTAATTATGTTATTAAAATAGAGAGGTTTTGTAATTTTTCATGCATATTCCAAATGTCCTGTCCTTTTTGCATAAGTAAACAATAATAAACATTTATCAAATCTTTCATAAGTGAGCAAGAAGCAAAAAGGCAGAGGATCCTTAGACATTCTGGATACTAAAATTGAGGTGGCAGAGATAATGGACATTGTGAAGTCCTCCAGGAGCCTCATTTTCAAGGTGGCCAAGATGAAAAAGGATGGAACAGATCTCTCAAGGAAAGAGGAAAGTGGGGAACACAACTTGAAAAGGGATTCTGAGTTTCTGGGGACCTGAAGAAGAAGATCAAAGAGGACCCCACAAAATCTATGAATCGAGTTTGATGTGGACAAGGGGACAATCAGGAGGGCTGTGAAGGAGGACTTAGGGTTGTCCTCTTACACAAGGACTCCACACCACCTGTTGACGGGCACTCTGAAGGAAAGGAGACTGCAAAGGTGCAAGAAAGTTCGTGCGTGGATCAAGGAAAATGGAGCCACAGTAAAAAATTTCCTTGACGAGAAGATTTTCACCGTGGACCAGGTCCACAACCATCGGAACGACTATTGGCGTGGGGGATCTCCAAAGAAGGTCAAGGAGGTGTTCCACAAAAAAACCTCTAGTCCAAACAATGGTCCTGGGGGTCGTGGCGTCCGACAGCAAGAATAGCCTTCTTCTTTAAGGCTGGGGAGAAAAACGGCTAGGAGGCCAACTATAACGTGATGGTGCACCCTCACACGCATCGGCCAAATTCCAGAAGTTCTGCACCGACAACAACATAGCTGATTTTCGGCCCAAGGACATGTATCCATCATCTTCGCCGGATTTGAAGCCGTTGGACTTTGCTGTATGGTGCACTTTGGAGAGGGACAATAACCCGACATCTCAACGTGGACTCCCTGATGGCTGCCATTGTGAAGGATTGGAACAACTTGTCCGAGAAGTTCATCATCAACTCTTGCAAGGCTGAGGGCGGCTATTTTGAGTGAACATGTTAACAAAGGTCGTTTTTCAAAGATTTGTTCAAAAAAATTTCAAAATTATTGACATTTTTCTAAAATCGGTCACTCAGTCCACGTTTTGCTTCCGAACCCTGTATATATTTTTAAACTTAAATCATTATTGGTAGTTTTAAACATGCTTAAAGACAGTCAAAAGTTTACATGAGTAGTTGGAGTAAATCTGAAGTTGGCCAGATCTTTATTTCGCATCATATTTTTGTTTAAGAACCGATGAGTCCGGGAGGGTTTCAAAATGTTTTTCAATAACATTACTCAATAATTTGTTGTCCAATTTGTTTAATGGAAAGTCTCTCCAACATACCCCACACATACGTTCAGATCCGGCTAGCTATGAGCCCAAAATATAAACTTCTAAAAAAATGTGTATTTCTGCAGAATAAATACGGTTTCAATTAAGCAATTCAGACAAATAACACCTCTCTAGAATGTTTAACTATGGAGTTATTTACTTCCGTGGGCCTGTACCCAGCACGGAGGCACACGATAATGGCCGTACTGTGTTTTTATACAGAGATATCTTATTTTTTCCTGTATAAGTTTGTGGGCTGAATCTGATGAACACACTTTCATAAACATAGATTTCAGGGTTACCCGGATATTGTGGTATAAACTTGTTCCAGATTTAAAATCCCACCCTGTATCTAATTATGCATTTAAAAAAATACAAAAAGGATTTGCGTGAATTCTTCCTTCAAATATTGATGCTATCTACTGTTGTGTCAGTCCTTATTTAGGACTGAACACTGCAGTCCTGTCCAGATCACATTCTAGAAGCATAGAAAGTTTGGTCCTTTATGACGACACTAAACTTTATCACTTTTTTTTTGTCAGTAATAATACTGACAGTCCGAAGGACCGACAGCCTTAAAGATTGGTCTTAAGACTGGACTGGACCAATAAATAAGGACTGACACAACACTAATTCTATCACCACGATAATCTATTATAGAATGAACTAAAAAGCAGGCGTGCCAACCGTTTTATTACTTTTTTATTTAGAAAAAAACGTTTTGTCTACATATTTCCGCCCTTACAAATCAGAACGACCTAATTGTTCATCTCATTTCTCGAACCGTTTTCAAAATGTCCACATTTCCAAACAATTTCACCGATTTATTTAGAGCACGTAGCTTTGTTTGCTATGACGACTAATGTACTCGTATATTTTTAGATTCCTTTTTAGTCTATTCCATGAACAAACCACATTTAAAATAACCACTGATAAGGCATCCAAAAAATAAAAAAACACCACTTCATTTTGATTTATTTGTCTCTGATAAGGTGTCCAAAGTAACTTTATACCCATAATAATAAAAAATCCGGTTTATAAATATACATAGAAGGACTCATTTCACACCTGATAACTGCCTCCATACGATCAAGTAATCAATGTTGACGTTATATCTACATAAAATATACTAATTTTACTTTATTAAGAATTCACTTAAAAAGTATTAATTTAAAAATGAATTAGAAGCTCATAAATAACATTCATTCAATATAAAATGCATATGTTAACTCTTTCATATACAAACTGTATCCAAAACTGAACACTCCGTTAGTAAACATCAAGGAAACTCCAAAATAAAAACTGCGCTTCCGAGATGCTCTGAACAGGTTGTATTGTATATACGGGGTGGTCCATTGAACCTGAACACTTACACATTAAATAATTTATGAAGGTTGCCAATTGAAATTATTTTTTTCTTCGATATATTAAAGCTTAAACTATTCTTTAACATGACAAAACAAACCTAAGCTTTGCACGCCACCCTTGAATTTGTTGGATCCAAGTTATACTACAAATATTTATTCAATTGCAATAACCATTTTTAGTTATTTCATACTTCGGGTTTCAAACTCCCGTACGGATTGATACATCAGTGACAAAAAGCCTGCTGACATCCCAGACCATGTCAAGTTTTCATATAAGACCAAATATTCCGCTTATATTCTAATGCTCCTGGGTGTTGTATTTGTGTGGGGCAGACGGTCAATATGGCACAATAGGTACACCTGCAGCTATCACAGCTACCATGAAGAAAAGGGATACCAAAATTGTTCCACTATTGTAGTTCATTTTTCTGACAAACGACTGATGCAAAAGGGATAAAAATCCCCTGTGTTACGAAATCTCTCCTCACAATACTCCTAACTTAATTATGTTAAAGTTAATAAGAATCTAATTCTGGACTACACTGTATGTATGGCGTACATAAATCCATTTGTATTTTTTTTTTTTTTTTTTTTTTTTTTTTTTGTATTCACTCTTTGAAGTAAGTTTGTTTGCAAATAATAATTTTTGACGAAATAAAGTTATGATTATTTTTTGATATGTAAATTTCCTTACACAAGAAAAATAATTTCAATGCATAGCTAATGACTTGGAATGCAAAAGTCTTCTTTTCTATTGAGCAAGCACCTTATCATCTCTTCCCTCCCCTGGTCCCCTTTACTCAATATATATCAAGTATACATAGAGAGTGGGGATCCAAAACTTGCAGTAGTATTTAATTACAATTTTATACCTGTTATTTTGAATTACTTGATTTCATCACACAATCAAACGACAGCCGAAACAAAAATGAACCAGTTTTGTTTTTATCCCATGTCTCTAACTGAAAAATGTCGGAGTAGCAACAAAAAAGGTAACGCATGTGCAATCTTCTCTGCGCCGGTGTCAGTCCCATTCATATCTCTACACAGACTGCCTATAACATCAAACAGTGAATTATAGTTCCACACTCCCAAGAATAACCAAACGATATGGATAAACTTCTAAATTGCATCAATGTGGGCCTTCTTTTTACCATGACCTCACCCCTCTTGACTTTTAAAGTTTAAAATATCTCAGAGAAGAATGTCTACCGGACTTATCATTCAAATTTGGATTCGGTCCGAGCTGTCATTACAGCTGTCATGGACAGTAGATACGTCCTTCTTCGCTGATAGCTGACAATCTGTTCTCCGACGTATCAAGTCCGGTATTTATTATAAAGGAGGATATATTGAATAAAAAAATATAGTAAAATAAAGTATTTAAAAATATTACAAATTGGGGTTGAGTTGTCTTTCCTTGATTTCATAAAAATCCCATTTTTCGTAATATAGTCTTGCTACTCCCAAGATTTGAGTCCGTGCATAACATATACTAATGATAGGTTTCGATTTGAAAATTGTGGTCCGGTCTGAGAGAGCTAAGATTTTTGGTGAACTAAACTAATTCGATCTTTTAATGATGTTTTGATCTGTCTCAAAGACAAATTCGGTCTTCATCTATCATACAAAAAAAGTCGGACTCATTTAAAATTCCATCTAAAGTTCACCGGACCTCAACCCCTTGGACTTCTTTATGTGGGCTGTAATTGAGCAACACAACAACAGATCATCTTACATCGCAAAATTCGAGCTGATGTCCAAGAGGAATTTCCCGAATCTGTCAAAGGAAACCGTCATCATGATCCTATCCAATTTACAGGGTCAATTTGAGCCCGTTATACAAATACCGTTATTTGTTTTTTTAAATTCAGCATTAATTTGGTAGTTTTATTGATTAAAGGAGATTTTTTTTTTTAAATCGTGTTGGTTGTTTAATATGGGTCGCGCACACTGTATATATAATATTGAGGGAGTCTCAAAAAAATGAATTATAAGCAACTATTTAAGAAATAAGAGGATATCTCCTTCCAAGTATGATTACAGCTTCAAGATATGTATGTATATTAAAATATTGCATGTTAGTTAATCACATGTTCATATTATATTTGTTGTTTTTTTCAGTCTCGAAAAAAGATACCTTGACAAAGTACAAGTATTAATACTTTATGTTCCTATTAATCTATTTTCCTAAGATCTAATGCAAAAGCTATTCATCTACATAAGATAGGTAGGTAATAAAAGCTTTCAAAAACCTAATTAAAATCATTATTACTATCGGAGAGTCGATATAAGTTATAGGGTTGTCAAATACCTCCAGAAATTATTTCAAATAGCTTAAATTAAGTAGTAAATAGTTAAATGTCGGTGTTGGGATTTTGTGACCAAAACTTATTGTGTCTTTTACAAAAGTACAGAATGAACTGGTTCTACAAAAAAAAAAAATCATTCTTCCTCGATCTCATTTAAAATACAGCTAAGACCGATTCAATAGATATACTATTGATGATGTCAGATGTGTCTGATAATTGTGAACATCGGCCTACAATGACGTCAAACGGAGTTAAATCTTCTGCATAGATAATATTGTTTTATACACCTCTTATTATTAAATGTGTGGATAAAATCGGATCACATAATCGGTCCACCAAACGATTTGAAAACGACTAAATTTCGGTCTACGGTCTAAGATTTGGGTCTGGACTAAAATATCGAAGAAGTACTTGAGAAATTAGAGTCGGGGTTCGGCTTGAAAATCCTAGTCCAGTCAGAGAGCGTGGATCAAACTAATTTGGTTCTTTACAGAAGTTCAGTCTGCATTGATCTTACAATAAATCTGTCGCAGGAGTTGTTGAAGATGTCCTATATATTTAAAATTGTGAGCATCGAGATACAATGACAAAATATATGAACGTACATCAAACAGGCCCCTCCGTTTGAAATCCAACACTTTTTTAAACGGCACGCATTGGTCCTATTTGATATATTTTGATGTTTAACTTAAATAACTTAACGTTGACAATTATAAAACGAAACTGTATACAAAAAAATAAGCTAAGTCAACTGAAAGCATCATGACTAAAAACACAGAGCTGTAATTCGGGAGCTATCCACGCGAAAAAAATCACCATCAAAGATCCCAGATGTGTATGCAGTAACCGCTCTACTGTATACCGGGTGACCGCGAGAGGCACGCCAAAAGCTTCCACAAGGTCCAAATCAAGGCCAAAATAATTGGTTGAGAGAGTTAAAGGTATCATTGATGGCAGAAGAGACAAGGTGACAGTCATTGTCCTTGCTTTTGAATTTGACAGCAGTTGGACCACCATGCACAGCTTGATGAAGTAAGACTTAACCCTTAATGCCTACAAGATAACTACTCCTTTCAGGGCCTTTGAATCGAGTAAAGCGCGTGACCCAGTGCAGAATCTCAAATCTTTGCAAAATGCAAGGACTCTAGTCCTCCCACATCCCCACTGTTCCGTGCAGGACATTGGTATTTTTAGCTATCTCAGGGGATTTTTTTTTGTGAGTACGATACACAATAAAGGACCAACTGAATTTTGCCATTATTACTGCTTGAGCCAACCTAGAGGTGAGCTTTGTAAAGAACTGCTGTGCAAAGTTCTCTAACAATCTGGAACTAGTCATTGAAGCAAAAGGTAGCTATATTGATGGATAATGTAAATAAGGTTTGTATTAATTTGCCTTGATTGTATTAATGAATTAAATTTTCCAAATTGGATCATATTTTTTGAAATTCGTAATTTTCAAATAGTATTATATTTGAGAAGGAGGAGGTAGTTGTACACCTCAAAACCAGGATAAGGGAGAAAATTGGTCCATAGATTGAGACCGAAAAATTAAAATTTTCCCTTTAATTAATGTTTTCTTTATATTTTTTCAATAGTATAGTAAATAACAGGGTCCACTAAAATGCGTTGAATCTATTTATATGTAAAGAACAAACAAATAAACAATGTAAACCTTGTCGACATGTGTACCAACATAAAAAAATCAAATTATCAATTCAGGAAAAAAGTATTCTTTTGGATGAGATGCTCCAAAACACTTCTAACATCATTAGTAGTTATAAATATAGATGCAAGTATTTGAAAATCCATGATGATTAAGGCGGAATTCCTGATACAGTAAAAATGCAATAGATCGAAAATATTTTCATATACACAATTTACAAAAAAAAAAAAATAAAAAAAAAAAAAAGGTAACACTTCTATAAATGTCTTTGAATAATAATAATAAAAAAAATGACGACAGTGATAATAAGGTTGAGTGATTTATAACGCGGAACCAGCAATATTTGTTTACTTTTCACTTCTGAAAAAATTATTCTGGACGACATGGACGTGAAACACCAAATTGTGGTCGACATGTCATCGCGCAAAATGACGATAACTGAAATCTCTAAGGCTGTGGGGATGAGCCGAAAGGCAATCTATGCAATCAAAAAACTATTTCAGGAGCTTTCGACAGTCCAAAGGAAGAAAAGATCTGGTAGGACGAGGTTAGTTCGGACAAAGACTAAAGTTTTCGCTGTTAAAGCTCGGATCAAGATAAATCCAATCTGAACCATTCTTGGCATGGCAAAGGTCATGCCCTTGACCTCCAGTACAGTCCATACGATCGTTCATGAGGACCTGGGGATGAAGTCAAGGCCAGGAAGAAATAAGCATCAATGCCTAACCAAAGGAAAAACGGCTCACTAGATCAAGACTACTCCTCAAAAAGCACAAGGCTGGAACGGCAAAAATTTTGTTTTCTGATGAAAAACTTTTCAGAATAGATGGGGTTTCAAACTCTTGTACGGATCGATACATCAGTGACAAAAAGCCTGCTGACATCCCAAGCTATATCAATTTCACATTTAAGACCAAAAATTATGTAATGGTTCTGGGTATCGTACCTTCCAATGGCAAAAAATGTACTCCGATTTTTATCCATAACAATAAAAAAATCGACACATTTCAATCTCTGAATTGATGAAGTGCTTGGAGATGAGCCATATGTCTTCCAACAGGATGGTGATCCATGCAACACAGTAAAAAAACCACGATTGGCTCTCCAAAAATGTGATCTCCTTTTGGTCCAAGGACATGTGGGCTTGGAGCTTACCCATTGGACTACAGCATTTAGGCTCAGGTTGAAGGAGTTACCTGTAACAAATCACACAAGTCAACAGCATCCCTGGAAGCATTCATAATGTCAACCTAGAATGCAATGGCAGAAGACTATATCATCAAAAAATACCAAGGCTTCATACAGAGGTTGGAGCCCGTCATTAATGCTGAGGGTGCCCATATCGAATAATTTTTAGAAAAAAAAAAAAATTCTTGCTTCATGAAACAATTCCGATGAAAAGTATGTAATTATTAATAATTGTTGTCTTTTTTTTCCTTTTTTGAACATGGGTTATACCATAACTTATTTCAGATGTCCTTTATTTTGATATGTACGGACCCAACTTTTTAATAATTCAAATATACGGATCACCCAACCTCATACAATATATTTTAAATATAAATGATTTGAGGACTTTTTTTTATATAACTTTGAGACACCATAATAACAATAACAAAAAGAAAAACCTCAAGAAGAAGAGAAAAAAAACCCCTGCATCATATTTAAGAAAAGAAAAAAAGTTTGATAGCATATTGATGAGAATATAAATCAAATTTAATCTTCAGCCCCCCTCTACTACGAAAACTGCTGAAGATTCTTGCTTTTTTTAATGGATGCAAATCCCATCGGATTTAGTTATATATATATATAAAGTTAATATTTCATCATTAATGTATGGATGTTCCTAGTCCTCCATACATAAGGAAAAATAAAATATATAAATATACAGGGTGCTCAAGCTATCTGTGCCGCCACTTTGGCGAAAACTCTCTTGGGAAAACACAGGCACATAGTCTACCTTTTTCCAGGATAGATTGTTCAAAACTTACACGAGTTGGGAACAAATGGAACCAATTGACGAATTCCTTGTCCCAAATATTTGGAAAAGGCACGGATAACTCCTTGAAATCTGCACTGGGAGCAACAACATAACAAGTGTTTGAACTCTGGAACTTAGTTAGACGTTTGTTTGCAAAGTTAAGAGGGAATTTGAGGCAACGGCAGACTGATTTAAAGGTTTGAAGTGACTGTGTCTGGACGACGGAATTCGTCACCAGGGAAGTTCATCAGAGCAATTGCTCGGGAATTTGTCCAATCAGAGTCACTGATCGGCACTGCATTCACAAAAACCTTCTTTACTACTCATACAAAATGAGTAAGGGCCAGATCTTGACCAAAAGGTCAAGAAAAAGTGCACCAAAAGCTTTGCAAACCCCTCAAACACCCACTTCACCAAAATATGTTCTGATGTGTCTCGCTTATAAATTTTTTTCACGGTCTTTAAGGTGGTTAGCACTGAATGCCAAGTCATGCCTCGTCATGTGTTACACAGAGGCCTCAGTGTCAATACTAATGCCTACCAGCCTGGACGTGCCGCCGACCAAAGTGACGCCCTGGATTTATATGGTTACCAATGGGAGGGCTTGAATGTGGTAGCAGGACTCAGCTTCCTGCATCACCTCGAAATCTCAAAGGGATCCAATACAAGTTCGACAAAACTCACCAGATCTGAATCCGAACGACTTTTTAGTGTGAGACACGATTCGATGACAAACCAATCGAACCTTCTGCAACACCAAAGACTAATTTATCAGTCGGATCAAGAAAGATTTATCGAGGGACGAAGTGACGAATGACTGTTAGCGTGACTGTAATTGAGGCTAGATGTGATTTTATTCAATAAAATCAATCAGTACCCTCAAACTGTCAGAATTTGGTTTTACTAATTTTTATTAAGAGAAAATTGCATTTAAAATAAAATCATTTTCTGTGCACAGATAGCTTGCACACCCTGCATATATTCATAAAAAGGATATGGGGGGAATAGAAACAGAAATAAATAGAGAAAACACTATACCTTTGCTCATGGAGGAACATTCGATCTGTGTCACTTTGATGGAGAAACTTCGAGAAAAGGATTTCCCTGAAGTCACGACTGTGAGCGTGATTGGAGAATTAGAGGACATGCCCATATCCACATACACTGAAAAAAAAAAAAATATATATATATATGTGTGGCTTGTCCAAATAGAAACAAGTTGTAATGATTTGTATCGAAATTGTATCTTGATTAGATTTGTATAAATTGACGAATACTTCTATAAATAAAACTACTCTTATAAGCCCTTTGAATGCGTCGCCAATCGCACAAGAATGAAAATAATAAGGTTGAAATAAGCCATATTGAGGGCAATATAAGCTTTTTAAATCAGATACAGCATCTTAATTACTGCTAACATTCGTACGTATTCTAACTCATCCCACAAATTTGAATTCAAAGACCCTATATATTGGTATAATGTGTACGAGTTGCAACTTGTTTCAGCAAATAGTACAAACTCATATTTCTTTGTCTTAAAATCAATTAATTAATCACAATATTGGTCTTTCCAATTACCATATATATTTTAATTTACACATTTTGATCTATTAAAATTTCATGGTTATCAATTATGTAATTAAAGGTAATGTAACTCTGGGCAATTGAACTGATTAATTTTGATTGAAATAGTAGAAAATTACACCATGAATAAATCTGTCATTCAAGGAATATTCAATAAATCCCAAAAAGTTATGTAAAACCTTCATTTATGTAAAATTATGTATCACATTTTTGTTTGCACTCTGTACCATTTGTTTGTACATGTACTAACTTGTACAAAATTGCAACTTGTACACAACATATATATATGTATATTATATGAAGTACATATATGTGGCATGTCAACACAAAAACAACCTGTGATGATTTTTATCAAAATTGTATGTAGATTACATTTGTATTTTTAGACGGATTAATTATCATCCATTTCAATCAACCAATTATTACCATTAAGCATTTGAGTGCTCCGCAAATAGTACTTCAAGTAGTCAAAGTTGATCGTTACAATAAAATAATAGGATATTGACATATTTTTTATGTTTGAAAGGCCCCTTATCGAGGGCAATATAAGTCCCTTAAATCAAATAAAGGTAGCTCACTTTCTGGGGATTTTTACTCTGTATTTAAATATGTATATGAAGGTCGTCGACACAAAAAGAGGCTGTAAATGTTTTTATCAAAACTATGTGTGGATTTAATTTGTATATTTTGTCAAATTATATTCAATTTCTATTCAGCAATTACACTGATTAACCTTTGGGTACGTCGCAAATTCCACTTTAAGTAGTCGAAATTGATTGTCACGATAATAGAACAATGGATTGATAGATTTAATATAAAATGAGTCATTCTAGGACCAACAAAAATCTTTGGAATCCAATAAAGGCTTAAAACTATAGCTTACATTCTTGGGTATTTTAAGTCATCCCATAAATTTGAATAATATAACTGTAATGGATTAAAATATGTCGATGATATATTGCCTTGTTTGTATATATAAAGCAAAAAAAAATTAATTGGGAATATTGTTCAACTTTCTTTTTTTGTTAATTCAACACAAACCTCGCAATTATTTATAGTATAAATATTTTCAACTCTATCTCACGCAACCTTGATTCTATATGCTCATTAGTTAAAGAGATTTATACTACAGAAAAAGGGGGGAAAAATATTTATAATAACGTCTATTTAAAAAAAAAACGTAAAATAATGATGACTAAACTACTCTCATTAGGCTCTTCTTCTTCTTCCTCTTCTTCTACTCTTTAAATGAAAGAAGAAAGAAAGAATTTACCACAGGAAAAAACCCCTCCAATTAAGACCATACAAAAGAAACACAAAAAAAATAAAAATTGATGAGATTTCCCCCCTCCCCCCCCCCTTCTTGTTTCTTTGATATATACATTGTACTACAAGTTACAACCATAGTGACATCTGGTGGGATCAGAAAGAGAGCGAAAGGAGAAACAAATCATTATCATATCTTCTTTTCCCTTTTTCCAAATTATGCAAATTGAATCATCACACACAAAAAGTTATAAACTGATTTTTTTTGTCAACAATAAAAATTGGATTAAGATCCAACAAATCCAACCCCCAAAAGCCTTAGAGGAACACAGCCATCCCCCAAATAATATTAGAATATACTACGTAGAGTCTGCATTGGTATACTATGTGATGCATAAGCATAAAAATAGTCTTGAACCAAAAATATCCATCAAAACCTATAAAACAGATGAATTGAAAAATCCCGGACTGAACAAAGAAACACGTTTTATCCAGTTCAAAATTGTTGTTTTTAAAAAAATATTATTTTCTTTATGGAACGAGATCCCTATTACACTTGTAAAAGTCCTTGCTTAGCCTCAACGATATTTTTTCCCCATCAAAACGCAGTGTAAAATGAAAACACATAATTGTTTTTAATACATACGCTTGGAAATGAAAAAAGTAACGTATCATTTAGCACAATAACTCACAAACTAAAAAAAAAAGATTGTCATGAAATATTGCCAGCTGTCTTTTAATGTGGGGCTAACCGAAAATCAGATGAATAATAAAAAAAGATATCGTCATCTATACGTGAATTCCAGGACTTTTCAGGTTTGACAATCATAGACTTCTCCGAGACATTTATGATTTTTAGTGCACCGAACTCATTCGGTCAACTTAAGAATTTCAGTACGGTCTCATTTAAAATTCTACTTAAACCGGAATATTAATTTTTTGTGACGTCAAGCGTATTTCAAAATTGTTCAGAAGTGTTCACAGCTTAACAAGACATATTTCTAATTCAATCAATCAACGTTCAGAACACCGATTAGGAGAAAAGAAGCAGAAAAATCGACAGCTGACACCAGAATACATTGTATAATTTTGTGTTTGTGAGATAACGGCGGACTGGACCAATGGCAAATGAAAATTCTGTAATGGTGGGTCTTATATAAAATTCTGCCTAGATCAATTCTACTGATGAATAATTAATGACATCCATTGTGTTTAAAAATTGTAAACAACGACCTTCAATAATGTCATATGTCTTGCATATATCATATATGTACAACTCATAAATCAGGTGCAGGAGGGAGAAAATCGGTACACGATTTTAAAACAATTAAATTTTACTTTAAGAACGCAGTTTGGACCAAAATATTCTCATATAAAGGTACATACAGCCTAATATTTCATATACATATTTAAGTCTATTATAGGGGCATTATTATCAAATTACTGAGATGAGTTAGGATAGCCAAAAAATGCATAAGCTATATATTAGAACCTTTATTTGATTTAAGATACTTACGTTTTGGCACCATATGCCCTAATTCAAATAACATCTATTAACCTAGTATAATAAAGTAATCAACATACCATTTTGTGAAAAATAGTTCTATATTGTTTTTGTGCTGACGGGTAATATATGTTTGGTGGTATATAATCAATTTCTTATAGTCAGTCAATCAATGTAAAATGATATAATTGGACATGTTAAATACTTTTGTGGTGAGCTAATGACCATACTTAAAAAAAGAAGTAGGTATTTAGCAGTAAAAATAGTCAAAGTTATGCATCATGGCGTAGACATGGAGATTTACTCAAAGCTCTATATCACGGATATAACATGTGTAACATATATACGTGTGTACCAAACAAATGTAAACACGTTTACTTTATCAAAAACAATAAATTGGAGCCAATCAATACATTTGAATTGATAATTTAGTAAAATTATTGAGGGTGGGGACCCAAAACTTGCAATATCATTTAAATACTATTATATCCCCCATATTTTTAATAGCCCCCATTAGACACAAAGTCAGCCTATAATCTCTTTCTAAGGTGTTTATAGACATCTTTGATATAAGCTTCGGACATAATGGGTCATTGACGGTCGCCTTTAGGGCATTAATAAACATTCAAACACAATTCTTAGCTCTATTAATAAAATAATAAATACTGACTGACAGCTCATATTTCATAGATACTACCATTCACTTACAACCTCAGAATTTTGACTGGTATGAGTGTTGAAACTTTTAGTTTTCATCAAGTATATAAATTACTACTACAGAGAGTTTCTGGGTACGCCATTTTTTATTATTAGTATTAGGACTACTACAACATTCTGCTTGCTTCCTTTTTTTATAATTTATTTCCCAGAAAATTGACTGTAATAAAACTAAAATCATAAAAAAATAATAAATTCTCTAAAAAAGTATATAAAAATATAAATTTGTAAAAGATTTATAGGATGCAATTCAATGCGTAATAAAAAGGAAGGGGGAAAATGGCTATTTTTAAACATCAGTTTTATCAATAAGGCATCAAACAAGAAAGAGAAAACAGAAATCACTCCAGTCTCTTGGAGTTTTAAGTAGTACAGGGTATTAAATAAGTCTTGCACTACCTCGTTAACTGTTTTTTTTTAAAAGTGGTGTAGAGAGTGTCAATCATTATGCTACACACGATCTATTGCAAACAAAAATATATCTCATTTCTGAACAAAGATGGAAGCAAAAAGTTCGGAGATTACAACTTTGATCTAAGCCGATCATGAATCCTCGGACATTTTTCAAGCAGCTCAGGGGTAACCCCCACACAATCTACCACGCTCAAAAGCCCCTGGAAGATGGATCTGGTCTTAAGGATCGTCCTCGAAGCGATTGGACAGTTAAGTCAATTCTCGAAGGTGCCAAACACTCTTTTAGAGACAACCCGACCATGTTCATGGCCCAATTCACAAAAATGAAGTACATAGAAAGGTGTACCGTGTTAAAGTGGTCAAGGCTGCTGGGAGAAACTCAAAGAGGTTGAAAGCATTAACAATTCCGTATAGAGCGTTGTAGGAGTCTTCTTAACCATATATGGTGTCCTTTGAGAAGTACGCCAACAAAATGGTTTATATAACTCATATTTATAGTCTAATTTTTATTTACCTCTGCAAACTTGCTCAATAGATCCTATCCCACAATTAAGAATATAATTTGGTGTAGTAATATAGCTTGAACGACAAATTAGAACAAAAACTCAAAGGACCCCCCCAGTACGGAACAAAGCCCATTGGAGAACAACATCTTGTGGCAAAAGCCTGCCATACTTCTTGATATATATATTTTTGAATTTTTCAAAATGATTTCCTTTATTTGCTACTTTGGCCTCCAATCTGGGCCTAAAGGTGCCGTTGTATTTTTTTGATTAATTCCTTGAACATGGCAGCCCACTGCTACTCTACAGAGGCCTTGAAGTCATCCAAATGTTGGTGAGGGGTATTACAGTCTCTCTCCTTAACTACGCTTCAAATAGGAAAGTGTAGGGGAGAACAGTCTGGGGAGGAGGGTAGCGTTTTAACCCATTTTGCTTAAACAAATCAGCAAATTCTAGCCTCTTTTGATCCAGTAGACCTTGGTTGCAGTTGAAAGCCGTAGCCGATGTCGTCATACATAATAGGCCTTCTCAAAATCCTTCATATACTTCTGCCCAGTCTAATCACTGACATTGAGAGTCTTGGCATGCTATCTCATCGACTTGCCCTTACATGTGGTGATGGCAGTGTCTACGTCTTTCTAATTCCAATTTTCTGGCGTCTACCACTGCCAAGTGACTTCCTAAGGCTCTAACCTGAAGCCATTAAACAATTAATCTTGTTAACAGGACTCCGAGAGCAGCCTACTACCTTCATGATATCCTCAACGCTATCTTGGGTTTGGAGCAAATGAGACACCCTTTGCCTTTTCCCCTCCATGCTGACCACTGTTGGTTTTTGATTTTTTTAAAATTATGTTTAATAACCGGTATACCCCTTACTTTCCATGGGACAACCTAATATTTAAAAATATTCACTCTAAAGTAATCGAGACTGATTTTAAGTCAAGTCAACGATTTTACCTCGCAGATAGTTCGGTCAAACAAAAATTATAACTATTTCAGCACTGTCCAGGAATTCAGGAGCGAACCCCAACACTACTAGAGCCACCTGGCTATAAGTACTACTTCTTGGGGCTTTAATTCTAGTCTATATTATGAATTGACATTCCAAAAAGAAGTGAGGTGTATGTACGAAAAATGTGTTGTTCTTCATGGAGTGAGAAAAATATTTTTACTATCTTATTATTATTATTTTTTTGTAATATGCTCTGTAAAAATATGCACTGGCTACCACCCCATCTTCCTTTATCTCTCTCTTTTCTAACAAGTCAGACGGTAACTCCGGAATTTGTTTACTCTATGCAACTCAGGAAAAATAAAAATAAAAATTATTCGACATTTAGTACTTTTTTGTATCTATAGTACGTTAAAAGAACTGCAGTAAATTTATCTGTCCACAAAAATTAGCCATTTTTTGACTATGACCAATCATGTATTTTCCCTCTAATACGTTTAAAACATACCTTATAAAAGATTGACACACATTTGCGACATTATGCTTCCCCTAACTGCACAAGTTGTTTTAATTTATTATTTTGACTTATTCTTATTTTATTCAATATTATACATTATCACATCCAGAAATTTTTGATAAAAAACCAGTTAAAACCTTACATCCTACGTAAGACCAATGACCATTCGACAGTTTGATCATTGAGTCTATCCGTAAACAAAACAAGGTTTCCCTGTTCCCCAAACTTTTCCAATAGATGACGTTATTTTCTGACCAAATTATCGAGGCCTATAGAAATCATGGAACTGCTCGAGTTTTCTTCATTTTTTACGCAAGTCTTACCCATGTCTTTAGTCTTGCAAATGGTCTTGACTTTGTAGCCATTGGTCCTAGATAGCTGCAACATGTTTACGTTTCATTTCCATTTTTGCTTGTAACTAAAGTAATGAAACTTTAGATTTCATCGTAGATAACTTACTTTTTTTAACTAGTCTTTTTGATTAAGAAGGTTTTTAACTCTTATATTTCGCGCCACCTTCCTCAAATTGCATTTTAAACGTATTAACAAAAAAAACTTTTGCCTCATATTATCATCATAGTCAGAGCCTAAAGGCCATGAATGGTACAATTTGTAGCATCTGACGGCTATCCATTTACACTAAAGTTTTACCCGAACTATCTCGGTATATCATATATTAAATTTTCAATCCGTTAGTAATTAGAGTTTTATTCGAGTATTACTCGAATTAGAAAAATATTCGATATCAGTCAAGTCGAATTTTTTTTTGTATATTACTTAAACTCGTCCAAAAAATCTTTTGAAAAACTACACGTAGTTTGTGCTCGAATCACAGAAACTCCAAATATTTATATGATTCTCGAACAATAAAGTATATAGTTGGTTATTTTCGACATCAAGGAATATCTAATTATTCCTACAAAATACAAATTTATATCAAAAATAAAGGACACTGATGGTGCCAAATTTACACATACTTTTTTAATGTAATTTTCCTAAAAAAATGATAAGAATGGTGGCATAACCTACAAATTATAAAAATAATACAAGTTATAACTATTTCTATGGCCTCCACACTATTACAATTTATAACTGACCAGGTCAAGGGCCACAGAATATATTAAAGTTATAAACGCTGTGTTTTATTTAATAATAAATATTTAAAATTGCCCAGTTGGCCTTCAATCAAATGACCTGCTAAAGGTGTGGAACATCTATTTAAGTTAGCATTAGGTATTTATCAATACCCGCAATTTCAGTTCCTAGTGAGAGGGTATTCTCATCTAATGGGGAAATAGTTTAAAAGGTAAGAAGCAGGATTAATTACGATGGCCATACGTAATTTTGCCGCAAGCATTTTCCCCGCCGCTAATTTTGCTGCTCATATTTTTGCTGCTGGTAATTTTTCTTTGAGGGGATTTTACTGAATGATATATTCGCCACTATTTTATGTTTTGGTATTATTGGATCGAATTTTAATGTTTTATCTCTATTAGATTGACTTTATAGATAGATGAAAAAGAAGAAAGGTGAAAAATATTTTTCACTTATCAACCATTAATTAATGAATTTTATAGTCAGTCCTGTTCTTTTTTGAATTTGGATTGTATAGAGTAAGTCCATCGATCATTTTTTTGAATTTCAAATATTATACCAAAATGGAAAAGTTGCTTAAAATACAACGTACTGTTGATATAAAATTGCAACTACAACGAATATTATAGCTTTATAATTGCATAAAGTTCATATGAACTGATCAACAGGAATTTATCATCAGACATGATGTTTTCACCAATGTACCACGGATCGGTTCGATACGACCCTTACGGTTCGGAATGTTTATACCCTCGGTGCAGTACGTATATATATATATACATATATATCACATATAAAATATTGGTTATTTTTTTAAAATAAATAGATTTTGATAATGAGCTAAGATTTTAATCTATAGGCATCCTTTTATATAGTCAATAACTTATGTATTTGTTTATACAAAAAAGAGCTAATGACTTACAAAATAATAAAATACATCCCAGGCCATACCATCATGTTTAACGGAATTGCTAGAATTTTCAATTTGATGTATTGTAGCGGCTATTGGGCAAGATAGACAGATTTTCACAATACACCCAATCAATCAAATTCTATGACGTCACTATTAAAAAGCGTGGTGGAAGTCAGAAATCAGACGTACACGCGTTATAATATAACTTTACTAGTTGACGAAAACCCAGTGGTATGGTGGAGGGAGAATTTAAATAAATTCCCAAATGTTTCCAAGTTAGCTTCACGATAACTCACAACTTCATGTACATTTGTAACAAGTGAAATAATTTTTTCGACAAATGGCGATGTTGTTTATAGCCAGAAAATATAAAGAAGCTCATCTTTTTGCAAAATGAAATTATAAATTCATGAATAAGAGTATTATATAACCCGTGAATATTCTATATCAACCTTAGTTTTTTAGAGAAGTTAACGATATTTCAGAACAGCTTATTTGTACAGAAAATTATTTAACAATAAAATTTGTAAAAACCTTGAAAAACTACTCTAAAAAAATATTTACTATTGCAAATTGGCGGACCACATTAACAGTCACAGACAAACTCTTTTTGAATTTTTTTTTCTAAGCAATGCCTTTACAAAAATGAATAACACAGAAATATGTGGCAGTAATTGAAAGATACATGTAAGTTTTTTTTCTTCAAATGAAGTATCAATTGGCCTTGAAGGTCTTAGCGTTTTCCATAAATGACCAATTTTTCCCCGTGGATAAGTAAATTTTCTGCGTAATTTTTAACACACTGTATTATGTACAAGGGCGTAGCTACACATATGCGTCTATGTAAATGTTTTTTCCCTCCATCTTTAACACTTCCATTCATTTCTCAACTGTCACGTAAATACCGATTCTTCTATGTATATACATATATTTAAAAAAAATCTAAATCAGATATACAGATTATAAAGAAGTGTTATGAGATGAAGAAGCGTTATTTATGTTCCAACTCAACCCCTTCCATATGAAGAAAAAGAAGAAAAAAAACCTTAAGAATTTTAATCCAAAATGAAAGATGAAAAAAATATAAGAATTTTCACCTTTTCCCCCTCATACTTTGAAAGATCTTATAGAGCATAGGCTGGGGTGGTACATAGCATATCTAGAGCCACATACATATCTCCGACCCTTCCATCAATTGCTAAACACCAGTCCAATAGACCTTGATAAATCCCCAATACAAAAATGATTCTCTATATAAAAATGTTTCAAAACTTGTAGGATCATGTCACATAAGTTTATCAGGGAATTGTGTACTAATAACTATGATATTTGAAGGAATAAGTTCTATAAAAAATGTCAAATGAATATCTCTAAAAAAATTGCCAAAATCTGATGCGTCAAAATAAAACAATCTTGAACAAAAATCCAAAAGGAGAAAATACCAATGATTAATTTTTATTTCATATATCATAAACACAGCCCAATATTTCATAGACATATTTGAGTCCATTGGGTACATTGAATATTTTTGTTCATACGTCATATTTTATATCTAAAATTAGAGAAAGTGACAATGGATAGTTGAGATTCAAATATTGCAACCGTTTAATAATAAGAAAATAACTTTGCGAAGAGAAGAATATATTATTGGAGTAGAAGGGAAAAGGAACTCGAATCAATCGATCACAATTGCTCGTATAATTTTACGTAGGATTCGACAATCATTTGAGTTTGTACTGTATATTTCTATTTATGTATATTTATAGTAATTTTCTTTTTCAGGAGTCAATGGATTTGATGCCTATTATGTTCATCCTGTAATTATACTCTCATGGTTTATGGTAGATGTAAGAAAAAGTTGTAGTGCTTTACTTAATGAGAAGTGATCTCCTCCGACCTCATCCCTCAGTCCTTCCTCCCTAAAATACTTTATAAGAGACAAACTCACAACCTCCTCCACATAATGAGACTTTCTATTAACTTTGATGATACTCCAAAGTGCTAATTATCCGAATATCTCGAAAAAGTATAAATCCCTCACCTCCTAATCTAATAATATATTCTTTACTTTCATAAGTCATCCCCTTATTATTAAAAGGTTTTGAGGGTTGAATTATCCGCTTCACTGTCTCAAATTTTGAGATTGAAAGAAAAAGTATGACGTCCGAGGATACTTATATATGTAATGTTTCCGAGTCAATTATAGCCTTATTATTCAAATTCGTGGGATGAGTTAAAATACTCAAAAAATTTAGCTATTGTTTAAAACCCTTATCTGATTTAATAGACTTACATTGACCCCGATATGGCATTTCAAGTAAAACCAAACAATTATTCCTGCTTTTATTGTGACAATCAAATGAGGCTACTTAAAGTGGAATCTTCTGCACACAGAGAGTTAATAAGAAGTATTTGAAGTCCTACGACGAAGATACCGCTGTTTGAGCCATTTTGTTGAATGGGAGTGAGTGAGCCTTTGCAGCAGGAGCTGGTATCAAGGAAATGCACAGCAGAAATTAAACTGACAATTTGAGAGATCACTTTTTAAGGGATTGGGACAGTGTAACTAAAATTTAACAGCCCAATATAAGGCAATAAACAACTTATCCTCAATAAGTGTGTGATAATAAAATATGGGAATTGTAAATATTTCTCAAATTGACCCCTTTGCTGAGGTGGACTCCCTATGACGCAAAAATGTAGTCCGTGATATAGAAATAAATAATATGAACTGATCCGGAATAGAATGAGGGGTAGTACATCTCAACATAGATTGGTAAGCTCAATAAGAATGTGGGGTTTATGAATGTAATCCACACTAAATTTAAAAAAAAAAATACTTTTGGCTTGCTTTTGTGTTGACAAGGACACATATTTCAATAAATTATACTTATGATAAATTCAAATTTGATGGATGAGTTAAGAAAGCCAAAGATTTAGTTATAGTTTATAATCTATTATTTGAAAAAAGATACTTATATTGGCTTCGATATGGACCTTTCAACTATTGAATCAATTAATTTCTCATTATTTTTTTGTGGCGATCAATTTTGAGCTAATTAATCCTCGAGGGTTAATATGAATAATTTGTTGATAAAAATCAATCTTACTTACTTTTGTGCTGATGGGTGATATATTTGAGTGAGTTACAGGCTTATTATTCAAATTTGTGGAATGATTTAAGATAGCCAAAAGTTTTATTAATAGTTTATAACCCTCATTTAAATTATGTAATTAATAATGGCTCCGATATGGCCCATTTCAACCATTGAGTCTATCAATTTCCCATCCTTTTATTGTGATAATCATTTTTGAAAACTTAAACTGTAATGTGGGATTATTGATAAGAATAAATAGTTGATAGAAATGGACGATAATTCGTCGTTGAAGAATACAAATATGATCCAACCTCAATTTTAAGAAACATCATTATAGCTTGCTTTTGTGTTCATGAAATAAAAATCTTTCAGTAAAGATTCCAGTAAAAATTTGTTACTCAATTCAAAATCTAACAAAATCAAAAGTTTGTATGGTCTTCCAATTTAATATAATCATTTTTGAAAATTAAATTGACATTTTTTTGAAAGCGTTTTCTCTTTACAAAATGGCAAATTTCTGTAATTGCAAACATTTTTTTCAATTTCAAATATTTGAAACCTTTAAAATTATGTAAAACTATAATAATACTTCAATCTTAAAATAAACATATAATTACTTTTTATAAACAAATTTGGGAAGAATTGCAACAGTCACTTTTTAACAAATATCAAAAAAGTGACAGCCACAAAGTTTACTTTTTCCTTAATTGTTTTCATGGTGACATACCACACATACAAGTATGTTGTGTCACTTAGTGACATGCCCCAATCAAATCAATTCTAAGAAATGAGTGTTGCAACAGTTAAAAAATCGATTTTTAGTTCGAAAGTAAGAAAAATACTTCTTTATTTTCCAATAATATAAGTTTATACTGTGTGGCCCGCAAACATCAATAGAAGTAATAATGCTTTTGCTCACAATTGAGTATGGATTATATATGGACTCTTTGACAAATTATCCTCGATTTCTATCGATAAATTATTCTTATTGGAC
This sequence comes from Lepeophtheirus salmonis, assembly GCF_016086655.4. Classification (NCBI taxonomy): domain Eukaryota; kingdom Metazoa; phylum Arthropoda; class Copepoda; order Siphonostomatoida; family Caligidae; genus Lepeophtheirus; species Lepeophtheirus salmonis. The sequence continues at coordinate 5,148,470 of NC_052141.2, forward strand.
CCTAACTGCTTATTTGTGATTAAAAAAACTACGTATTTTTCTTCGTTTCTATATAAAACTTGATTGTTTATACTGATACAACTCTCTCCCTGGCTACCGAGAGATTTGCAACACTTTTTACCCCTTGTCTCATTTGCTTGGAGTTCATTTGATTCAGGGACGTCACAATTTAACACATATATGGTGCTCCAACATAAAATCAATCTTGAGCAAACATTAAAGAAATATTTTTTCTTCATATCTATATAAGTACAGTCCAATGTTTCATAGACATATTTGATATAATTATAGGCTTATTATTCAAATTGGAGGAATGAGATAAGGTACTCAACAATTTTAAATATGGATTAAAATCTTTATTTGATTTAAAAGACTTATTTTGACCCCTATATAGCCGTCCCTTGCAGCCATTAAATATATTAATGCTTCATTCTTTTATTGTGACGATATGTGGCCCGTCAAAACAAAATAAGAAATAATGTTTATTCTCAATATTGAGTGTGGATCACATATGTATTCTTCGACGAATTACTCTCTATTTTTATCAACAAATTAACTTTATAACCCCCTTGGGCGCGTCGCAATTCCACTTGAAGTAGTTAAAATTCATTGTCATATTGAAGGAATGAGAAATTGATATATTTTAGATGAAATGGACCATATCAGGGTCAATATAAGGGCCTTAAACCAAATAAAGGTCCTAAAATATAACTCAAATTCATAAGAACCTTATATCATCCCTCAAATTTGAATAATAATCATGACATTGCATCAAATATGCCTATTATTAATATTGGACTGTATATCACTTTGAAATAAAATACTCTTTCTTTCATGTTTATTCAAGATTGTTTCTATGTTAACGCATCACACATATGTTAAATTGTGTGCCTCAACCAAATCATCTCAAAGGACTTGATCCAAAGGGTAAAAGTATTACAACTGTCATATGCAGCCAGGGACAATTAAAAAAAATGAATTTGAGTTAGAAATGAAGAAAAATAATTCGTATTTTACAAAATCTTTGGATATCTTACCTCATCCTAGTCATTTGAATAATAAGCCCATTATTGACTCAAATATGTCTATGAAATATTGAACTGTATGTAGATATGAATTAACAAAATCATTTGATGTTTGTTCCAGATTGTTTTTATGTTGACGGACCAAACATGTGTTAAATTATGACGTATCTGAACCAACTCAGCTCCGATAAGTTGAGCAAAGGAATAAAAACTATTGCAACTCTTACTCGTAGCCAGAATAAGTTGTAAAAGTATAAAAAATCGAGTTTTATTTATAAATCAAGTATTTAATTACTTTATTTGACTCACAAATGGGCCGTTATGGGCCATATGTGTGGTCCAACTCATGGGGAATGTTTTTGAGTAAGGATTATCTGAGGCAAAATGAATTTTGGCTCATGAAATCTTTTTTCTCTTCCAAGTTGGAAATATGAATAACTGATCCATGGATATTGATGACCTCTACTCTCGTATACGTCATCAAAACAAGATGGAAAAAATGAACCTGCATATCTAATATTTATGGTTCCCTATGTAGATATATTCACTGCAAAATACGATGATCAATTTCAACCAATACGACATTTCTTCCCCTCCCCACATCTAAAAAAACAACATTAGACAAACGATAAACAGATTTTATGTATTACATATATATATATATATTTTTCTAAAAAAACAACTTTCTTTCAAAAAAAAATAATATTTTTTTTATTTCTTCTTTTTTTCCGTTTCTTCATAATAATAATAAAAATGGTTCTTACATTCAAAGCAAGCAATGTGGTATACCTTACTCCATGCTGAGAAGAATGTTTATGATTGCTACAGAAAAAATATATAATATGTATATTAGTGTTGCCTACGGGTCTGAAGATACTAGACCGGTCTGAGACCAACCAAACTAATTCGGGCCTTTAAATATGCTGCGTCAGAACCTTCCACAAACAAAAAATCCCTCCTTATCGATAAAAACCAAACTTTAAAATATAAATTACAATATACTACTTAATTGGGCTCATATGGACCTTTATGGTCCAATATAAGTATATGCTAAGGTGGAATGTAAATTTTCCTACCTCAACGTGAAGACGACAGTTCTCGAAAAGGAATGCTATTCAGATCTATGTAGCATCTGTTGACAGTTAGTCACAAAAGTTTCAGCCATTTTGGACACGTGTTTGTTATGTCGTAAGAATCGTTTTTGTGAAAACGGATAAAACCTACGTTTGAGGAGTCATTATTATTTTTTTTGTTTTTGTAAGTTACATCTTTAAATTGATTTTTAAAGAATAGTAGATATAAATAGAAAGGCTTGTTGTGTGTATATTTGACTCGTCTAAGTCAATCCAATTCAGAGTAATTGAGCCAAAAACAAAAAATTCCGAATTAAAAATTATTTTGCAGAGAAAAATACCGATTATTATCTGGACAGGGTACAAAGATGGATGTATTGTTGGGAGAAGTGGTTAGAGCTACAGGAAGACTATGTTGAAACATTAAAATTCAGAAAAGATGTCTCGTTATGGTCAAAAACTTTTCAGACGACCATCGTATGTGGCCTATCAACACAAATGCAAATTAGAGGGATTTTCTCCCAAAGTTGAGTATAGATTACATTGGTATTCATATATAAATTATAGTCAATTTCTGGCCCACCAATAATACTATAAACCCATTGGGTGTGTCGCAAATTTCACTTGGAGTAGTCAAAGAAATTGAGCAAACTAATTTGATCCTTTAAAGATAATTGGTCTGAACCCGTCTCAAAGGAAAATTGGCTCTGAATGGCTCTCATTCAAAATATTGTCTAGACCGGGGGTCAGGTAACTTTTTTAGCGTTACCCCAAAATAACTTGTAGAAAAATTAGTTTACCCCAAACTAGTGGCATGATGCTTATTTGTTTATTACATTTAACAAGTCATAGGAAGTAAAATACCTTCTTATGTCATGGAAATTCCGCACAAGAAAAACTACCCCACAAACTCTCTGAATACTCCCATTTGGAAAAATTAACCCCTGTTTCCTGACCACTGGTTAGACGGATTCTACCGATGAATTGTTCATGGCATCAGTTGTGTTTTAAAAACGTGAATATCGACCAACAATAACGCCATATAAAGTTGTATTTTTACAACACATAAATCAGGCGGATTGGTGAGAAAATCGATCCGTAAATGGAGATTGGAAATAAACGAATAATTTTTGGACTAAGTCTGAGATCATTTAAAGAAGTTATTTATCGGTCATTTAAAATTCTATCTATACCAATTCTATAGATAAATTGAAGATGATGTCAGATGTGTTTTAAGATAGTCAACATGGACCATATAGGAAGGGCAAAAAATAAAAGATTACAAGTTCAGGGGAAAAAATCTCCATTGGCTTTAGCTCTTAACTTTTGTACGCGATAAAAAAAAGTATTTTTGCCGACACAGCTGTAAATTTATTAGGCTGATTTTCCCCCTCGCGATTTTAACATGATATCTAATAGTAGACCAAACACAACATGTTTAGTAAACTTCTCAAGATCTACCAAACTAAACCAAGTGGCCAAGTAAATATCCTTGTCACCTCTTCATATTTTCTTCCTCAATAACATGGACCTACAATAATGTCAACTGAAATGAACGGTGTTGCATAAATCATATTTTAAGAGAAAGTCCTTTGCAATCTGCCACAGTTCATAATGGATCATTCTTATGAAAAAATAAATACGATCGTCCTCATTTTAAATTTAGTTTTGACGAATGCCATAGATGAATTGTACATGATATCAGTTGCCTTACAAAATTGATAACATTGGCCTACAATAACGTCATATGAAGTTAATTGTCTTGCATAAATTATATTTGTAAAATACATAAATCAGGCGGATAGGGTAGAAAGTCAGTCCATTTTCGGTCTATAGTCTCAGATTACTTAGAAAAGTGCAGTTTACGGCCGGTCTGAAAGAAATATTCGATTGGGATCTTTCTTTCTTTTTTTAATTGGCCTAGACCGATTCCATATATTAATTGTTGATGACGTCAGTTGTGTTTAAAAATTGTGAATATTGACCTACAATAACGCCATAAGAGGGTCCATACACTGAGACAGAAAAATGTTGGTCAATATATTGAGCAATGAAAAATTGATTCACGATTTTAGATGGCGGTATGGAACAAAATATCGCTCTAGAAAAAATAAATTAAGTCTGATCCGAAAAAATTTCAATCTTAGAACGAGTCGTAACACTAATATGTACATTTATACATACATACATATAAAAGTTGTGTTTCTTTTTTCTTTTTCGTTATCTACCTTCTTTCTTTGTATCTCTTTGAGCCCAAGTGTAAAATATCATTTTATTAAATACTTTTTTTCTTCTTCATTTATGATTATTTTTATTACGATGGAGCAACACACACTCAAATAATATAAAATACCACTCAAAAGAATGAATATTTTCAACCAACTTTAATCATATTACATCCATCCATCTATGTTGTATATAAGTTGCAAGGACCTTAATCAATAATCAACAAAGTTTCTTAATTAACTATAATACCCTGTAATAAAATTTAGGTAGTATATGGTTATTTGGGTAACTGTATAATTGTCTTAATCACTCTTGCAAAGTAAATCATTTGATAATTTTTTGACAAATTGTTATATACTAATAAAGTTTTCCCTTTGAGAACTTTTAATAATATCTAAAGTAAAAAGTTATCCGCGTTTTTTCGCTTTATTTTGACAATAAAATTAATAGAATTAGGATTATCCGATTTAGAACAAAGATGCAGCGTTTTGTTGGATAGGTTTCGTCAATTTTGAAGGCAATTTCATAACTCCGCAATAGGGAAGAAGTCTTCGTCCCTATTGGTAAAAAACTTGACCAGCTCAATTTCACAAGCCTGTTTTGTATCATCAAGAAAATAATCTTGATGAAGTACAACACCCTTTCTATTGACCCATTCTGGCCGCTTCAGGTCGATCAACTGCTTCAATCTGGTCAGTTGTTGACAATATAAGCCCAAATTTAGTGTTTTTCTCGATGGGAGTAGTTCATAATAAATGATTCAATTCCAAGCCCACCAATCACAAGGCATAACCTTACCATTTAAGCTTTTTTTATACAATGTATTAATCATAAGATATATAGCGAAAAATTCTCAGAACTTTTTTCTTAACCTAACATATCAATTAGGAAAGTTGCTAGAGTTTGCTTTTTTTTTAGGGAAACAATTGTTCATTGAGCCGATATTCATTCGCAAATAAAAGGACTTACACCTTATTTTCTTTCAAAAACATATCCCTCTGATGTCTAGTTTGTTTAAATATTTGACCCTAACATGTATTAAAATCTGTTATTACATCTTTATACAATCCTATTTCCATAGTGTAGTCCGTTGTTACCATTATTGTATCACACAACCTTTTCTCCAAAAAGAAATAGAAAAAAAGCCAGAACTCATCTGGTAGTTAGCCAAATAAGTAAATCATACCAACTGTTATTTATCTCTTAAGTACTCCTAACATATCATTGTTATATGGTTTATCCAAAAAATTTCAAATAAATTATTTTATAGGATACTGTACTATAATATTACTTAATAACATTATATTAAAAGTGCAGCTATATATTTGTATTTCTATAAGATAGCCAAAATTTGTTTAAAGGAATAATAACATGGCCAATATGTACAATATATCTTCAAGGGATAAAAAAACAAATAGTAGTCCTGTCAAAGCCTGAACCTGTCACAGGCCTTGACGAGTATTTTTGTGTCCATGTTGGTCATTGCCTCGAGAATGGAAGACTGCAATGTGTCAACAGTGTTATATAAACATTTATTGGACTCTCTCTCTCTCTGGCTAAGACGATCCAAACATAGTAGTCCAAAAGGGTTCATATCCAGATAGCTAGGAAGCAACACTTCCTTTCCCTTTTTTGTTTCAGGAAGTTTAGAGTGCGCTTTTTGCTCAAAGAACGATCATGTTTCTTCTATTCAGGTGTTCCAGACTCGTCAAACTCCTTGAAAGCCTTGCCCACATTGTAAATAGTTGATTTGGACGGCTTCGTAAACTCAAAAATCTCTTTGGGAGTTCACCTTGCACGGAGGCAAACAATAACGGCCACACGACGTTCGTATTCGGTGGTGGACATTTGAAGGATTTTTTCTTTTAACTTGTACAGTTTTGTCAACTGGTCTAAACTTGCTCCAGATTTAAAATCCCTACCTTGTATATGAAGTAAAAAAAAATCATTGGGATTTTGGCAATGCAGCTATTAAGTCTTTTGAACTTCTTACATACATTTGATTTAGTTTAATCAATATTTATTTGTAGTTCGTCCATATTAGTTAGTAAAAATATATACTTAAATCGCCAAGAATGGCGTTTCCTTCAATTATGGTGCAATTTATGACACATTAATAGTATTAATCTAATCACGCTCTATAAAAGTCTCATCCCTAGTCATTAATTATTTCTATTTTTATCGAGGATACGTTATTGGTGACCATACTTTTTTATACAAAATATTTTGATTCATAAATTATTTGAACTGTCTTGTCGCCTGTTTTCATTGAATCTCTTTATCTAGTTCATTTTCAATCAATTATGTACATTGATTAGACCTTACATCATTTAAGCAGCAATTTCTTTTTTTTAGTGATATTTTTTCTTCTACTTTAACCAACTCAATATAATAAGAAATAACAAAAAGTTCTCCCCCTCTTAAGAAACGCCTTTCAAATCCATCTTGCTATTACGAAAGCTTTAACGGATGTGTTGGAAAATATAAGTGGAAAAAGGAAACAAAAACTTGTTTCTCTATAATTATACTTAAGGAGGTGTAAAGTCAAGCTAATTGCATGCCCTGCCACTTTCAGGACACATTATGAGTTCTACTTCAAAGTGACAAAGTTTGTACGGGATTGTTTAATATATTACGCATGTAACATTAGAACGTATATAAATATTTATATAGGGCGTTCGCATGTGACGTCATCATAATTGTTGATGTCGGACATTTTGGGAAAATAACTAACAACGCAGACATATAACAATGAACACCTTTTTTTTCCTTCCGCGTCCAAGGTGAAATTTGTTTCATCACTCAATAGCTTTATGATCACAGGATTTGATGTAAAAGTTTGGCGGAGTTTCTTGCCTCTTTGCTATTTGATGTCCTTCATCTTCGTGGTAAGAAGGTAACACCTTCCTCTGATGTAGGACTTCAAGTCAAGGTCGTCCTTCATAGCCCTGGTCACCAACCTTCTATTGATAGACCTCCAAAAGAAGATGAGCAGGGATCTATAAAAGGTAACAGAAAGACCTCAGTAGCATATTCCGCGGCCTCTGTTGGCAGAACAGCAGAGAATTGTCCATGTGGAGTGTGAAAAAAAAGATCCTGAACCACCTTAATGGAACCTGTCGACTGATTAAGAAGACATTTACAATTGATCGTGTCTTCAACAAGCAGAATGATTGAGTAGTAACCTTTTTGGATATTAGAGAGGAGCACCGATATTTTCCACCCCCAGACGTGCTGCTTCAGTAATGATGTTAGGCCGGATTGCATCCAACGGGAAGGTCGTGAATCCCGTGTGGTTCTCTCTCGGATACAAGCTGAAGACAGATGAGTACATCAAAATTCTGGAAACTTAAGTTCTCGCATGGATCAAATCCATCATTGGCAATTCTCCCTGGGTATTCCACCAAGATGGAACACCTGCCTACACGTAAAGAATACCCGAGAGTGTCTCCAGGCCAAGATGCACTTCTGCCCTCCACAGAGCCCATACCTATACCGTCTATACTATTCTATCTAGGTGCACGTAGAGTACAAGGCCTGCAAGAGACCCCAAAACAGCATCCGCGTCTTGAAGACCCCTTTCAACCAAACCTGGCCTTCCTTGAGCGCAAAGTACATCCAGAGGGTCTGCATCAGCTTCTGCCACCGCCTGGAGCTCACCATCAGTTCTGAGGGTGGATACGTTGACTAAAACATTTTCCTTGGTTTTCAATTTATAATCAATAGTTAATATACTTGTTTCCTAATTCGCCCATGATCCTGCCATGGACATCATTACTTTGTGAGCTTAAATGAGTAAATAATAACATTTGTTAACCCGGTGTATATATAATTTAATTGTTTAGACCCCTAAGATGGCCAATATCAATAACAACACGTATTTAGCTATAAAACTTGTAGGTTTCGTGACGTTTCCTCTCTTTTTATCTTCAATTATCGTCTTTTTTTCTCCCGTTGTCGTGTAACGCACAACTCACAAACCTTTTAATTTATTTGAATTATTTATACTCCTTTCATTTCATTAGTAGAAAGAAAAGAAAAAACAAAAAAAACAAAAAAACTAACCACAACAGCACACAGTATCTTATCTTGAAACTCATAACGTTAACTCTATCTAATTATTAGTCACAGCAATGCTACTTGAAACATATTGTTGAGCAAGTTCCTTTTTTTTTTCTTTGCAAAAAAAAAAAAAAAAAAGTAAATTAAAAACTGTCAAATTGAATCAGATATAAATTTTTGTTCATTATTTATAATAATAATTAGATATTATTTCCCCCTTGATTAGGCATATTGCATATATATATATGAAGGCAGTAACTTTATTGCACACTTTAAGCCCAAAATTAGGATGAGTTTGTAATAACTAATATTTTAGTGTATATAAAAATTTATTTGCCCAAGAAAATTGAGTATTCCTTGAAAAGTACAAGAGCTTCAAGACCAATTCATACTTTGTTTAATAGATCTTTGTAATAAATCAACATTTGTTGGGATTAGCTCAACCTTATCCATCAGATATGACTTTCAAAACTGTGTAAAACGAAATTTTAAATGTGATATATCATAATGAAACCAGACTGATACTTTTCGGATTTCTAAAACTTGATTTATTGCCTTATAGATAAATGAGGGTATGTTAACGCACTCTGTACGTACAGACAGGGTTGTGCAGTAAAATATGGAGTTTTTTTCACGAATATAATAAGTTTGAGTGTGTATTTTTCGACAACATAGTTCATCCATCTTTTGTGCAAAAAGAAATCATTACAAACATCTCGTCATCTCGTCATCATGAGTGGGCAAGAAGCCAAAAGGACGCGCATTTCAGATCTCTTAGATGTTGAAGTTGAGGTGGCGAGGATTATGGACATTATGAAGTGCTCCAGAAGCCTGGTGGCGAAGATGAAGAATGATGGAGACTACGACCATTTGAAGAGGGATCTGTAGTTCTTGTCCAGCTTGGAGAAGGAAGGACCCCACCAAATCAATGAATAACCAAGACTTCAAAGACTTCTCCATGACTGTTAAGACCAATAGAAGAGCCATGAAGGTGACTTGGGATTGCTTTTATATACAAGGATCCCATACCAGCTTATGACAGAGGTCATGAAGACCAGAAGGCTCAAAATTCCCCGTTTTGTCTCCCAACCCTGTATATGAATTTTTACTTTCTAAGCAATGACTTAAAAAAAACGTCAATGAATAATTAATCATGTAATGATTCCTCAGCAAACGAATGTTGTTTGTTTAAAAAATAAACCAGCTAATTGAATTTAATGTTCATTTTCTGGATTAATTGAGGATATCTCTTTATATATAGTATTTAATGTAGATATGCCCCTACCTGTCTAACATAGATAATATATGACCATTGATCACCCTAAATTATTAATTGACAATTTCATTTAATAAGCAGAAACAGTAAACACAAGAATTAGTGAGTGCGGGGTGGGGGGGGGGCACTTCATACATTATATATGCTCCATTAATAAGAGTATAAGAAACATGATATTTCAATTAAAAAATAAATAAGTAATTACAATACGAAATCTACATAAATAATGCTACGTAATATGGGCCGGTCAACATAAAATCAAGCTACAATACTGAGTCTAGATTACATGCTTTGTATTCTTCGACAAATTATTGATAATTTCTATGAGTAAATTATGTACGTAATATGTGTGGCGGTCAACACAAAATTAAGCATGAAGGACTTTTCTCAAAACTGAATTTGGATTAAATTTTATTTTTATACGAATTATCCATAATTTAAATCAGCAAATTATTCGGATTAACCCTTTGAAGACGTAGCAAATTACATTCAAAGTCCCCAAAATTAACTGTCACAATAATTGGAGTGAGTGTAGGTACTAGAGGTGGATCAGGCTAATAAATATTGGGGTTTGGGCTTAGTCGGCTACAAGGTATCGGGGCATGGGCCAGTTTGCGGGCTTTTGGGCCAAAATATGAAAATCTATGCAATAAAGGTAATCCAATATATACTCATGAGAGCTAAATATATATTCATGACATCAGCATTTAATAACCAGTTCATGAAGTTAAATACCTCACAATTAAATTCCATAAATAAATAAAACATTACTAAATATATAAATATTTAAACATATTTAAATGAGTTTTTGATCTTACAAACACGCCTATTTTTTTCAATTTCTAATATTGAAGGTCGGTTGATTGGCCATTGTAGGGATTGGCGTATGTCGGTACAAAATCAATTATAGAAATACTATCTAAAAAATAATACATTTCAAATAAGTCATACTTTAATTTAATGTCACCGACGATATTTCAATTAATTAATCGATATTGTAATAGACCAAAAAATTTAATAGACTGTTTATTCTTTTAAATATTTCCATTTCTTTTTTTTACACAGAATACACACAAACGGATATATGGAACGGAACATAAGATCATGGCGTCATGGATTAGTTGTAAATAAATTATTTTACATTATACCTTAGACCGAATGTAGATACTCATTACAGCTTGTGTTTGTGTTATACATATGTAAATGTCTATATATTTATGTGTAGTACAAGTTGGGATGTATGTACAAGTTGCAACTTGTATAAGCATATTATACAAGTAGACATTTCTTCGTCTAAAAATGCATTAGTTAGTTACAACATTTGCCATTCTAATTACCAACTATTAATTGAAACTAGCATTACATTTTGACCTCATAAAATTATATGGTTATCATCCATTTAAGAGTAATATAACTATGAGGAATTGAACTTTAATTAGTGCCACTTACTACTAATATTGTAGTTATTTCTTTTTAAATACCCAAAAAATGAGACCATTAATGTATCGATAATCCATGGAGCTCTACACAAATACTGTAAATCCTTCTTAAAATGGTTATTCATCTAATTTTTTGGGTTGCAACTTGTACAATTTGCTTATACAAGTTACACAACATATGTATAAAGTTTTGTATTAAAATTGAATAGAATACCCAATAATTCTAGCTATAGTCTAGTGCCTCTATTTGGTTTAAGAGACTTAAGCTCGATTCACGGATGATACAAAAATTAAACAATAATATTTTTCTCTTTTTTTCCATCTATATTAATAAAGGAAAGTCCATCTATTTGTTTGTATATTTGTATTTTTGACCGTAGACACATTTTTGAGTGTATCTAAGGACTACATAGATACTTGATCTAAGAAATTATAATGCAATTGAGTGTGCACGTCATATAAAAAATAATGAATATGACTTTAGATCAGGTTTAGCAACAATCGTATTTAGCTAAAGCTAAGCCATGGAGTATTCTAGAGACAAAAGTACTGCCTGGCTCATTTTCATCATATAAACTAAAAAGTAATAATTATCAATTTAGATAAGGTTTAGCAACGAGTTTGGTTAGCTAAAGCTGAGCCATGGAGCGTTCCAGAGACTAAAGTACTCCCTGTCACATTTTTCATTATTTGAAATATACAACAATGAATATACAGTCAAATAAAAATAAAGTCCATATAACAAATAAAAAATAATAATTGTAACTTTTAGATGAGGTTTAGGAACGAGTGTAGTTAGTTAAAGCTGTGTTATGTAGCAAACTAAAGACAAAAGTACTCCCTGGCTCATTTTCATAATAAAAAATAAAAAAAACCATAAATATAGATGAGGCTTAGCAACGAACATGGTTAGTTAAAAGTGAGCCATGGAGCGTTTTATAGACTAAAGTAATCTATGGCCAATTTTAATTATACAAACAATAAATATTAATTTAGATGTGGTTTAGCAAAGAACATGACTAGCTGAGCCATGGAGCGTTTTAGAGACTAAAGTACTTCCTGTATTATCACGTCATATTTATAAAAAACTTCAAACTATTGTATTATGTTGGAGTAGAGAAGCTTTAAGTATTGAGTAACTACGTGTGAGTGTGCTCAAGAAAAACAGAGTCACACGTATTAGTCGACCCCTAATAAATACGGGCCATTCCGGCAACTACTTCCAATAATAAAATTTTACAATGTTTTCCCATATTTTAAGTGTTGAAAATTATCTCCCCCCCCCCCCAATAAAAATAATTACATAAGAGACAGTTGATGTTAAAAAGAGTTTTACTTTGTATTAATATAATTTTTACTCCCGCTTTCTCCTTGAGCTCTACTAAATGTCAATATCTAGTGATAATAGGGTTGTAAATCCGGGTTATTATTAGCGTGCAAGTTTTGTTGTTGAACTGCACAGTGTAGTTTTTTTATCTCATACATGAGCCCACGTCTAATGCACACATCATTTTTATAGTAAAACATTGATTGATCATTTCATGATTAATTATGGGTCAAAAAATATCCACAAACAAACGACCCGGAAGAAAGAATGAAAAACAAATAACAATTAACTAACTAACCAAACAACCAACTAAGACTAAGAAAAGAGTAATACGAGATAACCACAAAAACCATATCTATGTGTTTAAGTAGAAGAATAAGAGTCGTGTAATTAGGGAGGCATTAAGTCTTTAACGAACAATGAATTGTATAATTACACATTTTGGCAAAATAAATAAATAATAAAGTAACCAAAAAATAAAAGCTAAATATTTTTGTTGTTGTTGTATCTGAAGGAGGAGCGTACGTACCTATGTATGTATTCAAAAGATTTGCAAAACCATGGATATTCGCAAATATATTTGGCTATTTATGTACCCTAGAGCTGTACCTGGATTTGCGTCTGAAAACCCTAGAAATGATTTTTATGTTATCGAACTGATTATGTCCTTAAAAGAAGTACAATTTAGATCGCTGGCATTAAAAAATTATTTTATAGATGAGCTGTTGATGATGTTATGTCTGTTTCAAAATTGAAAGACATCGACCTGCAATAACGTCATTAGGGGCTTCACAGGATTATATTGAGGAGAACAGGTATGAGTTTTGATTTTTTTTTTTTGAAAAAAAATCGATAAAACCACAGTTGGTCACAAAAAAAAAAATTATGTAAACATTTCAAAAAATAAATTTTATTAAAATTGATACCTATTTACAGAAAATTAAACTTTTTGGAAATAATTTTCAAAAAGTAAAATTTTTTCGAAAAAGAAAATTTTGAGGAATTTTCTTTTCAAAAATCAAATATTGAATTTTTGAAAAAAAAAAATCATATATGAAACTTTTTGGACAAAAAGTTCTTATATTAATATTAAATTTTTGAAAAGTTTTTTTTTAAAAATCCGTATCTTTTGCTCTGCTGCATAGTTACACAAATGACCTTTCCTTAAGAAAACCCTTCAAAATAACATTTTATCCCTATAGGGTAAAATTGTTTCATCCTGACTAAAAAAAATTCTAGTAAACAAGCAAAAATTTCATTGGGGGGGGGCTTCAGTCCAAACTTTGCAGACGCCCCCAGTCATATGAAGTTAAATGTGAGCCATAAATCATATTTGTATAGTTCATAAATAAGGATAAGGGAGAAATCGATCTATGAATGGAGGCCGAAAAAAATCGGTCCACGATTTGAAAATGATTAAATTTTGGTCAATGGTTTGAGATTGCAATTTGGACCAAAATATCATTCCAAATCCGTCTAGAAATAGTGATCTTTAGATAAAAACGAAAAAATAAATTGGTCTCGGACCGAGTCTCAACACTAGTATATATTTTGTTACAACTTATACACGAGTCACACTTGTATTAAGCCGTCACCAAGGGAAACTGAAAAAGTGACCGCGTCGAGCAAGTAAACTTTTAAACCATGGTTTCTTTTTTTGTAGCAATTCTAAATTTGAAAGCTGGATATGGTCACTTAGTACAGTTAAGACACACTTAAACCAGGTAGTGGCCGTCATACAAGGTTTGACTGTAAATCGCTACAAAAAATGATGTTGTTTTTTTATCTTAAAGAAAGATGAAAATATTTTTTTGTCTTTCAGTATCTTTTAAGAAAAGGAACTTTCTGTCTCTAGAAAAAATATATAAAGATCAACCCGAAAAAGAAAATCAGTCTGGGACCAAGTCTCAACACTATTATGTATACGTCTGTATTATGTACTACATATTTATAAATGAATAACCAATAATAAAAAAAAGAGCAAAAAAACAAGTTTTCAAATCAAAGTGTCTTTTCGATAATCTTAATTCACTAATGTGTTTCAAACAATAAAAAAAAAAAAAAAAAATTGAATACCAGTAGTTCCAATGGTTCTATTAAAGAGGTTCAATTTAAGTATTGTATATGGATGGATAAGATATAGGAAGACTGATATTAGATTTGACGAATTTATGACCCATTTTTGTTATTAAATTAGATTTATTTTCTTCTTTAATTAAATTAAGAGTTCCTAACAAGGAAGAATCCGGCTTGCATTTGATGAAAGGCATGTTGGAATACACAATGAACACCTCTTTGTTATTTTAATTTGTGGTACAGATCTATTTAATTTTAATGTAAGTAATATTAAATCCAAGTTTTTATTCGCTCCTTCAAAGAATTAGTTACTTTTCCCTTTTCATTTTTGAAGATGTGAAAATTGTCGAAATCCTTACAAGTGTAAAAAAGCAACAATTAGTATATAGAAAAAGAAAACTGGGAAGTAATTAGTTAAATAGTTGATACTCTTCGAATAGAATGACATCTTTGAAATCCTTAGATTTAAGGATTTCAAAAGAGGGGTAAACGTGATATTCAAGAAACAAAACTAAAGACAACAAGCTGTGATCGACTCTACACTGATGTTACATTAAAATTGCGAAAATGTCAGAGTGACAAAAAGGACGGTCCAGAACGTCCGAGAATGGATAAAAACTAGGATGGAGTGTTGGTACGGAACAATTTTCCTTCCTCAGTTAGGGTCTCATCTCATCAGTTGATAAAGTCATTCCACCCCACCTTGGATTAAGAATCGACTCCAATACCTACATTCAGGCGCACCATGGATGGACACCAATTACATACAGGAAGAATTAGGGGGGCGGGGATTTTGTATAAATGAATTCAAGACAATAACCGAATACATCTATGAGTGCAAAATCCAAAACTGATCTAATTTTTTCTATCACTACTCTGAATTCTGAAATATCTGGGATTAGAGTCATTCGGGACTATGATCCTTCAGTCATTTTTTTACCCTTAAAACAATCATCAAATTTAACATAAAATTAATTCTGTATCTTGTTCTCAACTCGAGATATTTCAATTTTTACCATGAAAAATGATGAAAAGCGACACTTTTCTATTGACCCTTATAACTTATTCATATTAAAATAGTGATGAAGAATATCATAGCTTATATTATAGAAAAATATTCAATTTATAATTTAAAAAAAAAAAAAACTATTTAAAAAATATGCATCTCCAAGGATTTTTGTTCTATTTTCTATTTTTTTAAGTGATCCCATTCTGAAATATTAAATTTTTCAACTCATCAATAATGGATCCGCAAATTTTCGCCTTCCTTCAAAAGAATGTTGATTTTTGTAAGTTTTTTATTATTTTTCTTGACGCATTTATTCTACCTTGCACAAAGCACAACGTAATTTTTTTCCATTTAAACTTAAAAGGTTTCAAAAGTATTCGAAAAAGGGAATTAAACACTTTTGAATATGGATTTAGGGACTTACTTTTCACACAACCTCTTATTTCAACAACATATATTTCCTATGGAGGAGAAACAAACAAACAAAAGAACTATAAAGCCCCAGTTTTTTAATTGAATTTTTTGTCAACACTCATGGGACGACGACTACAAGAAAAAATAAACTTTCATATAATATAATATTATATACCTATTATTTTTTGTTAAAAAAATTAACTTTTCAAAAACTAATTAAAGTTTAGTTTGAAAGCAGATGTCAAAATGATGACGGTGAGTAGTTTTTTTGTTTTTTTTCTTTTTCATTATTCCTTGTTTGAGTTTTGGATGAGTTAAAAAAGTTTTATAATAATATTGAGGTTCTGTACATATATTGACAATATGAAGCCCCTTCCCCTTTTTACCCCGCGTATATACACACCTTTTTGTCGTCATTGATGAGGACTGTGATAAAGTACATGTTATTATGTAGTGTACAAGTTATAGGTTGTATCGAGTGGAAACTTGAAACTTAGACACTTGTATTATATTGATTTGAGAGATATGAAAAAATGAGAGGGTATCGGACGGCTGCATCATGACAAAATTGTCAGTGCACACAACCCCAAACTTGATCTTAACGCCACGTTTATTTCTGTATTTGTGAGGTAACGCCATGCGGTCGCAAAGAAAAATACGGTTACGACCGATTTTATAGATTGATACCATGGCCCCCTATCTATACTACTCACCGACTTTAGATTTGACTAGCCCGAATAAATAAGGACCCACACAACACTACATATACCGGGTGGAAACTTGAAACATAGACAATACAATTTATTTAACTTAAAAAAAATAAATCATTATACAAGTTATTAAACTGATTTGAGAAGTTATGTCTGAGAAAAATAGAGCTGTTTGATTTGTATATGTAGACAAGTATCTCAAATACCAGCTGCTTTTTGATTTTTTTTTAAATCGGACAAGAAATGTCATCACAGCGAGATTAAAGGCTTAAGGTATCAACTCTTATTCGTACGGATCACCCACCCAGAAAATGACCTTTCTTTAAGGTGTCAGGGACTCCTCAACAACATGAAAAGTACAGCGCCAGGCAGACGAGAAAACTTTTGACGTTGATCCCGTTTACAATTGCCGTCATTACCATTATGTAAGATTCGGGGAAATCAATGATGACTCTCGAGATGTGACCACTACCAAATACACAGCTTCAGCCATGACACTAAGTATTGTTACCTCCAAATACATAATGGCACTTGTGATCTGGTTTCAGGAGGGTTAAAGGGTTCACGGCAGCTATATACACCGATGGTTTTAAGGCCAACCTGATCCCCTGGATCAAGGGAAATTTATAAGATGGCATCTTTTTTTATTGACATATCTGACACAAAGTCCAATGCATTAAATATATCTTCGAAACATCTCCCAAAGTAATGTGGATGTTATTTTGCTAAAGTTGTGAATTCGCCGAATGGCTCCCAAACTTTAATTCAGGGTTTTGGCTCAGAATTTCTAGCATCGAAACACAGACAATAACAGCTCCTCCTTTGAAAAGCATTCCCAACCAGTGCAAATCATCCCTGCAAATTATTTTAAGCCATGAATATAGTGTAATTTCCCAAAAATTTCCAGCACAAAGTATTCATTTAAAGAATTTCTTTTACGTCCGGTCTTAAAGAAAAATTTGCTCGGGATAGGTCTCATTTTGTTAATTCGAGTAGGATTGTACTGTTTATTATATAGAAACGCGGTCCACGGTCAAATTTAGTGCCACTAGTCCGTTGTTAAAGAATGCTAAATTGATCCCTCCTGAGGTCATGGAGGTTTTTTTTTTCCTTTTTTTTAATAATTGTGTAATAAAATAAAATAAATTATATAACGAAGTAAAAAATAAAATATGTTCGTTTGATATTTAATTATAATGAAAAAAAGGAATAATTTTTGCTAAAGATATGCATTAATCTTATTAAGGAATTTGAACATTTTAGTACAAGTTCCAAGGTACAACATTTAAGGATCGATAGGTACGGTCCAAAGAATGAACTGTACCGAATATCCTCAAAAAATAAATATTAAAAAAGGCCAGGAGTCAAATGGTAACTGTTAGCCAATAGTTCTTCCATATATCTCTATTTTAATAAGGTAACGTCTGTCTGTCTGTCTGGATGCTCCACATGTCATCATTTTTGAGTGTGCATCTCATATCTAACTGTATGACTATTTGATCTGAGAAAGAACAACCTAAAAACGAGTTTGTGTAACTTAAGCTCAGTGGTGTCATATTTACAAAAAAAAACATAGTTAACTATTACGTCGTTAATTTTATTTGTATCTCACAACCTTTCCTTGTAAAAGAGAAAATGCTAAGAGTTAGTTAGTATATGTTTGCCAATAGCTTTTCTGTAAATATCAATATTAATAAAACACAGTTGGTCCGTCAGTCTGGATCTTACAAAAAGGATCATTTTTCAGTGAACTCTTAATATGTTAAAAGCTGCAACAAACTAGCGTGTGTAACTTCAACTTCAAAAAATTATGGTCAGTTATCACGCAACCTTCCTCCAGCAAGAGATATAATAGAAGAGTCAGTTGGTAACTGTTTGCTCATACATCTTCTCACCTATGGAATTATTATTCAAAAATTATTTGGAATTACTCACAACTGCTGTACGAGAAGTAATTCGAATTCAACAAATTAACGTTCTAAATATAGATAAGTAGACAAAAAGCAGGAAAATCGATAGCTTACAACCAAATACATTGTAAATTTGTATGTTAGTTATGTATGAATGCACTCTTGGGTGACCGTTAAAGAAGGTTTTAAGAATATTCAAAATTAATAAATGTAATTAGTTTGCAATTTTTTTGGGCCAAATATAAATATAAAGAATATATAATACTTAATTTGGCAAATTAGGAAGACATATTTTTTATGACGACACTTGTGAGTATCTTGATTTGATGTTGATTCTTTACAATAGATAAGGGAAATGAAAAATTATGACACATTAATTATATTTTTTGTCATTTTAAAAATGACTCTCATTTAAATTATGTTTCAAAATAAATATACAATAGTGTTGAGACAATATTCAAGACTGAATTTTCCCGGTTCGAGCTTAACTAATTTTTTCTAAACGGATTTCCACAAATATTTAGGTCTAAACAGCAATTTTAGGGCGTAGTCTGAAAGTGAATACTTTTCAAATCGTAGATCGTTTGTTTCGGTCTCAATCTATGGACTGATTTTTCCTCCTTATCCGACAGATTTATCAGTGGTACAAATATGATTTATACAACATATTTAAGTTCATATGACGTCATTATAGGCCGATGTTTACATTTTTGAAACACTACTGATGTCATCAACAATTCATCTATAGAATTGATATTTACCCAAATTTTAAATGAGACCGCTCCGGACATATTTTTTGGTTTCAGACCGTTTGTAAAACAAACTTCTTTCAATGATTTCAGACTTTAGACCGAAATATAATCTTTTTCATATCGTGAACCAATTTCTTCGGGCACAATATATTGACCGGCTTTAATGGATTTTCTACCTTATCCACCTTATTTATGAGTTGTACAAATATCATTTACATGATATGACGTTATTGTAAGCCAATGTTTACCATTTTGAAACACAACTGACGTCATCAGCAATTCATAAATAGAATCTGTCTACAATGATTTTTGAGTAAGACCTATCCAGAGCGAATTTTTCTTTCAGATCTGTTGTGAACAAACTTCTTTAAATGATCTCAGACTATAGACGAAATAGAATCGATGCACAGTGCATGCGGCATGCATGTTATGCGCTTTATTAATAAGAATTCCCTATTGTTCTTTAAAATTGTTGGTCTTACATAAAATGCACATATTTATTTGCATTTAGTCACAAACATATTGTATGGCTCACATTTTAAAACATGTGCCTTTCATGGCTCCCTCAACAAAAAAGGTTCCCGACCCCTGATTTATAGAATCGGTATAGACCGAATTTGAAATGAGACCCATCTTTATTCCCTTATTTATTCAGTCCCCATCTACGGCCCCCTATCTGCCAGATTTATAGGTACACATTTAGCTTCATATGACGTTATTGTAGGTCGATGTTCTCAATTTTGAAATAGAACTGACGTTCTTAACAATGAATTATAAAGGAGACGGGTCCAGACGAACCTAGACCGAATTTTTCTTTTAGACAAGTTTAAAACGAACTTCTTTAAAGGACCAAAATACCTCGTTCCGCCAAAAATCATAGTGGTCTCAGACCGGTATAGGATTTTCGAACCGAAACCTAACACCAGTATCTCAGTCATTATCTATGTGACATTATGTTTGTATATATATACATACAATAAAGAAGAATCTTGATAGCATCATCATCACCTGACAATAATGATATTAATTAAGTGGGGAGGGGGGCAATTAGTCTACTTTTATTGCAACTGTATATATAATTTTTTTTTGCTACCACTAAAGTGCCTGTGTTATTGAGGATTATTTTAATATATGTGTGTATGCTTTTAATTGCTCAAAAAATGCAATGAAAAGATTAGGCATGTATGTGTGGTCTGATAAGGAGACATTAATGACTTCCTTTCCTATCTACAAGGCACAACGAATTAATTATTGTCATACAAAAATGGACCAGAGTACTTTTTAATAAATAAACAATATACTCAAAGTAGAGCCTACATATGCTTGGACTTGGTTTATGAATAACTTTTTAAAAAGTTCAAAAGATTAGACATTAGGGCAGTTTGATTTTCAAATTTGTTGGTATATTGTATGAAAATTACTTATGCAAAATTGCGTTGTCCTACGAGATCATCTTTGGGTCGCATCCAGTTCAAAGTTTGAAAAAAAGACAAAATTTATTTAATGTATAAAGATACTAAAAAAACTTATTTTTTGTCCCTCCGTAGAACTGTATTTCTACTTATTCGTTTATTAAAATATTAATTTTAATTTTTGAACATATTAAATACAAT
Organism: Lepeophtheirus salmonis; assembly: GCF_016086655.4. Classification (NCBI taxonomy): domain Eukaryota; kingdom Metazoa; phylum Arthropoda; class Copepoda; order Siphonostomatoida; family Caligidae; genus Lepeophtheirus; species Lepeophtheirus salmonis. The sequence continues at coordinate 5,169,382 of NC_052141.2, forward strand.
ATTCTCCAATGTTATCGTTAAATCCTTAGGCAACCCTATTCTTGTACATTTAAATTTATACATCATAACTTATACCTTTGCAGAGATATAATTTATTTCCACTTGATATGGGCTGGTATAAAAATAAGCAAAATTTTTATGCACAAGATGCAACTTAAAAAGGAAAAAAAAAAACAACAATCTATTACTTGGTCCATTATATTAATTATATGTATGCGTACACTCGAATAAAATTTTTTGGTATGTCTCCAGTGATTGTTAAGTAAGTTTTTAACAGTCCAACTTCATTTTTAGTTATTTTGAAAAAATATATATATTTTTTTTACCTATAAAAAGAATTGTTCCGAAAGTTTATTCAAAAATTGTCTATGGAACAAAAAAAAGTTAAGAAAATTTGACGATCCGCGTATAGTACGCATCCTTTTTTTACATTTTCAGAGAGGGAAGGTCAAAGTTTTTTTATGATATTCTCTCTTTTTGCTCTCTCGTTTAGCTTTAGAAGAAAAACTTTATTCCTGAATTTTATAGGCTAAAATAATATTTATCAATTATTAATAAATGCAAAATAATGATTATTCCTGTAATTTAATCTTAATCAAGTTTTCTAAACCACCCATAATCGAAATTCGATAAAAGTTAAAAAACTAAGCATTGGACGGTATCCAGAAAATTCCCACCAGAAGAATTACACCCCCCTCAGTGCATTCTCACCTATATTAATAAACAAATTTCAAATAAAAAGACAAAAAGATAAAGTAATTCGATTGAATGATTTAAAATAATCATAATACTTTGGTTACTATCACGATATTGTCTTCTTTGAACAGGCTATTAAATTATCACTATGCAATTAATATAGGTTATTAATATAACCTATAATTGGAAGGATGGCACCCACGGTTTTCCTCGCAAGTTACTTCATGCCATTCAGTTCTCTGCAAGTTTCTCAAACTTTTAAAGGATGAAGAAAATTTGATGCGCATAGAGATCATTCAACACCTTACAGGTCATCCTCAGTCTGTTCAAAGAAGGCGATATTGTGATTGTAACCAATATATTGTGACTATTTTATATGATTATGAGAATCATGAAAATTTTGATTATATGAGATATTGCTCATAATATTGTTTTTTGAATATTTCTTTCTTTTAAAATTGATCTATTTTTTGTTTTTCTATTATTTCATGTTATTGTTTGCTGTTCATTTAGAAGACTTCGTAAAATCGGTATCATGGAGGACGTGGCCACTGAGTTATCCAGAAGTATGTGTAAGTCGATGATGCAGTGTACCAAGGCTCTCAATGTCAGTGCTTGGACTGTGTGGAAGTGAAGGATTTGATGAAGGTCACTCATGTACGACGACATTTGCAACTGCTTTCAACCAAGGTCAACCGGATTAAGAGAGATGGCAGAAATTGTTGACTTGGTTAGAGCATAAAAGGTCGGTTTGACATCCCCCATCTTGCAAATTCTATTTAAAGTAGTCCAAATTGATCGTCCCCCCAAAAAAGTAGAAATTGATGGATTTAACAATTAAAAAGGGGAGAATAAAAGTCTCTAATGTGAAACACAGTTAGTAAAGTAATGTAAAAATTCTTGGATATATTGACTCATACTTGTGATTTGAATAGTAAGGCCATAACTGACTCATTTATGTCAATGAAACATTCAACTGTATATAACATACTTATGAAGTACAAAAATAAAGTGGGATATTTTCAATTTCCAATTTTTGTTCAAGATTGTTTAAATGTTCATGCGCTACAAATACCTATCAATGTAATATGTATGTATGTAGAGTAGTGTATCATTATGTAAAGACATGAATGTAAGGAGGTACATGGGTTTGCATAATGAAGAAGAACATCATCAACGCATCATTACACATCATTGAGGACCTCCTTCTTCCATGGCAGGTTATGTTGGGGTATTTACCTATATAATACATATTGTGTCAAATATTCGATTAATTATTTATTGTATTTTATTTTTTGTGAATTTCCTATGGCTTAGTAATGAAGTAAAAATAAATAACTAATAGGAAAAGGGTCTTTTGTTGTTGTCATTTTGTTTCTTAGTTTAAGTAGTTCACTAATATACAGGGTGCGGTTATACAATTAAGAATGTATTAAAACCGATTTTTCTTGGGAATCCTTAGTCGTACAGTTTTAAAAACCAGTTTATGGGATTCAGTAAATAATTTTGTATTAGTTCTGTATACATTGCATTGAAAATGTCCTCCAATACGACCGTCGTGCATCGATCATTGTCGCTCTCTATGCAGGCCGTGCGCCCAAAGAGATCATCGACTTTCGCAAGTTGTCCTCTGCCACCGTGTACAAAGTCGCAAAGGAGTTTAAGGAGTCTAAAGGGATAGGAACACTAGTAAGGAAAAAGACAATCGATTTGCATCTAAAAAACGTACTCAAGCCTGTCTGGAGGAGTTCCAGGAGAAGATAAATGGCGACTCCAGCATCTCCATGAGGAACCTGGCTACGATAATGAATGTGGATGAGTACGCAATCAGGAAAGCCGTCCACGAGGACCTCAGGTGCAAGAACTATGTGCTCAAAGTACCGCAGATGCTTTCCGAGGCCATGAAGGCCAAGAGAGCGGAAATATGTCAGAAGCTGCTCGTCTCGCTCAAGCACTCAGCAGCCGCCGGATAAGGTTCTTTTCTGATGAGAAGATCTTTTGTATTGATGGCAAAATCAACCGGAGAAATGGCAGGTACATTACAACCGTCCGAATGATCGGCATGACCTAATGTCCAGAATCCCTTCACGTCCTCTTCCTCGTTTCCAATGAGGACGACGTCAAGCCAACTCATTTCTTTGCCAAAGGCCAAAATGGCACAAAGGAGGTCTACTTGGAGGTCACGAGGGACGTTTGCAAACCCTGGGTGGAGCAGGTTGCAGCTGGAATACCATATCTCCATCAGCATGACGGCTCACCCGCTCATACCAGCCATCTGGTATAAAATTGAAATTGTGGACAATTTGGAGATGTTCTGTCCAAAGAAAATGTGGCCCCCTAGCTCCCCGGACTGCAATTCTTTGGACTATTTCGTGTGGGGCATCTTACAGAGGGAGTCCCACAAGCATGCTCAGAACAATTATGCTTCTCTAAGAGCCTCCATTATTGAGAATGTGCACAATATGAACAAAGATCACCTGATCAGACCGTGCAGAAGGTTCTACACCAGGTTGGAGGCCGAGGGTGGTTGGATTGAATGATTAGGTTCATAGAGTGTAAATATCTCTACTAATTTACAAAACAAAAAGGTTTATGTCGTGGTATCGAGAATTCTTAATTGTAAAACCGCACCCTGTACACATATATATATATATAAATATTAGTGTTGAGACTCGGTTTAATGCATAACTTTTTTTTCCGTTCAGTATTAATTGATATTGTCATGAACAGTTTGAACCAATATTTAATTGTTCCCAAATCGTGAGCCGATTTGTTCAGTCTAAATATAAAGAGTGCGAAGTAGAATTGTGAACTGGTTTTATATCAATCTGGATTACTTTATGGTTAATATTTTAAAATACAAGGTTGCATTATTAAAACTAAGGGCTATTTCCCTTAATAAACCATTTAAAGTATACTTTCAAAAATCAATAGTTGTCAACAGTGAGGTGAAAAGTCAAAGGATGTCAGCTTTGCATTACGCCAAAGTGAGTGTAAAGGAGATTATGAAGGTCGTAGGGTTCTCTTAGAGAAAAACTTTCTTGTTTATATATTTCTTGTCTTGTTTTTCTTTTCTTTTTTGCTCACCTGGGGGTAGAGAAAATTATGCAAGTAGGAAGAAGTCTTTTTTTACATGCTTAAAATCATTGATTTTTAGAGGTATCCTGGTGAAGATAGACATCGGAAATCGGGATCATGGAGGACGTGGATACTGGGATTGCCAGAAGTCCGTCCAAGTCGATGAGGCAGCATGCCAAGGCTGTCAATGTCAGTGATTGGACTGTGATTTGTTAAGTGAAGGATTGGGGGAAGGCCCCTTATGTACGACAACATCGGCAACTGCTTTCAACAGCAACCAAGGCCAATTGGATTAAGAAAACCCAGAAATTGTTTACTTGGCCATAGCATAATTGGTTCATTTGGCAACCCTCCTCCCCAGACTTTTCCCGCCTCGTTTATGTAATGTGGGTTGGCGAAAAGAGTGCCTTTGCTACCCCTTATCTAAATTTGGATGACAGCCAAGTCTCCATCGAGCAGTAGTGAGTGGCAATTTCCGAGTCCTTCAAAAAGAATTACTGCGGCACCTGTAGGCCATGGTAGCAGCCCAAGGAAATCATTTTGAAAAATAGAAAGATATATCAATATAGAAGTTTTTGATACAGCCTCAATGTTATACTCCTTTTCATGCTTGTTAAAGTATACCTATTTGTCCACAGAAACACCACCGACGACGTCTTTAATGGCTATTGAATTTTAGACAAGATTGATCCCCACCGAATTTTATTTTTTGTGAGCGATATCGCACATTGATACCTTGATAGTATCCCCAGGATCTCGATATAGCTAAATGTTATGTTGTACAATATAATGCTTATCTAATGGTCACTTTTATTTAAAAAAGATACATCTTCGCATTGTAACTTTAATTGTAACTTGCAACCTTTCCTCGAAAAAAAAAAAAAAAAAAAAGAGGCCCAAAATCAGTTGGTAGTTGGACATTTCTTACAATATTGGAATTTTCTTTTAATAATTGTTATGAACTGTTCCCAGCTTAAAAAGAGCTGTTCTATTACAATCAATCAATGTTCAGAACAATGATTAGGAGAAAATAATCAGAAACGTCGACAATTGAGAACAATATGTACTCTATATTTTTGTGTTAGCGAGGTAAGGCCCAGTGAAATCGAACTTTTCTTTGAGATTAGATATATTTTATGAAATACCGAATTACATGGTCCACGCTATTACCTTTTCTGTATCGTACATCATTTCCTCCAAAAAGAAAACAATAGACAGAGCTCAAAATCAGTGGTTATATCTAGCAAATTCTTCAGAAATGTGAAATGTTCAGAGCTTGAAAAAGATAATTCTAATTCATCCTATCAACGTTTAGAAAACTGATTAAGAGAAAAGAAACAGAAAAATCATCAGTTTACCACAAAATACACTATATATTTATGTGTAAACAAGGGAACGTGATATATAGTATCACGCAACCTTTCCTTTGGAAACAGGGGGGGGATGCCTAAAATCTGGTGGTTTGTAGCAAATTCTTTCCTGCCATTAAATTATTAACAATGATTCGGAGGATTTATTCACAAATTAAAAGGAGAAATTTTGAAGACTTCATATCACCGGACTTTTAACCTCAAAACTCAACGGATCTGTATCCAAAGGACTTTTTTTTTGTGTGGGCGATATCGACTTATCAGACAGATCAAGAAGGAATTTCGGGGATTTGCCAAGGGACCAAGCAGCGAAGGCCTGCTTCCGTTTTTGGTCTTGAATAGAGGCTCTAATTAAGGCTCAACGTAATTTTATTAAATATAATCAATCAGAATCTATCAAACTTTCTGAATCTACTATTATTTTATTTTAATCTGATAACTGGTTGGAGGGAAAATTGCTTTGAAAATAATACTTTCAGCAGCACAGATGGATGTGCACCCTGTAAGTGTGGAAAATAAAGCTTACACACTTCTATTATATTAATTAGAGATGTTCTGTGTGAGGGAATTAGAACTGTCTATAATTGTCTAGGTATCTCTTACACCTGTTGTTTTTTGAATTTTTTTAAATCGGACGAGAATTGTCATCGAAGCGAGATACAAGGCTTAGGGCATCTACGCTTTTTTGTTCAGGTTACTCTCAAATAGATTTGGTCAGGCTGATTAGAATTGCTCATAAAACTATCTACATTGCTAAGAAAAGGCTACACCACGAGACGATAGATGACTCAAGACAAAAGTCAATCATTAATGGGGGTGCCCTCAAGGTCGCCATCAAAAAGAATCCAACCAAATATCTGCACGCCCATGCCAAAAAGTCAACCTCAGTCACACGGTTGTGTTCAAAAATATCAAAAGTTGGGTGGAAATTCCCTCGTGAGGTTACAGAGGCCCTTCCTCACAGTCACCAAGAAGATAACCCATCTTCAAATGTTAAGAGGGTCTCCACAACAAAACGAAGAGTATGACGTCAGACAGAATTGTCCTCTTCTCAGACGAAAAGATTTTACACGTTGATCCCTTATGCAATCGCCATAATGTTCGTTATGTCAGCTTCAGGGAAATCAATAAGTACCTACAAAGGGTGATCACCACCCTACTCCCAGCATCATCCATAGCACTATAATGTTTTGCTTCCAACAGCATTTTGGCGCACTAATCTGGTTTCCAGAGGGTTACAGGATCACGGCAGCCATGTACATCGAAGTTTTTAAGGACTACATTCTTGCCTGTGTCCAAGCAGATTTCCTTATGGCAACGTTGTCTTTCTGCAAGATGGGGCTCCCGCTCACACTGCAAAAATTACTTAAAAAAACTATCAAAATCGCTTTCTAGAACTTGTGAATATGGCTTGCATAAGGTACGGATGTCAATCCCCTTTACTTCTTTTTCTGGCTGCACATCGAGAGGAGGACCTGTATCATCCGTGATCCAAACGATGAAGCCATGAAGGCTTTCGTCGACGAGGAGTGGACTTCCGTGTACCCATACTTCGTTTACAATAATGTAACTCTTTTCACAAGAGACTTGTCGCCATCTATGAGGCCAATGGCGACAAACATAATAAATCAATTTGACATTGACTATGTATCAGAAAAAGATTGATAAAGATTTTCATTAAATGTGTAATGAAAAATGGGAGGCTATTTTCTTTCCAAGTGTGTCAGTTTCAAGTTCCAACCCGGTATATAATTTGTTCATATATTATACAAGTCGTAGTAGACGAGAACTGGGAGTATACGAGTCTACATATATATGAATGTATCTCATATATATATATTCCAATGTTATGTATAGTAAGCTAGTAAGCAAGCAAAACGAGATAACTGATTAGTATTCAAGGTACATCCTCGCTATATATATATATATATTACTATCACTATTATTATTTTTTATTTTTTTTTGTCAATGCACTGTGAAAAATAATAAGAAAAAAACTAGAGGGAAAAACGTCTTAACTCTTTATATATATATAACTTAGTTCTTTCTGTTTGCTATAACTTCGCTCTCTTTCTCTCTTTTTCTAGTAAAAAACAAAACAAAACTTTAAAAAAAAATAACAAAAATAAAAGTGGAGAATTGAATCATGACAGCCTAATTCCATAGATATGGAGGTTATATATTACTAGTGGTTCTATTCGGTACTGCTCAAAGTTGATTCTTCACCTATAACAATCAGTTTTATGCAACACCTTTGTTATTAGTCCTGACTTGTTGTTGCACCTTGTTTAGGACAACGGTTCAGTACAGCTGTAAGTCTAAATGTGGACGGATCCACATTTTTTCAAATCTGGGTGGGTTGGGATCGTTAGACGTAAATATTTGAATACATGTCGCGTATCCAAACTTTCAGATCAAGAGCCGAAACCAAAATTAGACAACTATTTTTATCTAATATTTCCCTGAAGTTCGGACCTACATACCGAGTGGTACATTAAAGTATAAACACTTTGAATTTTAAACTTCAACAAGATGTAATTTATTAATTAACAATAGAATTTCAACCCAATTGATCCTATAAATAGGTTTCTTAATCCTTAATGAGGCCACCCTTAACTGCAATGATGGTTTCTAGGCAGTGGTGTCAGGGCTGTAGGAAGGCTTAAAGTATCAAAAAGGAGTTCAAAAGAATAATTCAAAAGAGTCTTGCAACGGAGGGGATGATTTTCTTTCATTGCCGGTGCCGAAATTGGCCTCCCCAACCTCGTAAGTTTCTTTCCATCCACTTTTTTGATAGCTCCCTAAGAAGTTCTGGCGTGAAACTCCAAGATCTCTTGCATGGGCCCTTATTGACTGGAGGGGATTGGCCTAGGCTGTTTTCTTTAGCTCCTCCGAACCACCAAAGCCGGGTTGAGTCTTGTATAATAATTATATTTATACCGTATCCACGTACTTCGGATCTGGTCCTAAGCCCCTCCTATCACTACTAGTGAGTGTATCCGGCACTACTCGGAGTTATGTGTTAAACTGTAACACACAGATCTATGCAACGACTTTTGTTATTAGTGTTGCATGGGACTATATTTAGAACGACGGACCGAGGTTCAATCCAGTAATAACTAGTCGGTCCTTATAACAACAATCTTTTTTAACCACTCTCAACCGCGATTGTCACAAGGAAACAGAAAAATTTGGAAATTGATATGGTAGCTAGTCTTTTCTATATTTTCGTTGTTTCCAATTATTAATTATTATTTAAAGAATAGTTATTCATTATTATAGACAGCATGCGACCGTTGTCAAACAACTAACTTTGAGCGCATGTGCAGGTAAAGCTTTTTTTTTTTTTTTTTGGCCCTAGCCAGAAGTTATAACGAATAGTTTATCGACAATCGTGGAAAAGGCCAAGTGCCCTTATTGCAATCCCACGCGGATGCGAGAATGTTGAGATAGACAGCTTCTTAAACCAGGTCAGATCCTCTGTTTTGAGAGTCAGGAATGGACTGGGAGGTCATACGTCTGGCAATAAGACTCTTGTCCATGTCACGCAACAAAACACGTTGAGCTGGCTGTCAAAAAAAAAAATATTTTTGGACTTAGTTACACCCAGTGTTTGGCCTCATGCCAGTAATTTGAATAACAAGCCTTATCATTTACATTAATATGTCAATGAAATTTTGGTCTGTATGTCAATAAAGTAATACAATAAACTAGGGTTTTTTTTTTTGTTCAAGATTGTTTTCATTTTGACGCACCACATATGAAACATGTACTATTCTTATTTTTCAATTAAATTGTCAGGTTTTTGTGTTATTTTTTGTCCATATATATCTATGTGGACCTGTTAATAGAATTCATTAAAATAAAAAGTATAATGGGCTATGTTCATAATATGTGCCCCCCCCCCTTATTTTTTATCTTAAAGTACATAATATATATATACCAATATCATTATTCATTTACACGTTTTGAAGATCGTTGTTGGTGGAGGTTGAGTGAGATTTGTGTAGCATCCTGATTCAAACTCTAATGTAACTCTTCATTTTGTTAAGTGATGCGTCAATATCAAAAAACAATATTAAAGAAAATCAGAAAATCTCAATATAATAAACAGAAAACAAAGTGTTCCATCCGTCTCCGTTTTCCTTATCCCTAAATACAGGGGCTTCCGCAATAATTTTTACTTTTTAACTAGAAAATTTATTATTCGCCATTTTTATTTCATGAAATTTATTTCCAAAAAATTTATTTTTTTTGGAAATAGCAGTGGATTTTTGAAGCTTTCTTCCTGGAGAATATCTGAGGATTCTTGAAATTTTCTTCCTAAAACTTTAATATAATAAATTTAATTTTTTAAATTTTGTTTCCAAAAATTTTGATTTTTTATGAGTTACTGTGGATTTTTTTTTTTTTTTCTCCCCCCACAAACAAATTTTAAAAAACAAGCCTCTCCCAAAAATAAAGAATATAATCCTGCAGACGCCCCTTAAATATTATGTACTACATACATCATCAAATCATGGACAATACAACATTGAAAATTGAATATTTGTTGTACGTCAACATATAAACAATATTGACAAATATTAAGGAAAACGAGAAAATTCCAATTATTTTTTATAATTTTAAGTATAAATACAGCCCAAAGTTAATAGAAAAAGAAAGTTATACCATAACACGTGTACACCTAATGTTTGACTTCAACCACGCTTTTAATAATGACGTCATAGTAGATGAGTGGTTGCGTGTTTTGTCAAAATCTGTTTTTCTTGCCCAACAGTCGATACGATACATTGAATAAAAATTCTAGAAATAGTGAAGTCATAGACTGTGAGGGGTTGCGTGTTCTGTCAAAATTTGCCTGTCTAGGCAGCAGTCGGTACAATACATCAGATTGAAAATTCTAGCAAGCCCGATTACATGATGGTCTAACCTTGTCTTTCTTAGCCTTTCATACATCCCAATATTTCATCGGACTTGTTTGAGTCAATAATGGGCGCTTATTATTCAAATTATTGTTACTGGTTGTTATTGAATATTTGTGGTACGTCAATATAAAAACAATATTGAACAAAAATTAAGAAAAACGTGAAAATACCAAATTATTTTTTTACTTTATTTATGCATACAGGCCAAAAATTCTTTATAAGAATATTTGAGTCAATAAAAGAGACTTACTATTAGAAATTTAGTAACATAACTTTAAAATTCAGCAACATCACTTACAAATTAAAACTTATGAATCCCTTTAAAATAAATAATGTCCTAAAAAAAATCATTTTCAAATTACTATAGAGGTACAAAAACGCCCTTTGAAGACTGAAACTTTACAAACATAATTTTTTCATGAAAATACAACAAAAGATCCATTCAACAGGTCATCCTAAAAAATTGGACACTCGCTAAAATAAAAATTCAAAAGAAGTTGACCTTTTTTGTTACCTTCGCCCTTTTTATGCCTTTAAAACTCTACTTTTAAACTTTAAATATGATATAACCATAAGCGAATAATGATCACGACATACGCAAGTTTCTTGTTATTAACTTTGAGAATAGATTAGGAAAATACCCATTCATGGATGAAAAAGTAATTTTCGGGGTATGTTAATATGAACAATTTATTGGTAGAAATTGACAAATACTGATCAAAGAATACAAATGTAATCCACACTCAATGTTAAGAAAAATCATTCTAGCTTGCTTTTTTGCTGACGGGCCACATATGTATTTTTCAAAAGGTACAATGTGTGTTTAAAGCAATTTGAGCTATTTTTTATAAATGTTTTTCTCCCAAAAAAATAATAGTTGATCAATGATTAATTACACGTTTCAAAAACTAAAAAAACTAAAAAAAACATGGCCCAATTACATTTTTCTTCTTATTATTTTCAAGAAGCTGAAAACCACTGATAAGCAGAGAAAATAAGTATGTATACAAGGGAAGAATCATTTGTCTTATGTAGATGCGGTCATTATTCACAACCGACAAGTTTGATTAAAATACATTTTTTTCTTACTGTTAACAAAAAAAAGGGTTGAAACAATTTGTCTCTTGTTTGACGAAAAAATAACAAATATGTGGACCGTCAACACAAAAGCAAGACAAACGATTTTCTCAAAATTGAATGTGGATTACATTTCTATTCAAACTGTGATTTTGGTCTGAAAGTAATTGGGCAATCTGAATCATTATGATTTTTAATGGACCGAACTCCAACGGTCATTTTAAGAAGTTCGGTCTGGAGTGGTCTGAAAGATAGAATCGGAAAATCAATTTTTTTCTAGGGTATATATGTGGCGAGAACATAAAAGCAAGCTGGGATTTTTTGACTAAACAAAATCCGTTGTTTTTCTCTCTCTCTATGAATAATACTCCCTTCGATAGTTTTCTAGGACGGCAATTGATACTGTTATGAACAGCTATGCGCAAAACTATGTCTATTAAAAAACAAGAAATGAACAAATGCCTCACAGAGATACATTCATTGTCTTAAAAAGTAGGTATATAATTAATTAAAAATGAAATATCTTTTAAAAGAAGTACATTCAGTCACCCAGTAGAAAAACAAATTTTCATTTAAATAATCATAGTGTGTATATGAGTAAAAAAAAGGCAGAAAAAAAAAAGATTTAATTACTTGTTGTCGTTTTCTCTTCATGTTGTTTAAAGCATTAGACATAACTTCCATGTACCTTCACACCCAGTCACTTAAACAAATTAGAAAAACAAATATTCATTTATACAAACATTTATGTATGTATAAACCAATGTGTCTTAAGGTTGAGTAAATATGTGTATGTACATACAAGCAGAAATTATTCCTTTTAAGTAACGGGGACAGCCTTTGCTTGTGGAGACGTCATTCACTATATTGATGCACGGAACCTTTCCTTAAAAAAGAAGTAGATCAAAGGTACCCTATTCTTGTCAACCAATTGAATTATTATTGTTCAAATCCTGAAATATTAAAATTCAACAAGCCAACCTTAAGAATGCTGATTGGGAGGGTGGAAGAAAAATCAATAGCCGATAATATATAGGGGGAGGACACAAAAATTAGAATACTCTTCGAGGCCATCTTGCCTCAGTTCTAACAGTCTGACAATTTTGTACTTGGTTCCATTCGGAAGAACTGACAATAGCTACAATTTGAAGTTTTCTTTTGTTTTTGTGCGATCAAAAATGTCCGAGGAACAAGCAAAACGACAGATGATTTGCGATCTCCTCCGCGTACGAGTAGATCCCAAGGAGTTGTTCTGAATAGGAGAAATGGCCGCTTCTTCTCTGAATCAAGAGCTCAAGTCGAGGGAACCTTCAGGACCAAACATCCAACTAAGGTCATTGTTGAATAACCAACTTTTGCTTCAAAAGTTTGCCATAAAAATCGCACAAAATAAAAATATGGATAAGTGATACGGCTTTTAAAACTTTCTTATATCTAATATTTTTGTGTTTACGAAGTAACTTTGTGCCTCGTCGAATATTTCTTAGATATATAATCGTTGCTAAATCTTGGGCCGCGTTTTTCGTTCTTAATATAAAGAGTGCGACCTCTATTTAACAGCCAAAACGATTTATAAAACATGGATTTTCTCCTAAACTTATCATCCTATTTTAATAAAAACAATTGGCAAATGAAAGCTAAAGTCAACAACAAATAAATCAATCATTATGGGGGGGGGTCAATCATTCACGAATAAGAGGTTTCACTTTACAGTCCCTTTTATACTATCCTTTTTTTAGCCAATACATACAGGCCCCTCCATCTATAATGTAAGACTTTTATAAATATTGCGCCTTTGTCTTTTTTCTTATATTTTGATGTTTAATCCTTATAATTTATTGTGAACAATTGTATAAAGGACTGGTTCTTAAGCTTGTTGGAGGTACTGAGCCCCACCCGTTTCATACGAATATTTACCAAGCCCTTCTTCTTTTGAGCGTGTCATCAAAAATCATGTTTGTTGTTATCTCTACTGAACCCTTACACTGACTCACCGAACCCAGGTTAAGAACCACTGGTCTAAAGGCTCTGTAAACAAAAAATAAACAAAGTCAACCAACAAATAAGAACAGCATAACCAAAAACATGGAGCAACGCAGACCTGGAATTCTGGAGCTATCCACGCCTGGAAACCCGCCATAAAGATTTCTAAAGCGCTACTCTGTAACTCTTCTACTATGTACCGCAAGAGGCGCATCAAAGCTTCCACAAGGTCCTAATCATGGTCAAAAGAATTTGGTTGAGGTAGTTAAAGACCCCATTGAAGGCAGATGAGGCAAGGTGACAGTCAATGACCTTGCTTGTAAATTTGACAGCAGCTAGACCACCATGCACCACTTGGTAAAGCCGGACTTATGACTTTTGCCAACGAAAGAAATCCTCGCCAGGGTTTGATGCCTGTGCATTAAATAACGAGTGTGACCACGTACAAAATCCTCCTCAACAAGTTGAAACAACACTCTTGGCCTCTCCACCGCTCGACTGTTTCTCCATGGACTTTGGTATTTTTGGGTAGCTTTACGGAGTCCGATCCAGAACAAAGGATCAACTAAAGACCCCCATCAATACTGCTTGAGCCAAAATAGATCCAAACTTTGTAAAAAAAAAAAAAAACCCTGCTGTATTAAGTTCTCCATCAGTCTGGAATGGGTCATTAAGGCAAAATGCAGCTATATTGATTGATAATGTAAATATGGTGGTCCTCGATTATATTTATGAATTACATTTTTCAAATTTGATGATATTTTATAAAATAAAACAACTTTTTTAATTTTCAAAAAGTTTTTGCTCTTTAGACGAAGGAGCCTCTATCACTAACGATCAGTAATTTTAGCTCATTATTACCGATTAATCTATAACTTCATATGATCGACTGATTTAATCGTCTCACTGATATATCAGTCAAGCCAAAATATGGAGTAACTTTTAGAGGGCTTTATTTTAATTGCTTTAAAAAAGAAAATATAGGTTTTCCCTTCAGGTATCTATTTCCTCCATCCAACGACCAACCTACTCCCTTGCCTTTAATAAGACCGTTCCCATAATTAAAACATATTTAAACATAAGTATGAAAATATCATATTTTTACTTAATTGAGATGACCTTTTATTGCTGGTTAGGCTATTATTATTTTGTTATTATTGTAGCCATCATGAGAGAGTTTTAATTTTTGAGTCAAAAAAATTATTTATCCTCACTCAACCTACTTGATGTCCATCAACATTTCTTTAAACGGTTTCTTCACGGCGTTACCTTAAAACGAATATCATATTATAGTGTTTTTTTGTCAGCTGTTGATGTGTCTGCTTCTTTTAATTTGTTCAGTGATCTGAACATTATGTGGTTGAATTTGAATTAGCTTTTGTGAAGCTACAAATAATTACATTAAAAAAAAAAATTAAACAATATTTCCATAGTTGGAAAGCATTGGCTAACAGATAACAACTGACTTTGGGCCTTTTTTTCTGTTTCTTTTTCAAAGATTGCAAAATGTAATAAAGTTAACAACAACATATGAATAGAATATTTTCTATGATACCGATTCATAGAAAACCTCTTTAAATGACCCCGAATTAGATAGTCATTAAAACCGAAGCGTGGATTTTTCTACATTTTCAAAAAAAAAAAAAAAAAAAAAAAAAAACTATCTCCTGGAATATTTAATTTATTTGAACTTTTTTTTTTGCCAATGATGCTCATAATGATTTTGATAATACCGTTTATAATATTTTTTCGATATAAAGTACATTCAATATAGATATTTGTAGCTATATCCATAATAACAAGTTCAAAAAAGGCGCACCTGATATTTTGAACGTAGTATAACTACATTTTTTTTTTTTTTTGACATACTTTTTTATATCTACAAATTTTGAAACTCGTAAATCCATTTTTTATTCTAAAAATATCATTTCACTATAAGAAAGGCTTTGAAAAAAAAAATCTTGTTTGGACAACAGGCATATCTTTTTTTGCAAATACTTAGTTGTTAAGTAAAAATATAATATTTTGAGATCAATTTCTTTATTTTTTTTAAATTATCATTACAATAGTAGGTCTTCAAATTGGGTAAAGCTCTAAACTTTATGTCATAATGGGTTAATTCAACAAATGTTATAACGGTAATTTACGGATCTAGCATTTCCATACCGAAAACCAACACTACTAAAGCTTTTGTTAAGCTCCTACCAGTTCCAAAGAATGATTGAATAATAATGAAGAAACTACTTTTGGCATTTTCCCAGTTTTCTTGTGGGGATAAAAGGTAACAAGATGTGATACAACGTTGTATATTTATGAATACGTTAGTACAAATTGCAATTCAGTAAAAGTCATCACTCATTGAAAGACTCATAATTAATTAAAAATTATTAGTACACGAGGAAAAATGAGGTCATTTGAATCACTAGTCCTTTTTTTGGCCACAAGGTGAGAATTTTAAGAAGCACAATCTTCATGAATTCACCATGTTGATTCAGTTAATGAGGATAAAGTTTACAAGGAAGGAAAAAGGCAGTCCTGAGCAATGATTAAAATATTTAACATATTTTAAAAGAGCCCATAGTTTAATTTATCATACATACAGAGTGCAGACTTAAAACTAGCAGGTCAATAACTTAATTACGAAAAGCGTGATTTTTATGGAATCAAGGAACGACAACTCCAAACCAATTTGTGATTAATTTAAATTTTTATATTTAAGTATATTTTCTATTCAATATGTCTTTCTTCAAAAGCAATTATAGCTATCCTCTATCCGCCCGCGAACAGATTTACAGCTCTCGAGGTTGAATGATGTGTCCATGGCGTACCACCCTCTCATGATGACAGCTCAGAGTTAATCCAAATTTGGATGAGAGGCGTGGCAGAATTGCTCACCAAAATACCCCAAACTACAAAGTCCAGCGGGGTTGAGGTAAAGGTTACAGGAGGGTCACACGTAGGTAGGGCAGAAGTCAGCCATATTGTAGCTGAAGAAGTTTTGGTTCTTCTGGGCTAACAAAACTTGCGTATTTTTACTAAAATCGTCAAAATATGCTACTGAAAGTTTTTGGATTCCCACTTAAAACACAATAAAAAGTGATATTAAGCTCAAAATTAAATGATAGCATTAATATATTAAGATGGAAATCAGAATGTTTGTCATATAAAATTAAATCAAACGTACAAATTGCAACTTGTACATAATATATACAAGAATTATAGGAGTTAATTTCAATTTAATAGAGTTTTAACTGAAGGTGAAAAAGTCTACTCTTCATCACGTTTACGAATCAGCAATTAATATCATCAATAAATATCAAGTAACGAAATGCTGTACTTCAATAATGAACTTTTATTATGATTCATCACACAATCTATCAATTAGAAAGGATGATTAGATAGTGAATAGATAATTGTTCGTATTAACACTCAGTCCAACACCGTCTTAAGATATATTTTTATAGCGATTTTGGACCGATATTTCGGACTGCAATTTTAGAGCGTAGACAGTTTTAATTGTTTTCTAATCGTTGACCAATTGTTTAAGTATCAATCGTTGGACAGACATTCCCCCTCTCCAACTGATTTATGAGAACTGCAAATATAGTTTATGAAACTCATTTAGCTTGATATGGCATTATTATAAATCGTTGTTCAAAATTTTGAAACATAACTGACGTCATGAACAATTTTTCTTTAGAATAGTTTTAGACCAATTTTAAATGAGACCGACCGTGGAGATATTTTTGTTTTTGTGTTGAGTAAACATAATAGATCCTCTGTGTGAATAGATTTATCAAGAGATAATAACCCGTATTTGACCCAACTTGTTCCTCGTCTCATATGTCCAGGGCCAGGCTCACATCCTCTCAACCGCCCAAAGCCACGCGCCTGGAGTGCTACACTAAAATCTTGGCGAAGATCTTATTGAGCAATTTCCTCACTAAGATCTTTCTAAAACGAAAAAGTAATTCCTGTCGAAGCCCAAAGCAAGAGAAGAACAACATGTGGATTGCCAAGAGAAAGGCAATGGCCTTTCCGAAGCAGAAAAGTAAGCAAACGACTCCATCATCTTCCTCAGCATCGTTTCAAGTGAAGGCGACTAAATGCCACCTTTCTTCTTCCGGCCTAACCAAAGGTTGACTAACTTGGACTTACACTTAACCTACAAGCTGCTATTTTAGGCCCAGGATTTACAATGGATAACCTTCTGCCGGTCATCGACAAACGCTGCATGAGCTACACACCTCACAGTTGGCTAACACACCCACCTTCCCTCAAGAAAATTTATTCACATATAAACACTCTAAAGATAAGCACTAAAAAATCTTCGACCTCCTTAAGAACACTGTCATCCTGTGGATGAACAAGGTGGCGGTCGGATTCCCGTAATTGTTTTAACAGGGATATATGCCCTACTCCAAAATTGGCTTCAACCCGACGGGCGTCGATACCTGGCCCAATTTCCTTCAACATGAATCCCATTTACTTCTAAGTCTATAGGTAGTTAAAGGGTATGTCCTGTGTCCAGTCCCATCTCTTCAAGAATCATTAAGGTCTGCATCGTGCGTAAGTCCAAAATCACTGGATCTTGATCATATCAAAAAACGCTTGTGACAAATACACGTGCAGGATCATCTACGTGGTGGCGGGTAAGAGTGGTCAAATCGAACAAATTGTTATTTCCATGCTTATATTATTAAATAAATGCCATATACCTTTACTTTATTACTTCTTATTATTGATTTTCATGAAGACAAACTTTGTCCAGATTTATATTTGATGAACACTCTAATTGTGTGTGAAGTAAAAATAACGTATTTTTGTGTGTGAATAGATTTATCAGGGGATTATAACGTAATTAGTCATAAATTATGGGTCAAATAACTTGTAAGCAAATAACCAAAAACATATAAAATTTATTATATTTACAAAGCTACAAATTCACCCTCTAATTCCAACCCACGCCTTCCCCATCACTTCCAATTATCAAAATACAAATTTAATTGGCGTATTTTAAACTATATATTTTTTTATATATAAAATATTATTATTCGAATAAAATAAATGCAAAAATGATAAATCAAAGACTTACTGTGTGCTCCAGAATTTGTACCACAAATAGCAGGGATAGGAGGTCCTCCGGAGACGATGAATTGATCATCCTGGCATTGATGATCAATGGGCTCAGGTTGAGCCAGAACAAAGTTTTCAAAATCCAATCTATATGTATAAAGATACAAAAAGAGACAAAATATTTAAAAAAATTATAATTATTTAAAATAATTTTCATGTTGTTATTTTTAAGTACTATAGAGTCTACAAAATATTATATTTATAACATTGCTCGCTGCTGACTTGACTTTGCCAGGAAATGAAACACAAAATATGCTCTACGTGACCAATTATGTACTACTATGTTACTATAAGGTAAGAACTTCAACTACAAAAAAAAAAAAAAAAAAAAAAAAAAAAAAAAAAAAAAAACTTTTTCGTATTATTATTATTTATTTTTATCATTATATGCATATATTTTTGAAAAAAATAAAGAAAATGTTACCTAGGTTCAACTATGTAGTTATTACTTAAATACCTTTGTCAGAAAAAACCCTTTCAAAAAAAAAAAAAAAAAGGAAATGATTTTTTTCCCTTCTCAATTTTCAAAAATAGACTTCTGTTTTTTATTTTTCATTACACTACTTTAAATAGAATGTTTACCAATGTGGGTATTATAATATACATCTATTAGGACGTACTTGTATTATATATTTTATGTTCAATTGTTGTATTTATGGTTTAAATAACTCCAGAATTGGTTAAAACTTGTCGATAGACAACATGATAATTATAAATATGTTCCTCCATTAACTATAATGAAGATACGGACTAAGCATAACTCGCTAATTCTCTTCCAAATTCCTTATTTTTAATTCATATTTAATCTACCTCTTCCCTTTTTCCGTAAGGGCAATCATTTGTCTTTTGGTGCATTTTTGAATCCACCTTTAAAGAATGTTTGAGACACGGGGAATCGATTGTGTTTTTATGAAGAAAAAAAAAATCAACATACTAGCGAAAAAACAAACTTACTCTCCAGAGCCAGGAATCTGGTTTGATATGAATGAAACATAGCCCTACGTACGTAACTCAGAATTCTATAAATTCAGAAAACTTTTATGGTATGTCTAAGGTCTATCTCCGTTTTTGAAATAAATACCCTATGCTTTTTATCGGCGG
The DNA here is from genome assembly GCF_016086655.4 of Lepeophtheirus salmonis. Taxonomy (NCBI): domain Eukaryota; kingdom Metazoa; phylum Arthropoda; class Copepoda; order Siphonostomatoida; family Caligidae; genus Lepeophtheirus; species Lepeophtheirus salmonis. Next base: position 5,188,751 of record NC_052141.2, read on the forward strand.
TCATACAACTATAATATTTTATTATAGTAAATTTCTAGCTAAAGAAGTGACAATAGACATTTTAACCGATAGTTAACAATTAAGAAATATGTGGCCCGTCAACACAAAAGCAAGCATGATGGATTCTTTTCTTTAAACTTGAGTGTGGTTTGAGTTATAGTAAGTTTCTATGAGCAAAATGCGCTTATTAACCCTTTGGATGTGTCGCTTATTACACTTAAAGTAGCCAAAATTGATTCTCACAATAAAGGGGAGGAGAGAAATATAGATTTTAAGGGTTGAAAGGGGTCATATCGGGCCCACTATCAGTCTCTTTAATCAAATAAAGATTGTAAACTATAGATCAAATTCTTGGGTATCGTAACCCACCCCAGAAACTTTAATAATGAGCCCCTATAATGAACTAAAATATCTATATGAAATATGTGGCTGTATGTATTTTATTTGAAGTAAAACAATATATTGGAATTTTCTCCTTTTATACCTATTTGTTCGAAATTATTTTTATGTTAAGGCACCACAAATATAGAGACAACATTTGATTTACTTTCAACTGACGTCATAAATTGAGAGAGACACCATTTTGGGATGTTCAAACTTGATATTTTGAATACATAAAATGAACAAATTTCCAATGAGTTGTGATTAAACTCATTCCAATGGCCTTAAGAATGAATAAAATTGAGTACTACTTGATGTCAATGATCAACAGTGATATTTGAATCAAATAAAAGTACTATGTAGCGAAAATCTCTATAAAATGTACCATTTGTACATTTTTTGGATCGAATAAGGATAAGAAAAGTGGGATGTTAAGGGAAAAAGATACTATTACTTCCATTATAATGCTTCATTTGTCTCTAATAGATGGAAATGAGATTGACTATGATTCTACCAATATATATTAAGTACAATTTAAAATCGGATATATAAAAAACTAAGCAATAGATGGATAATGATTTCATAGACAATAAGGTCTTCATAATAGTTCAAGTAATAAGTTCTGAGGTTTTTTTTGCTTTACTTTGACAATAAAATTAACATAGTTAGGATTATCCAATTAAAATGGTACCAAACCGTTTCCTGACTAATTTACAGTTCCTAGGGAATTGAATAATTCCTCACATGCCGATCCAACTCGACGATTTCCATTATTTTATCAACATTTTTTTACGTCTAGAACGGATTTTTATTGGCCTCCAGCTCTGCCATTTTGCCTTGGTCCTAGTAAATAGTACTGAATCTATCAAATTTTCACTTTTTTTTACTCCCATTTTGGAACGCTGTAACAAACAACTGGCTCCACTAAACAGAAAAACTGTAAATGATTTTATTTTTAAAGGGTAAGCTTAACCTTTAAGTATACTGTAAGTTTTTTTATGCAATGTATTAAACGTGAGATCTAGCAAAAACGCTCAGAACTTTTTACCCAACCCAAATTTGGTTATTCCCGTTTTGATGTTATCCAATAGTTTTCTAAATATTAAGGGGAAAATGTTATTTATTGTAATAAAACTTGATTGTTGAAGCTTCTTCTAAAATGGGCGACGTCAACGTGGAAACTCTCTCTAGAGGGATAGATTTTTGATAGACAATAAGGTATTAGTCATTTTATTTGTGTGTCCTATTTTGACATGATACATAAGTATAGTTCACTATACTCATTAATATAAATGAAGAAGGAGTTTTCCTTCTAATAAAACTTGATTGATTATGGTTTTTCCAAAATTACCAACATCCACATAGCTGACACCATGTAAAACCACTCTATTCTTTTAAAAAGTTTCTTGTTGAATGTATGTTGAATGTCATACACTTATAAATTAAATGCATAAACTGGTAATAGCTAGATCACAATAACTTAATTAGTAGGAGTTTCCTATTAATTGGAGCATCCGCACTCCTTGAAAGAATATCAAAAAGAACACATCCCCAATATTTTTTTCACAATTCAAAAATATACAACAGACATACATAGATATTTATAATTGTTAGTAAATAATAATTATTACGCAAAATAACATCTAAAAACAATTCAAATTTTTGCTCTTTGCACGCATCTTAAGAAAATATAATATAAAAATAAATATGTAGAATATTGTGTTTCCTTCAATTTTCAATTAATATTTATAGAATTTGATTAAGAAACCAACGTCTATTATAAATTATGTAGTGATTCACTCTCAATGTATAGTAGAGCGGTTTGATTTTCAACTTTTTTATAGTTTCTATTATGGGTAGTGCGGAAAAGTTGTCATAAAGTATGAAAATTACCTATGCCAAATTTCAAAAGTCTACAATGTCATCTTTAGGTAGCAGATCTTGTTCAAAGTTTGAAAGGAGACAAAAGTTATTTATCCATAAAATTTTAGACATTATTCTTACATAAAAAAAAATATTAATAAAGTTTTCTTTCTAAAGCTAATCCCTGTGGAGTAAAAAGAGGATGTGGCTATACGCAGATCATCAAATTTCCCTGACGTTTTTCTGTATGTTTTTTTGTTTCTTTTTTGCCCAATTATACAAGTTTAGAAAGAAAAAAAACCGTTTTTAATACTATTTAAAGGTTAAAATAATGTCCAGCAATTTTGCAAAGTTACAATTATACAACTTTCCCTTTCCATCCGTAATCGAAATTCGAAAAAAGTTGTAAATCAAACTGGGCTATTGTACAGGATTGGGCAGCAAAACGTGGACTTGAGAGGAAGTTTTTTTGGAGATACTTCAATGATTTTTTTATTCTCAATCATAACAAAAAAAATTAACAAATCTTGTAAACAAGACGTTTGCAAACTTGGTCACTCAATATGGCTACCTTTAACATAAATCACAGGCATTACATGTCACTGGAATGCCTTGCAGCAGTTGATGACAAACTCCTCAGACAAGTTTTACCATGCAACCACTATGGCAAACTTCAGTGTGTCCACATTTAGGCGTAGAGTTTAGTTGGTTTCTCTCTGGAAAGTACCTCACACAGCAAAGTCCACCGGCTTCAAATCTGGCGAGGAAGGGGCCACATACCTTTACCTCATTACTTCTCATGCCTCCAGGCCTTCATGACCTCTGTCAGAAGGGGAAGTGGTGTCTTCGTGTATGAAGACAATCCCATGTCTCCCCTTGACGGCCTTCGCAATAGTCCTCGCAGCAACAGAGAAGATGTTGACGACGTGATTCATCGATTTGGTGGGGTTCGCCTTAATCTTCTTCTCCAAGCTGTACAGGAACTCTCGATCCCTCTCCTGCTTTCCTGAAGAGGTCTTCTCCATCATTCTTCCTCTTGACCACCTTGAAAACCAGGCTTCTATACAAGCCACCACTTCAACTTCAACAGTATCTAAGAGATCTGAGATACCCAGTCTTATGGCTTTTTGCTCACTCATAATGTCATAATGACGAGACGACAAAATGTTTGTTAGTCTCCTGATGCACAAAGAATGGATGAACCAGAATTTCAAAAAATAATCAATAAACCTTCCTATATTAATGAAAAAAATTAACAGCCCACCCTGTATGTATATTTTGGTCCAACCAAAAGAAACATTTGTTCATACATAGTTGTATATTAAATTTTATTATTTGAAAAAATACCTTTTTTTTCGTTAACTTGTATAATTAATTATGTTTTTTGATGATTAATATGTTATTTCTGCGTTATTTTTTTAAAGCACAGTAATTTATCGTGTATTTTCAACGGACCGAAAAAAAAGAAGTTTTTTTAATATTTAATAGTACTATGTACATTGTTAAATACTTCATGTATATACATAGTGAAGAGAGAGAAAAACAACAACCTTGGAACAGAGTGGTGAAAGAGTTAATCAATGGTTTTTGAATCATAGTTTTATTTTGTGTGAAAATGTTGACGATTTTTCTATTAATTTACTTTGGGTAACTTTGTATTGCATTGCAAATTAGTTTCCCTTACTTTAGTTAGTCTAAGGGAAACTCCATCAAATGGATGTATTAATAAAAAATAGTTGACTAGCTAGTACTCCTTGCCCCCCCCCCAACACCAGCCCCTTGAACTAAAGAAGTATTCAGTGACAATCTTGCTATGTATTATTATACTTCCTTTCTTCCTGGAGAGGCTCTCACCGCTATTAATGATATTCTTGACATTACTCCTTTGTTCTCACACTGAGCCTCTTCAAAGGCTCTCACCACTGTTAATGAGCCTCCAAACCTTACTTCTTGGCTCCAACTTAAGCCCCATCAAGTAAATAAGTTTTCAATGATAATATTGCTGTGCCTTTCCGACAGATAATCTCTAAAGTCTAAATTATTATGTTGGGTAGAGCATAGCCACTAACCCTGCTAGTTCATTAATTAGTCTTGTGAATAGCCAATGTAACTAGAGTAAATTCTACCATTGCAGTAAGAGGTTGTTCGTATTCTTGCTCTTTGGTTACGAGTGCATTAATTATTTTCAGAAACTTAAGAATGGATTGGCAATAGATAAACTTTGATCCATATTCTTTGTTGTTCATCTTGATAAATATCTTATATTTTCTCTATACCTGGCACAATTATTGACTACATACAACTAATAACTACTACCTTTAGCTAGGGATAAAATCTTTAGTTATAGTCTCTAGACTCAAATGAATCAATATGACTTATATAAGCTATAATATATATCATTTAAAATTTTGTATCTTGAGTTGTAGACGGAGTCGGGCATTTTGTGCAGCGACTCCGCAGCTCTGGTGTGCATTGGCTTTATTTTGGACAGACTTGACTGTTTATGCCTCCCGCAAAATGGCGGACATCAGCAGATGATGTCACATGGAAAGGCTATATTACTTGTTGTTGTTTTTTTTTTTACAAGGATCCTTCAACAAGAATAATGTGCAACCATATATGTATTGAAGAAGAAGGGAGGGGAAGAAGAATAACGAAAAAGAAAAAAAATCATGTTATTGTCATTTTTTTTTTCTTCTTTTAAGTTGGTTTTATTTTTCCCTATGATCAATGTGGTCTTGACACGCAAAGATTCTAACATGTATACACACATATAAATCTATTTTTTCTTCTCATTACTAGTAGGTACTCCTACCAACTCATAGAGTACTTCTGAAATATAATATCTTTCTCTTTCTTTTTATTATAATCAATTTTTCACAAATAAAAGATAGGTAAGAAATGAAGAAAATATAATATAGGTAATATAATATATGTGCTCTGTCAACACAAAAACAAGCACGAATGATTTTTCTCAAAATTGAGTGTGGATTCAAAGTTATTCTTATGTATCCTTTGGGTGCGTCGCAAATTTCATATTAAACAGCATTAGTGCATCGTCAATAGGGGCTATATCGGGACCAATATTTGTCTCTGGATTCAAATAAAGGTTTTAAACTAATGCTCATATTCTTGGGTATCTACAATCATTCCAGTAATTGGAATAATCCACATATAATTGGATTAAATATGTCTATGAAACGTGGGGGTGTTTTTATATAAGAGTATGAAGTAAAATTAATTAATTGGGGTATTCTCCTTTTCTTGATTTGTGCTCAAGATTGTTGTTAAGTTGATGTACAATAAATACATTAATTTTCAGCCAATAATTTGGTACAAAGAAATTCCAGAAGCAGCACAGAATCATCCCAACGAGGAAGTGTGAACGCCTCTTTTATTGTTTAAAGCTATTTTATATTCTATGAATTATTAATCATTTGTTTTTTTGTTATATTTAGATGTTTTTATAAAAATGACTGAAACATTAGGATGATTTTCGATGAATTATCGTCAATTTATATTAACATTTTAATTTAACAATTAATTATTATTCACACTTTGGGCGTGTCCAAATTTCATTTAAGGGCGCAATCATTGATTGTCACAGTAAAATACTGAGAAATTGGTAGATTTATTGGTTGAAAAGGGTCATATCAGTCACAACATAAGTAACTTAAATAATATTTAAAAATCATGGGTATCTTTACTCATCACACAAATTTGAATATCAAGTCTATAATTGACTCATATATGTATATGGAAATTTGGGATGTATGAATATATGAAGTATATGAATCAATCAGGAATTTAATCTTTTTTTTATTTGTTTTGATTTTGACACACCACATATATCCCTTATCAACGTGTAATGGCTTGACAAGCCACAATGATATCGAAGCTAACTTAATTGTTCTTTTTGTTAATGGATTAAATTGTGTCAGGCGGTAACATAATCAATATTAGCGCTGTAATCCACATTCAATCTTGAGAAAAAACATATTTGCTTACATTTGTGTTTATGGGCCACATATTGGACTTTCCAAAGTTCACAAGGGAAGATATATTTGTGGCCCGCCAACACATAAGTACGGAGGTGAGTTATTAATACATGAAAATGAGGAAATTAAATTTTAGCCCAACTTTTCCAGTTATTCGTCTTTATATATTGTTTATATGTTGACGCAATAAAACTTATATCCATACATAATGTGTTTATTTCCAAGAAAATGTAGAAAGAAGTGGATCCGAGGAAGGAGGAGGAAAAGGGGCGGACAGAGACTATGGTTCTAACAAATTATTTTTGACACTAAGGGTGGTGATGAAAATGCTTTTATATCTACATAGGTATATACAAGCGGGGTTTTAAAGACCATCATTTATCCTCCTCCTACTCATGACACATGACCTACAAAAACGTCACGCAACCATGCATATATCAAGGGTTCCAGACACTTTGGCAAAAACTTTATAGCTGAACGGACACTTGGCTGAATAGGTTTTATATGGTTTGAAACAACTTTTGAATATAAAAAAAAATGGTTTTCACAATATAAGTTTGTTTACTCTTTGCATAATTTTATGTTGATTTCAAATATGAACTGATATTTTATATGCAATCATCCAATCGCTATAAAATACATTCTGTATGTTAAACAACCACAATATTTTCTGGGTTTTGCTAGAAAAGGAATAACACCTTCGGCTTCCAATTGTTTTACACAAAAAGAGTGCATTTGAAGGGTAAATAACATATGTACTCAATGTAACAACCTCCGTTAACCTCTTCATGAAAGAATTGTAGCACTTCTTTCTAAAGTTTAAGTCAATGGTGCCCCAGAACTCATCAACAGAGGTCCTCAGGATGTCGATATTGGGATAACGAATTTTACAGGCATTGGAATCAATGTGTGGCTAGAAAAGAAAGTCTAACGGGTTCAAGTCTGGTCTGTATAGGGAACACATCTCCTTCAATCAGATATCCATATTACTACTGAGATATTTATTTACTACTCTTTCCGTGTGTGCAAGGGCCCTGTGCTGCTATAGCACAACATTTCTATCTGGAAATGTTGTTTTTGTCCATGGGATGAACTTTACTATAGGATTTCGTTTTAGTAACTACCATTGAGGCGATACCAATGTTGGGAACCGGATGAGAGGAGCTGCGCTGTCGTTATGTATCTCAAAGCCAAACCAAATTACACTAGCTGGTTTTTGGGCGGTTGTAAGTATCCTCGTATTTGGTTCATGCACGAAACTTGCCACTCCGTCTGTTCTTAATCCGATCAACCGTCTAGGTTTTGATAATTATCCCCCGTTTCATTATGTTGTCTTTTTCCGTGCTCATCTTGGACTTGAGAAAAAATATATAAAGTAATAAACACTGTAGCTGATTCATCAAGGAATTCTTTGTACAGTCATTTGTAAAAGTTTAAGACCACTCGGGATATGTTCCTATTTTTATCAGAAAAGGAATGTCTTTCAAAAATATACAAAATCTTATCGGTTTTGTCAAACGACGTGAAATAGCGCTGATAATTACTTTGCTCCCTTTTCTAATCTAATTAGACTGGTTTTTTTTTGTGTTTTTTTTTTTGCAAGAAATAGTGGAAGATCTTGAAACATTCAACTTCATCATGGTGCCATCTCTCGTGGACGTTAATCTTGGGGACCCAGTTCTCTTTTTGTCCTTATAAATCCCAAATTTTGCAAAATTACCGACGGCAGTGTGAACAACTGTCTTGCTACAACACATCTATTTTGCAATTTCACACTCGGAATAGCCGTCTTCTTGTAAGTTCAGTATTGTAGCCCTTTTACCATCAGAAAATGTAGCTTTTTTCACAATTTTTGAAGAATATCAATTATGCTGATAATATGCTAGCAGAATTATCTCCTGCAGGAGTCATTAGGAAACAGTTTGATGAACACCATTGACATAGACATAGTGGAACATGACACAACAATGATTATGATTGAGTCAGATGAAATATTAGATGGGATCTTAAAATTTTGCAAATCACTGAATTTGAAATAAATGTGACAAAAACACCTCAAGAAAGAAGGTTAACTTTTTGCAAAGATCCGCATCCCGTCACCATACAATTTGCAAGTATAGGTCAACTGATTTGATTGTACCCCCTAATGAGACTATCTATCAACAATTCTGCGTCATAATTGTAACATTGTTATTATTTTCATTATTATTATTTTTTTTTTTTTGTCCCTTGTTTTGTTTCTTAATTCAAACTAACTTATTTATGCATTTATTTTTACAACGACATAACTTAACACGACAATTTCCTTCATTCCTTGCTCGTATGATTGTTCAGTGTAGTTACCTACAACAAGACTTAAAGTGTGTTGTGTTGTGTAAGTCAACACGAATATCTAACTTGTTACACTACACATTTATAACACAATTGTCCCTTTTCTACGCGTTCTTCCCGTCTTATTGTTTCTTATATGAAGAAACGAATAATAAAAAATAATAAATAACAAAAAATAAAATTAGACTGCAGTGGCTGAAAATAAAATGTCATGGAAGAAACCTCTTGTTGATTCACTCTTGCTAGTTTGAAATAGTGTTCAACTCCCTATTATGATTATTGTATAACGTAACCTTTCTTTCGAAAAGAAAAAGAGACAAAAAAAGGCTCCAAATTGGTATTCAATTTTTAACTAATAAGGAGTTAACAGTTTAATAAGAGTCAATTCTAATTTAACCCTTAATATACTGTATAAACATGAAGATAAATAAGGCTCAAAATCAGTTGGTGGTTAGCCAATTATGGGATTATTATTTTTTTACTCTCTGGAATTGTTTAAAGCTTTAAAAAGAAGTCATTCAATCAATCCACGTTTAAAACGCTGATTAGGAGAAAAGAAGCTCATAACTCGACAGTTGACAACAAAATACAATATATAATTATTTATCACGCAACCTTTTCTTCAAAAGAAACAGGGAGAAGGCTCCAAATTAGTTACCAACGATGGAATTAAGAGCTATACAAGAGATCCTTCAACTTTAACTCCAAATACACTCTATATTTATTACATCGTGCAACCTTTCCTTCAAAAAGAAACATAAAGAAGGCCCAAAATCAGTTGGTAGTTGATGGTTAACTCAATTAATGCTCCAAATACGGATTAGGTGGGTAGTAGAAACATCAACAGATTGACAATAAAATACACTGTTTATTTATTGTATTATGCAACTTTTCTTCTGAAAAGAAATGGAAAAAATAATGCCCAAAATCAGTTGGTAGTAGTTTGTAATTGCTTATAGATCAAAATTTACATGTTCAAAAATGCTTAAAATTTGCAATCCGTTTAGCACAAATCCACCTCTGTATCTAGCAATGACATTGGAAGGAAGTACAAAGATGTCGATCCTTAATTCTACTCTTACTTAGTCCAACAAATAACTCAACAAATCCCCAGTTTTACAATTCGTCTTTCACGCACTAATGGATAACTTTATACGTATTTTTATATCTTTAAGAATAAAATAATAATGAATAAAGTTTTGGTCTATAAAAAAACACTTTTTTAGGTTGAAACTACAAAAAAAAATCCTCTCTCTTACATTATCATATTTCCCCCATCTATGAGTAACCTCCCTTTACCCTACAGACATTTTGCAGTAAAATTTCTAATATTTTGTTAATAAAATACTCACACTTTTCAACAATGGAATTATAATGCTGAATATATTTAAAAACATATCCAAAGAAATCTCTCTTGTTGATTCCTTACTCTTAGTTTAAAACAACTATGAGAGAGAGAGAGAGAGAGGGAAACACAGCTAGTTAGTTTTTGCAGCACCAGGAATGAAGACATTTGAATTTAACGATTTTATTTTATCTTTTTTTTACTCTCTTTGAATTTTTTAACCATTTCATTATTCTATGTATTTATTTCCTTCTTTGGGGTAATTTGAATCCCTCTGTTCTCCCTTAATCTCTTTCTTTTATATATTGAGAGAGAAAGAGTTGATGGTTGTGGTAGTGATATGAAAAGATGCTGGTTTATACATACTCCTGGTGTGAGTTGACCTTTCAAAAATACTCGGTGGTCCCTGCGAATCCCGCATCAAAAGCTCCTATGGAGTCTCATATGTTTTTTATTAGCTTTTTGGGAGTGAATCCCAGGGATCACTCTGTATTAATAATAATAATATCTTTATTATCGATGCGTTTTTATATATTATTGTTATTCGAATGGGTATTAATAATAATATAACACTTTTGTATTCACACCTCAGAATACCCGTAGTATATAATAATAATAATACCCCGAGTCTGTCTTAAATTTACGAGGCATTACATTTGAATTATTGAGGGGAGAAAGGAAAATATAAGTATGGAGTCATTGTATAAATTGCATAAATATTTACATACTAGCAAAGGGCTATCAGGTGATACTCGGGTCCAAGAGGGAGCGGGAAAGCAAATTGATAATGTTAAATTAATGTGTTTCCCCCATCTTTTTAAATGTTGAAAAACACTGATACAAAATTCGGGATCCCTCTCAAGAGGGATTTCATTTTACACTTTTTAAGTTTTACCGCCACTTTCTTTCTCTCTCTCTCTTGCTTCCACGTTTCTTATCTTCCTTTAAGCTATGTCATGCAAATATATGTTATATGGACTTCTCTTATGAGATCAATTCAAAAATAAGTTGTATACTTGAAATATTGTCGAGGTTTACCTCAAATTGACAACCATAATGAGCGTTTTTTGGGAAAGTTATTTATTTTTTAAATTAAAGTTCAGACTTTCGGCTATCAACTGAAATACTTTTAACCTTTCTGAATATATTCGTTTTGAAACTATAAGCCTTCGAATAAATAGCACCTATTTTCAACATTCAACAAAGATAACTCGAATTATAAGCATAATACATACATTTTATAATTTATGAACATTAGGTTTTAAAATATATTCACATAATTTATAATTATCTTCCATAACTAGCCATTCAAAAAGCTTTGAACTCTAAAAATATCCAAAAATAATAAAAACTTTATGGACTTTTTCTGAAGGCCATGAAGCTAACAGAAAAGAAATAAGGCTATAAATAAAATCAAGGTATTAAACTCTACTATGTTGAGCATATATTGTTTGAGTGCTTAAAAAAAGGTGTGATTTTGTTGGATTGTGTTATTCAGAAAATGACGGATATTTCAGTTAAACAACAATTTGTATATCACAAACGAATCTACAGACAAATTTCTAGGATCCAATTCATTATTTATTTATTTTTGCACTTAAAAAAAACGAAACTGCAAATTTTCATGGCTTCCTTTTTTTGCCCATATATTTTTGAATTTGGAATTAATTTAAAAAACGTTTTTATTCGTATAGTTTGTTTTTGAGATGCCACTCATTTTTTAATTTATAACCCAATCCCTTATCTAATCTCTTGGGTAAAAAAAAACACTTTTGTTTTTTGGTTAAAAGATATGCTCAACTTATATTACCTCTGGAAAATCGGCACCCCTGCCATAGCTTGACCAGTTTCAAAAGAAGCACACATGCAAAGTTTCAGCCTCCTAGACCTGACGATATGGGCACCCATAAAGACACAAACACACCTAATCTCTAATATATATATATATATACAGATTATCTGACAAAATATTTTGATACCTAATTCGTTCAGTGTGTCTGTATGTCCATGTGTGAATTCGTTTAACCAAATATAGATATCTAAATGAGTCTTTATTAAACATAGGTATAGGAAAATGTACCATATTATATATTATAATGGTTTGGACTTACAACACAGGCTATCAATGACTTTTCATCACGCAATCAGCAAATTAGTGAATAACAAAAAGTTGCTACTTCTTGGACTCCTTGAACCATGCTCACATAATACATAATATGTAGCCCTGAATCTTACTAAAGCAGATGAAAAGGTAATGAGGATGTCGATAAAGTGAGTATTTTCATTAAGAAGATAAGGAGAACAGGGTGGTTATTTGAATCGATTGTACAACGATATAAAGCTTTATCCCTTAAGATCAATATCCAGTGATGCATAGAATATTTTTGATGGTTTTTAAGAATAAATGTAATCAAAAGTAAGGATGGTAGCTAGCATTGTGTTGGTCCTTTATTATTCGGTTCAGTTCAGTCTACGGACCGGTCTTTTGACTATTGCTCCTTTGATTTTATCTTTAAAATGTTGAGGATTTATTAAATCAAATAAGATAAATTAGATATTTATTAACATAGATGTACCAGAGCTCTAACATGAGGGACGCCACAGCCTATTTTAGGCCAAGCACCTTTTTAATCACACGGTACATTTGTGTGAGTTTAAATTACAAAAAGAACAACTCAGTTAAATATGAATCAGTTTTATTGTTCATTAAATACAAAACAAACATATTATTATCTTTAACACATTTCCATGCAACACTAAATTATGCGACCAATAGATATCAAGATGCAAATGCTCGCAAGCCTCATCTTGTTTCGCAAATTCGTTAATTATCTCCTTCATCTTATTAGCCTCACTAAAATTAGTGGTTTCAAGTTCAATGTTCAAAATTGCAATTACTGTGAGACGATTTTTATTGAATCGCTTCTTCAGGTATGCTTTTATACAAGGAAGGGCTGAGAATGATCGTTCAGCTGAAGCAAGAATATTCGCTGTTAGCTTGTACGAAGGAAGAATATTTCCGATGCCGTCATCATGACAAGTTTATGCGTAGCAGTAAGGACATCTTCCTTACCATTGATACTAATTGTTCTTTTTCCCCTATTTTTTTTCCCCCCCCCCTCCTTTTTCCCTTTTTGACAATGAGACCGACACCAGGGACGTCACCTGAGGTCCCTTCCGGTACGTCTTTTTGTATTAAGATCATTGCTCATATCATGCAAAAAATATACCTATTTTCATTTCTAATTAAAAACGGAAAACAGACCCAAGGACGTCATGAGGGATCAATTTGAACTTATTTAAGGACTGACAAGTGGGACTGAACTGAACTATTTGGTCCTATATAAGGACTGAAACAACACTACAGGTAATCCTAACGATTTGAATAATGTTTGGGAGATTAGCAGCTTAGCTATCATGACGTTACATCAGCTCCAAGATAAAATTCCCATACCATTCAAAAGTGGGGGATTTGTGTTTATTTTTTTCATATCATAGCGGCTCTCTGGTAATTTAATACAACGTCATGACAGCCAAGCTGCTCCTCTCCTAAACATTCTTCAAATTGTCAGATTTACCAAGTTCATTTTCTATTATTTTTACACACTCGGAGATTATATTTTCAACATCATTCATTAATTATTATCTCCTCCTGGTGACTTATTGTCATAGATGAAAATAATATGATAATGGAAGAGGCTTTTTGAAGTTGAAAACCTGAAATTCAGTTTTTCATTTTCCAAATCTATGTTCATAAAGAGAGAACAAATCAAGTATAATGTAAGCACAAGTGCGTTAAAGACGAAAAGTAACACTACAGGTTTAATGCAGAGATTTTTATTTATTGGCAACCTAACCAGTGTTTTTATTTTTTATTTTTTTAAGTTGTTATCATTGTTTTTTCATTCTTCATGAGAGGACATTTAAGTGGAAAGTGTAACCAAGAATGTGTGTGCTCATAAATGAACGAGAGTATCACTGATGCGTTACAAGTTCTTTTCGGAATCAGAGTATCATAGACATCTGAGTATTTACAACCTATATCATTGCTAAATACGGAGGGGATTTGTATATATATATATATATATGTCTCTTATCTAACAGCTGCTTGCAGCTAATGAAATGAAAAATCATGACAGCTAAGCTATTTTAATCTAAAGCACTCATCAAATTGTGAAGGCGGTATCATAGGACTTCCAATATTATTTGCCCGTATATGGGTGATGCAATTGCTCGAATATACCACACTGATTGCCTGATAATTGGTATTTTTTCTCTCATTTGGTTGGGTGTGTGTGGTATTACTAGAATTGCAAATCCTAAGTATTTTTTAGCGACCAAATTTTGTTTTTGTTGTATTTTCTAAAGCTTTTATCAATATTCTTTCATTCTTTAGGAGAGAACATCTACGCATAAAGTGTCACCACGAATATGTGTGCTCATGAATGAAAAAGTGTAAAACAGATGTATTATAAATGTAGGTCATTGTTCGACTCAAATTAGAATTTAATGTCGACTTGTGGTAGTTTCTGTCTACATCATTGCAACATACATAATAGAGTTTGTGTTTTTTTTTTTTTTTTCTTTTATCTCAGAACTGCTTGCACCTGATCTAATGAAACGTCATAACAGATAAGTTGTTCTTCTCCCAAACATTATTCAAATCGTCAGGGTTACCATTAGTGTTGTTTTGGTCCTTATTTAGGATAAATAACAGCGGTTTAGTCAATTTCCATCCAGTCTTGCCCAATTTGTCGGTCCTTAAAGAAGTTAAAATCGATCTGTCCTGACGCCATTGAGCGTGTTTTTCCTTTTTTATTATAAATCAAAATCATTTTCTTTTATTTTTGCATACCAACGGGAGTAACAATGGATGAATCACCCTTAATAAGGTACCCAGCACCCTCCCCCCGACCCCTCATGATTACGGTCCTTACTGGGGACCATAAAAAAACTGACTTTAACCTTAATTTGAGGCCTCCATGGCAATTCTGTCTTGGTACAAGCCATTTTGATTTAAAAAAAGCTCAAAAGAGTATAATTTAATTAAGCAAATCTATATTACCAAGGGAAAGTGTGTTTGTTTATCATTGACGCCTAATAACGCCGGGTATACCCCTTAGTATTAGTATAATGTATAACTTCAAAATAAGAGACAAAATTACCTTTTATTATTATTGGTATGTATTTTTGTATTCTTTGGTTCTTCTAACCATTTTTCCTTTTTCTTATATATTCCTATCATTACTCTAATTGAAGAAGTTAATTTCATTAAAGAAACAAAAAGTTTTTTTTTTTTTTTTTGGTTTCTCTTTCCCCCCTCTCTTTTCTTTCCTTTTTCCCCCTTCAATAAACAACAACTTGAAGGCACCAGCCGTTCTTGTATAATACATATAATATTTTTCTATCTATCTCCTGGGTGTTGCATGGGAATTAGAGCACTCTTGATAACTCTTATAGCTTGAGTTTGTGCGAACCAATTTCAGAAACTCCTTAGTCTATGCTTGCTTTTCGGCAGCACAAATGCAGTTCTCTGCACTTCTCCAGTCAAAAAGAGTTCCTACAACAGATATTTCTGATCAGCTAGAGGTGCCGAGGAACACACGTCTACCTCGTCAAACAGCAGACCATTATTGGGAATAAGGAGAAGCTTTCAGACACAAAACCGGGCGTATCTAGACAAGTTATTTCAAAATAAATGTACCCACAAAACCTCTTACCAGTCAAGGATTTTAGGACTAAACTCAACACTACTAGAAATACCTAGCTATAACTACTACTTCTTAAAATACTTCTTGGGAATATAACTCCAGTATACACTATGTAGTGACATTCAAGAAGAAATTATGGGTATCAACCGTTTCATGGAAATTAGAACACTTCTGTTTACTCATATAACTACAGGTTGTGTAAACCAATTTCAAAGCTTGAAATAGTGTGATAAATTGCTGACTTTTTGTTCATTTGTCTGCAGCGCACGTCACTCTCACGGTCAAAATCATCACAGAAAGGGACGTTGGGATCAAGAATTTTACACTTTTCCGGACATGAATAACTCATACAGAGATTTCTGGCCAGCTAAATGTGTCCAGGAGCAAGGTTTACCTCGTTAAGCAGCACCTTACAAAACAGTGATAATGAAAAACACCAGACAGACGTTTCTCTGTGTAAACAGCTGGACTTCTGGCCAAAATTCAAGTGACTCCTATAGCTCTGACATGAACCCACTTGAATTTACGTTCTATTCGCAGATGAAGCATCGAATGGAGGTTCTCCATTCGATGCGAGAAGATTTCTAAATAGTTTGAAGCCGTCTATAGTCCTTACTTGAACAACCTTGACTTTATGTCAGTATCGAGGACTTCACCATCTATCACCCGTACATTACTGCAAAACCGACACGGGGGATTCAGAAAAAAGTTGACGTGAGAGCATTGAACGACGTCATCCAAGCCAATACAGCAGAGTCTATGGCATTGCATGCTAGATATATGCACTTCTCAAAGTCTAATGTCTGCAGGATTGAGTGGAAGGAGAGGACTATGCTCACGTCTCGTATGAAAATGAATCGTCGCCATCGATACAAAGGACTTATGAACAGTATTATGTTGAAAAACGCTCTGACTTTAACATACTTCACTTTAGGCTAGGTGCATGTGGAGTCAAAGGCCTGTTAACATACTTCACTTTAGGCTCTAGCTGCATGTAAAGTCAAAGGCCTGTACCATCTGCTCCCGAACATCACCGCATAACTAGCAGTGGGGTTAAGGAGAACGTTGATTTTGGAGGCATGAAAGAAGACATTCAAGCCAATCTGCGGAAGTCTATAGGATTCCATGCAGTTGACATGTGTGTCTCTAAGTATAATGTGTCGTCCAGGATCGTTAACAAGGAGAGGGACCAGTGCTGGATATTGAAGAAGAGGCCTGTATCACAGCTCGCATTAAAATGGGGAGTATCAATCGATGCAAAGGACTTATGAACAGTTTGAAGTCGTCTACAGAGGTTAATTGAGCCCACTTTACTTTTCTAGCAAAATGTGCAGTCCAAGGCCAGCACCATCCCAACCAGAACATTGTCATCCTGAAGATCATCATTGCACCATAGGGCACCCAGATTTAGAAGAAAGTTGAAGAAAATAAAGATGTATCCCTACGTATTTGTTCTAGAAATATACGTGATGAAAATTATAATTTAAGTGTTTTTATTTCCATGGAACACCCTGTATATATATATATATATAGAGTAAAAAAACTAGGAGGAGAAGGAGAAAAAGAAGAAGGCTCGACTATGCGTTCATTTGCATATCGTCTTCATGTCGGAATTTCATCATTAAATGTTTTTTTAGTTGTTGTTCTTATTTTCTTTTTCTTATTATTTCATCTTCAAAAATAAGAAAAAGCAAAAAAAAAAAAATACGGAATTTCGGAGAGTAACTGAGTGAGGATAATATAATGGTAATAATCATAGATGAAAATAATATTATCCGGCTGTATGTAAAAATAAAAGAAACTCTAAAAAATGATGTGGTCCTTCTGACAATTTGAAGAATGTTTTGAAGGAGAGCAGCTTAGCTGGCATGTCGTTTCATTAAATTAGCTGCAAATAGCTATGAGATGAAGCAATATATACAAATCCCACTCAGTACCTAGCAAGGCAAAAAATACTATGGATAAGGACGTGAGACAGTTATTGACTGCAGTTCTAAATTAATATTTATAACACTTCTTAAAGGAAAAATTGTTGGATTGTAAATCGTTTTGCAGTAGTAATTTCTGTACAGTTTAAAAAAACCCTGTATCTACTCAGACAATTTGAAGAATTCTTGGGAGGAGATCAGTTTGGCTGTTATGACGTTCTATTAAATTAGCTACACGCCTCCGCAAGAGAAAATAAATCTCCACAAGTCCCAAGGATATAGACAGTTATTACAACGATGTGGATCCCAAATTCTACTTCGAGTCCAACAAGGACTTACACTTATAACACCCCAACAAATCATCAGTGATTCTCTTCGTCTTGTACACAATAGTGATGACTTTATACTTATACGTTCTCCCTTCAAGAATAAAAGAAGAAGGCTTCGGTCCTCAGACCCCTTTCTTTATTGCTCTGGAATCTCTTAGGGTTAGAGTTGTAGAAAATATTACCTGCCGGTAAGCTAGCCAAAAAAAACAGAAAATGAACGTTGCAATCCTAACAATTTGAACAATGTTTTGGTGGAAAGAAGCTTAGCTCCCTTCCCGTTAATTTAATGAGCTGCATATAGGTATGAGATGAAGGAAATGAACAAATTCCCTATGTATATATCATTGATATAGGATTGAATTACTCTGATGTCCCTCCTCACAAAACCCTACTCCATATATAGCAATGATATAGGCAAAAATAAAAGAATAATCACAACAGTTGTTGCTTCTTTAAGAATTGGTATAAAGATTAAGCAACTTGTCTAGATTATATTAATACTGGTAGTATAACCAGGAGTTATTAGACGCCGACACGCAGACATAATTTAATGGTATAAAATAGAATATAACTTCCAAACAAATCTGACGGGCGGGTCACAATCACACTTAGTCACTCAATACTCAGAGGTTCTCTCCACATGAATGAAATAATAATGATAAGAGCTTCAGAAAATGTAAGACAGGGTTCTTTTTTTTAATGTTCCTTTAATTGGTTAAATGGAGTTGCACTGATAAGTATAAGTAAACATTATAGTATTACAATTACTCCATCTAACCTAGGAATCTTTTGGTAAAATCCATATACATATGTAGTATAAAAACAGGGTTCAGTTTGTAATAAAAAAAAGAAAAAAAAAAAAAAAACTCGCATCCCAAAAAATACTTTTCGGATTTCCAACCCTAGTTGCTCTTTCCTGTTCATTTTTTTTCTCTGTGATGATAACAAACAAATCATAAAAATAAGAATAATCGAAAAAAAAAAAAAAACAGAAAAGAGCAAATGTGGATTTTATTTTCCTTCAAAGGAATCGACCTTTATTTATGATTCATATCTAAAACCTTTTGATTAACTTCAAATGTCATTTTAATCATATTCATATCATTTTAACATCTTTATATTTTATTTTGGTCTTTTAAATTTTAATTTGATTCAATTTAAAAAATGAATAGCGTTAAAGTCATGTCGTTTCCTCGCTAACACAAAAATGTAAAGAGTATTGTGTTTTCAGCTGTCGAAACGTTTTCTTCTTTTCCTAAAATTAGTGTTTTTAATATTGACTGGTTAGATTCGAATGAGTTCTTATTGAACTGTGAAGAATTATCATCAACTATAACTGAATTAAAATTCCATAGTTCAGAGGAGGAATTGGAACTATAATGTTTACTTATCTTAATCAGTGCAACTCCATCTAACCAATTAAAGGAACATTAAACACATGATTTTGGGCCTTTTTTTCTTTTTCTTTTCGAATGAGAGATGTTGCGAGATACAGTATAGACAACTATTTTTTCAATATTAATGTAACAACAATTATTTCAAATAGTAATAACATTCTGTTAAATATTCTTTTGGCTCAGGGAATATGAATGTTAACCAAAAGTAACAAAAATGACGGACAAATCTCATTTATTTATATAAAGATAAAATATCCTTGAGGCAAAATGTTTTAAATCGAAATTGTTTTAGGCAAAATTACCAAACACCTAGCCGTCGCTACTAAAATTTACTCAAATATTTACGTCTTAAGAATCCCAACCGACCGAATTCGAGAAAATGTGGATCCTTCCTATCTTTACATAGAAGTAACTAAAAAGAATCTTGCTTTGATAGATCTAGTGACTCCCTGCCGTGTCAGTTTTATTTAGCGGTCCCCTTCGTGGCCCCAGCTAAGGATTGATGCCTTTTCTTTCCCTTTTCATTTATGTTTGATCACCCTGTACTTTTTTTAAAGAAGTAATAATATATATTTCTTAGATCGTTGTATGTATTGTAATAATATATGTATTTTGACACACCCTTTTCAAAAATCTGAAATGTTTATACTCTTTAACACCAGCCTGTGAAGGAGTGAAGAACACTGAGTACATGGTATTCCATTTTTTGTGCATGAGCACTAGGGTGGGCTTATTTTTATATTTTTGAAAATTTTGGATCCTTAGGACCTCCAAATTTTCCATTTGGTTCAAAAATAACGTAATAAAACTTTGAGCCGTTTTGAAAAATATTTAGAGGTAGTTATGTAAATCTGATAAATGTACACATTGATGGTTTGTTTCTAATCTACTTACTACAGATAAAAACTGTATTGATTAAATAACAGTTGAGTTCAATAAAATTCCTATTAAATATAAATTTTTATAATAATTTTGTATTTATCTGTTCAAAATACCGATAATTATATTAATTACTCGTAGCTTTCCGTTATTCTAATAATTCTTCTGCTGCAGGACATTTAAAAAAACTTTGGAATCTTATACTTATTTAAAATGGCATGTAGATTTATTTAATAAAATACGTGCTGTTTACTAAATAAATACTTGCACTCGAATTTGTCTTTCCTGTCCTGAGTAAAAAATGCCCTTATATCACAGTTTTTGTCGTGTTCGTCCTTATTTAGGACTGATGTCCAGCCCAATCCCACTTGTCCATCAATAAAGGAGGTAAAACCGATCTCTTGTAACGTCACTAAGAGGTTTTTTCATTCATTTAATTATTATGCTATATAATAGAAATCATTATACGAGTATAACTAAGTTAAATACACAGAAAATGCTTGTTTTATTTTGAACTAGCGGTAGTTCATGGGATTGAGCTAAGTTTTTAGTTGTCAACGAATAGAAAAACTGAGCTTTTGCTTATCATTATTCTTCATAAGCACACCCACACGTAGTTACTGAATACTTAGATGTTCTCTCCTCAAGATACGTGCCTTAATAAACCATAAAAAAAATGAGGAAAATTCCAAGGACCCACAGTTAAGGACCGGTCTCAAAGGCCGACGGTCTTATAGACCAATTCCAAAAACAGAAACTACAAAGGTACATTCCTATTACGGGAATAGAACGAATAAATAAGGACTGATACAAATCTAATTAAAGGGAAACGATTCTTCAATTTTATTTCTAGCTTCAAGTAATTTCCTGACTCCCCGTCTGGTTGCGGACTCAGGAAGATGTTCATGTGACGGTTGTGTACTAGAAGGGTAACCTCCTTTCTTTTGACCTCTTTTTCCACGTAAGAGTATTTCCTCTCACGAAAACAGCTGATCTCACTTCTAAAACTGTCGCACATTAAAGACAGAGTTGTATGTTTACAAAATACGAAACCTCTTCAATATCCATATAAATAACATTCCATCACTCTTTCAACACACAGTATAGCAAAATTAAGCTACTTCTCATACCTCTAAATATTAATCAAAACGACTTAAAATTTGCTAATGTTATCATTAGACCAAAGTATCGAAAATGCCCAAATTATTTTGTTGTCAGCTGTCGATTCTCTCCTCTGATTTGATACGTCATGGCTATTTCATAGATCGCTCTTTTTGATAAAAAAAAGTACACTTATGCTCAGTTTCCAAAAAGACAGGAATACAATTTCTTGTTGATTCTTATATTGGCCAATGGCTATCTTATTATTTATATGAAGACATTTTGGATATCATACATAAATATAAATGTATGGATACGCTTTTAATAGAATATTACTTCGTAATATTATATATAATACAGTATCTAATAAAATACTATGTTGGATTATAAAACTATATACGATGGTGGTCAGAAAAGTTTCCAATTTAATAAAGATACAAACCATTTTTTCTGAATTTTTTTATTGATATTTTTCAACATAGTCTCCTTGCAACTCTACACGCTTCTCCCAGCGATGCTCCCATCTATTCTAACCCGTAACAATAGTACTTTATGTGTATGCTATTGTTTGAATCTATTTACAGGTTACACTTTCAACTATAAATGAAAGGTAGAACCTCAGTTTTGTTCATTTTCACAAAAACACTCATATTCATTCACTCAAGACGGATATATAATAACAGCTCCAGAATCGCTCAAACTTTGGTTAGTAACTCTCAACAGATGGTAGATAGATTTGACAAAAGAGACTAAAAAGGAAGGAGGAGACAAGATGGTTGAAATAAAAAGTAAACAAAAAATATGGATATGAATCATGTTCAGGATTCACGTAACCTCGATCAAAAATATAGGATAGAAATACCCTTCGTATATGATTAGGGTTCGTATGTTTGTTGTAAAATAACTTTTATAATTTTTCAGAGCATACTTTAAATATAAAGAAACTATGAACTATTGTTTAAATTGATAGTTTAGGTTTCTAGATAAATCTAAAGAAAAATACAAAACCTTATCCCAAACGTTGACTTGTGTTAAATTAAATTATATCAATCTTAGTCAAAAGACGTGATAACAATGAACTGTGAAAAAGAAGTTCAAAGCGCATACACGCAATTTTAGACGAATACGAATTAGAGATAAGAAAAAACATTCTTGATTGACATAAATGATTCCTCTTTTCCTTATAGCTCTTTAGATATGCGAACTTATAAATTTGCCAGCGCTGCCATCTTCACGTTGAGCTCGGGAACTTTTCACACCACTCTCGTCTATTTTAAAAATTGTGGAGAAATACTAGGACTGTGACAATCTAAGAGTACTTAAGAGATAAATAGCAGTTGGTAATATTGACTTATTTGCCTACCTACCAATTGATTTTGGACTTTTTTTCTGTTCCTTTTTGGAGCAAAGGTTGTGAGATATAAAAAAGGAAACAACGTGCTTAAGGACTCAAGATTTTGAAAATTTCAAAAGTAAGCTCCACCCTAATGAACATTGAACATAGTCAAATGTTTGTATGTATGTATGTACACTCCAACCCCCCTCCTTTATTCTTCTACTTCTCCTTCCTCCTCCTCTTCTTCACATTTTGTAGCAGCATACCCTCATATTTCTTCTTATTCTTCTTCTGAATAAGATAACAATCTCTCCAGAGATTTGTTTATTCTCATCAGGCTATAAATTTATATAATATGTACGTATTAAAAAGTAAAAAAAAAAAAAAAAAAAAAAAAAACCTTCATAGTAACTCAAGAAGGAAAAGAATAAGTGTTTATTTTCAAATGAAGTTTATTTTTTGTTTTTTTGCCTCTTTTTTTTATTTCCCGAATAAAAATAATAATTAATTTTCTTACTATTTTATTACTTTAATGAAGAAACCCGAGAGAGAAAGAAAGAGAGGCGTAGCTAAGAAATTGAAAAGTTTAAAGAATCTAGAATATATCATTATGACTATATATGCAGCTACTAAATCCAAATCAATTTTAGACCTCAATATCTTGGCAACCCTGAGGTCTATATTTACAAAAGTGTTCTAATTAGATACAACCTACAAACAGAGGCACGTCCAAGGACGCAAGTAACTCTATAGATAATTGTGCTACAGAGATTCAACTGAGTTTAACTAATTCTGTGTCATGCTAGAACTTTAATTTTAATGCAGTTTGTACAAATTGTGCAATTGGAGCCGGATTTATCCCAGAAAACATACTTTTATAACAAAAACGAAATGTGGTATCAAAGCTACTCGGATATGAACCTCTTGGGCAACTTTGTTAGGGCCGTCTTAGAGTGAGAGTGTGCCGATAATTGTATGCTTCCGTTCTGGACGCACGTCCAAGACTGCAAATAACTCAATAGATAATCGAGAAAGATGGCTTTAATTTTGTTTAACAGATCCAGTGACATGTTAGAATTTTAAATGGGTGTGATTTGCCCAAATCGGATAATTGTAATCGAAATTATTCTTGAAGTCCATTTTAAAACTGCTTTGAGACCCCAATTTTATACTTTATACAAGTTTGATACCTTTCATCATTTTTTGGATTGGGGATGGGGTTGCCCCAAAAATATACATACCTTAACATAAATAAGTTTATTGTATATACGAGGGTAGTCCGAAAAATTTCCGACCTAACAAATATACAAGACATTATTTCTGAATTTTATTTTTTTATTTTTCAACATAGTCTCCTTATATCTCTACACACTTCTTCCAACGATCCTTCCATCTCTGAAACCCGTACATATACTACTCGGCGTTTTTCTCTGGAAAAAAATTGTTCACAGAGGTGATTGTCTCTTTATTTGACAAATTTTTTTCCAGTTCTACTGTATTTTTGTTTCAGGGGTATAATGTTGCCACCAAGCTTTATTTGAAGTAATTAATTGGTTGCAAAAACTCGGATTTTTTAGGACTAAACAACACCAACAGAGCAATGACCGATTATGTTCATTTTCACAAAAAAAAACATATCAACTCACTCAAAAATCTGTTACAAAAAACTGTACGTCGTACAAGACAAAAACTTTGGTAACTAACTGTCAACAGATCTTAGATAGATGTGACTAGCTTCTATTTATAAGTGCTGCCATATTCACCTTGAGATCAGAAACTTTTAGACTACCATCGTATATATGAAGGGGAAAAAAAGTGGAAATGGGTGGGGGATGTGCCAGCGACGCCTCTGTGCACAATCTGTTGACCTGGAGTGTAGGGAACTATACAGGGGGTTCTTTGAAGTAGAAGCGGAAGTTATACTCAGATGTTCTTTTCTCAAGAATTAAAAAATAAAGACAACAGCTTTGGAAAGTTAAAAACCCAGTTCAGATTCATAACTAGAAAAGTTCATAACTCTTTATGACACATTTTATACATTTCTAAGTATGACCAAACCCTTTCCATTTTTATAAGACAATACTATTGAAGTTAGATAAGAAAAATTTACGATGATATTGTGAATAATTATTTTACCTTAGTTGGCAGACGTTATCGTTGCATTTATGTACTGTGAGTTGACAGGATCCAACGGAGTCGAAGGTTGAGGGATAACCAACGTTTTGGAAATAGGTTCCATTGTTTTTCGTGCTGTAACCACAGGATTTGGTAACTGTTGATTAGAAAAGGAAAGAGAGTGAGTGAGATTAATTTTAATTAATTAGATTGCATTCAGAATTAGTGGTTAAAGTGAGTGAAAAAGAATAGAAAATTGCCTTTTACACTCACAAACTTAAATACTTGAAAGAAAGAAATAATACTATGTAATTAATTTCGAAAGGAATTTGCAAACCACAAAAATAAAAACAAAAGAATTAACTAACCAATGTATGGTATTTATTCAATAACCAAAAGTAGTTTTACTTAATACTTTCAGTGATCAAAAGAAATCTGTTTCTCATTTAGGGATTATTAAACTGACCAAAGTGTCTCAGTTATTCATTGAAACTTATTCAAGTGATCACATCGTTGAACCAGACGGGATTTATTGTAAAATTGGTCAAGCCTATGACTGATTAAAAGTTGCAATGGATTGACCAAGTCTTATATAACACTTCAATCTTATATTATTTTAAATTATGTCTTGATCGATTATATAGATGAATTGTTCATGACGTCAATTGTGTTTCAAAATTGTGAACATCATCTGACAATAACGTCATATGAAGTAAATGTAACGCATAAACCATATTTGTACAACTCATAAATCAGGAGGGTCCATAACTTAAAACACAAAAAAAAATCAGTCCATTTATCGATAACAAAAAAACAAAAAACATTCCAGAATTTGAAAACGATTAAATTTCGGTCTAAGGTATAAGATCCCGATCTGGAACGAGATATACCAGTACAAATCACTTAAGACCAAACTGTATAAAAATGAGGTCTTGGACAAAATCTCAACGCAAATATATAAATATTAGCGTTTGGTTTTTTGTTTGAAAATCCTAGACCAACAAGAGACCCTTATGACTTTTAGTAGACCTGTCTTGGAGTCCTGCTCCCACATATAAGACCTTCCATTGCAAAATTTGTAGATCCATGACATTCCCTGGGTCCTCATTGACGATTTGTTGGATTCTGGCCACGAATTCCGTCGTCCAGAGACAGACACTTAGACCTCAGCCGCATTTCTGTTGCCTTAAAAACACCATTAGATGGATCAATTTCACTCCTAACCTAGTGTACGAACGTCTCAAAGAGTATTAAAGTTCGAGCAATCTTTATGTTTTCGCTCCCGGCGGAGATTCTAAAGAGGGCTCCGTACCTTTTCCAAATATTTAGGAAACGAATTTGTCGTCCATTATTCAATTTTTCCCAACTGGTGCAGGTTGGAACAAACTATCATAGATAGCTTCTACACCCTATATGTTCGACATGATATTTTTTGTTATAACTAGGATTAAGGTTGTATTATGTACTACTTGTATAAGCTTTTTTTAAGATCTGGAAAATTCCGTGGATGTTTATTATGACTTGTTAAAGTTCGGGTACCCGAAGTTTGTTCGGATCTTTCCAGATAATACTAGTTTAGTTATAGTGTACCCGAGTACTTTGGATCCGGGTCGAAGACCCATCCTACCTCTAGTGAAGAGCCCTAAACCATATTATAGTATTCATAATAATTGTTTGCCTTTCTTAAAGAAAAAAAAAGAAAAACTGACTGTTGAGAACAATACAATACAATAATGGCGATAGGAATAATAACACTACTAAGTACATACAATAGAAAATAATGTCTAAGAAAGAAGGGAAAGAAGAAGAAAAGAAGAACTTCTACATAGTATTATTCTTATTTTCTTCCCGATATTTTTTTGTACAGGGTGCACTAGATATCTATGCCACAAAAGGGATTTTCTCTTAACCTTCTGAACTAAAGTCTTACTGGGTCCTAAAGTTCGAGGCTACATTTGGTCATAGTTTACTCTTTAATTCCTTGGCAAATCCTGAAATTCCTTCTTGATCTGACTGATAAATTTATCTTCGGTGTTGCTGAGGGTTCGGTAAGTTTGTCGTCACGATCAAACCAAAACACAAAATCCATTGGATTAAGATTCAGCGAGTTTGGAGGCCAAAATTCCGGCGAGATGAAGTCATCAAAATTGTCTTGGGAGCCATTTGTCAATTTATATTGATGTGTGGAAGGGAGCCGAGTCCTGTTACCCATGTAAGCCCCCGCTAGCAACTATGTCGATTCAGAGCTTCACTTTGGTCTCTAAGACGTACAAATAAGCATCAGTGTTGACCTTGAGACCTAGCAGGAACACATCAAGAGTTATGACGTGGCCTTCGGAGCTAAGTACTCAATACTCTGGGAACATCGTTTGCATGACGACAGATACATCATTGGGACATAGCGCAAACCACCAGTTGTTCTGGTTGTCTACCTTCTTGTCCTTGGAAAAAAATTACATCGTCTTAAAAAACCAGAGCATTTTTCCGTTAAGTGGGTATTTGAGGTGGTTGTGGAGCTTTTGGTAAAGCTTTAAGTACTTTTTCTTAGCCTTTATGTCAAGACCTTTGCCATTCCTCTTCTTGTTTGAGAAATAACGAAGGTTTTCGTGAATGAAGAGCCAGATCGACTACTCTAACCGGCCAAATTTACAAGCAACTGCACTGATGGACAATTTGCTGGGTTTGGCCACGAATTCCAGCGAAACTGTAACTTCGACCTTTGACTTTAGTCAGCATTGCTGTTGACTCAAAATCATCTTTAGAGCCCTCACATTCCCTCCTAACTTTGCAAACGAAGGTCCCACAATGTCCAAGAGTTCGAGTAATTGTCATGTTGTCGCTCCCGGTGCGGATTGCAAAGAGGAGGGTTCCGTACCTTTTCTAAATATTTAGGACAACAAATTTGTCAAATGATTCCATTTTCTTCCAACTCGTACAAGTTTGAAAAAGCTATCTAACATATATATATCGGCTGCCTATGTGTCTGCGTTTGCCAAAGAGTGTGCTACAAAATGGCGGCATAGATAGCTTACGCACTCTGTATTTATTTTTCTTCTAAGACAATGAATGCATTTGTATGTATATTTATGTATAAATATAATAACTCGCCTTATTGTTATTATATTTCAGTAATTATTATTATGATAATTATTCCGGGTGTTGGTTTGGCAAATTTTCATTCTATTTATTGTTATTTACGACAAGAAGAACAAGAAGAAAGAAACAAAATAATTTTTAGAAAGAGCGTTTAATATTTACACAATGGATGGATGGATGAAGGGGCATTCAGCAAACATTCACGTGTGTAAATGAATAGATAGGGAACGGTCACTTCATGAATTAAGGGGGCGGGGGTGAATATGTGGGGATTTAATTAGATAAAAAATCATCTGTAAAAAACGAACAAAAAAATGTGATACGTGGGCTCTGAACAAAAAAACAAGCTAGAATGGTTATTAAATTTGAATTCTAATACGAATATTTGACAAATTATAGCAATATTATAGCTGTTATTAAGATATAAATTGTACTTAAAGTAGCCAAAATTTACAATGACAATAAAAAATAAAAATAAGAAATTTATAGATTTTATGGTTAAAAGGGGCGGGTGATATCTGGGGAATTATAAGTCTCTGAAATCAAATATTGGTTATAAACTATTTAATCTAAAAAAAAATTTTAATCCCATTAATTTGAATACATATCCTATAATTGATTCAAATATGTCTATGAAATATTGGACTGTATGGGAACATAATAAGAAGTAATAAAAAAAATAGAATTAGGGTAAAATCCAAGCCATGCGACGGAAAATGTGAATAGTGTTGTAGATCCGTGTAACAGTGAATCTTCCATAATGCCACTTGTTTCTGTCTATGCCCGACATACTTGGGGGTTAAAAATTTGAACTCATTAGGGGCCCATGAAAATGGAGTTTTTTGCCAATTGGGGTAAAGGCTTCAGCGAAAAGGGCAGTATCAAGGTGGATTCTAGTTGGCAACAAATTATCAAACAGAACAGGATATACTTGGCTTAAATCAGATGATTGTAATACTTCTTATAAAGAATTGAAATAAAGCGTACAATACGAAATTACTTTTTCCCCAAACTAATAATATAGAAAATGGTTGTATTTGAGCCATTGAATGTAGGTAGTTAGAAAATAAGTATGTAGAAGCAATGAGTTTGTATGAGAGGAAATCCTTTATACGTGAATGTTTGATCGATAATTATGTAACTTGGTTGTTTCTTTCTCTGCTCTTTTGAATATATATTATAAATATAAACACTTATAATCGATATTTTTCACTTTCTTAGACAACTGAATAAATTTCATATAGATTTCAATCATTTCTCTCTGGGTCATTTATATTGTACATAGTATCAAGCTACAATAATACAAGTGAGCATGATTTCTCTCAAAAGTGACTCTACAGGGACCCAAAACTTGCAGTAATAGTAATTTTTGAAGCAAGACACAAGCTCCAGTATTCCTACCAGTGTTTGAACTTGAAGTGTCAAAACAAATCTTTTGACATAGTATATAATGCCCCATTCTTACATCGTTTTGAAAACAGCTGTATTCGGAGGTTATTTTTTTTATAAAATCAGCTTGTACTAAATTTTCAATGCAATATTTTTTTATTAGACAAAATTTTTTGATTTATTTTATAAAACTTGACTATAGAGGTTTTTCCTAAAAAAGGTCATCAAGGTTAAAGTCATCAAAACTGACACTTATTTTTTATTAATCTAAGTAAAAAAACGTTTTTGGAATTTTTTTAGATAGCAGTACCCGCTCATTGGCTGTGATACACAGGTGAACTGACAGATAGGCAAAACAGCTACATTTCCTTTAAATACTTTTATGGTTCTTTAAGACATGTAAAAAATAATTTATCATACACATTTATAAAAAAAATTCTAATAGAAGTTTAACATAACTAATTTTTTAAATTTTACTAACAAGCTGTCATGTGTAGTATACAGATGATATTAAAACAAAATCACATTTTTTTCCCAAAATATGTAAAATTTCAAAACTTTCTGGTCGTGGACCTACCTCTAAATATTCATAAAAATTGTTCAAACTTTGTGTATCGTATTTTTTTATAAAAAGGAACGCAATTGAACCCTCAATTTTGTACTTTTTCAAGAAAAAGTGATCTTATTGGCACCCTATTGGACATCATTTGTGGCTCATCAGATCATCGTCTTTAATTGATGCCATCTCGGGGGCTCAAAATTTAATAGTTTCACTATGCAAAATGGACAAATTTTTTATGCTAATGATAAAATAGTGTTATTTGAATTTAATCAAAGTAATATATACTGAAAATTACTTTGAAATGTCTAAATTTTTACTAATTATTATATTCTTTTTGGATCGATTATGGACGAAAAAAAGTAGGACAATTAGAGACAAATATCTTATTCTTTCGATTATAATAGTTAATTTTTATCTACAGTATGAAAAAAAGATATAATAACATAGTTTTAATACATATTAGTGTCAGATATATAAGAAAACGCGATCATAAGGGAGATCAATCTTTGATAGGGAGTAAAGCTTAAGTCCTTTTATCTGTTGGTCCCATTTTGACATGATAAAATAGTATACTACATTCCGTAATGTTAATGAAAAAAGGAGTTTTTATTGTTATCAAACTTGGATGTTTATGCCTCTCCCAAAATGGGCAACAACAATTATGACGTCACATGAAAACGCTTTATTGAGAGATTGATTTTTGATTGAGAGGTTTAGGTCAATTTATTTGTGTGTCCCATTTTGAAATGATACAACAGTTGATCAATTTCCTTAATATTAATAAAATAAAATGGTTTATTTTGTTTTAAAACTTGGTTTTTTAGGGCTCAAAAATGACTTACAACAGTTTTGACGTCACATGAAAAGGCTTTATACTAGAGGGATAGATTTTTGATAGAGTGTAAGGTTCAATTCCATTTATTTGTTTGTCCAATAATAATATTAATATTAATAAAAAAGGGAATTTATTGTTATAGGTGCCCAAAATGGCTGACATCCCATAAATATACAGGCAAGAAAAAGTTTGGAAAAAAATGAAATTTAACTTATTTTTTAGTTACCTTTGGCTTTATCATCAGGTTACACAGTAATAAGGCTATTAAAATGAAGAAAAATTAAAGTTCAATATGGAGAAAAGCATTTATTTGTACAAAAATCAAATAATTTTTGTTTAAATTTTAGCTTCATAAAAAAAAAAATCCCTTTGCCGCTTTAACTGCTTACATACTTTTGGCATTGTTGCTGTTAGTTTTTCAAAATAGGCAGGTGTGATATCATTCCATAAATTCTTCAAAATGTTCCACAACTCTTTCTTACTTGTGAGGCACTTTTCCCATAATTTTCTTTCAAGGTATTCCCACAATAGCACTATTGGCTTCTAATCAGGAGATTGAGCTAGCCATTGCATAATAGATAAGATGTGAGAGGCTTCTATCTTTTCCAAGAAGTATTTGCAGAGCTTGGATGTATGTTTTGGGTCGTTTTCTTGTTGAAAAACAAACTTCCTTCCAATCAATCTCTCTCTAGAAGGAATGGCTTGCGTCTTCAGGATAGAATGATAACCATTCTGAAGGAATTAAATACCAATCTCTCATACTTGCCAGAGAGAAACATTACATATGAAATTAAGCCTGACCAAAACTGCTGAATTTTTGATGACAAATAATTAAACAATACATTATGGATCTATTTTTTTCCATATTAATTCTCACCGGGTATTGATAAAGTCATAAAAATTTATGATAATGACGGAAGAATATTTTTTTTTTGTAAACTTTTTCTTCCCAGTGTATATAAAAGGATGACTTGAAGAAAAAAAAAAGATGAAAATTATGATGCAATAATAATCATTTGTATTCTGTTGAGTCTGATACATAACATTTTGTTTGGTAATGTTTTTGATGGATGGGCCCCAATGGTTTCATATAGTATATTATACGTATTATGTTATATTATTGGCCATGAATTATGAAATTGTACATAAATTTTAACTATATTTATAGTCTATATGTTAAGGGTGGCTCTAGTCTTCTTAATAATAAGTATAATGATAGACGTCATCAATAATCCTTCAAAATAAGGCTTTAAGAAGAAGAAGAAAAAAAAAACATCAACTAATAGAAGATACGCTACTTTGGATTACTTTTTTTGATATACATACATGAGAGGATTTGAATTAAGTATGTATGTATTTAAGGCAAATCCCTTGTATTTATATATATATATATTTTTTTTTTTGGTGGGGGGAGGGGGAATCCTTGAGATCTACTGCTTTAGGTATACTCAGGTGGATAATAATGGATGTTTAACAATGATTCTATAGTTATCTACATAAAAACATAAGAAAATGAGTTTATCTATTTAAAATTCAATTGTGAAGACTGCTTTCTAAAATAGTTTAGACTAGAACATGTGTGGTGCATCAACATACAAATAATCTTGAATGAAAATAAAGAAAATCCTAATTTTTTTTTGTACTTCATACACACACAGCCTAATATGTCAGAGACATCTGAGTAGGGGCTCATTATTCAAGTTACTAGTATGAGTTAAGGTAGTCAATCATTTTAGGTATAACTTAGAACTTTTATTTGATATAAGAAACTTATATTGACACCCATATGACTCTTTTCAACCTTTAAAATTTATTAATTTATCATTCTTTTATTGTGACGATCAATTTTGTTTAATTTCGGTGCAATTTGCGACACACGCAAAAAGGTTAATGAGGGTATGAATACAAATGTACTAGATAATCAATTTAGAGAAAACCATTCTAGCTTGTTTTTGTGTTAACGGCATATATACGTGTAAAGTCGTGACTAGTATTGTTAAATATAGACATCTACTTTAAGTGCAACTTGTGGGTACTCTCAAGGGTTAATAAGAATAGGTTTTTCTATAGGAATCGAGGACAATTCGGAAAGGATACAAATATAATCTACACTCAAATATGAAAAAAAAAAATATTCTAACTGAAATTTATGTCGACGGGCCAAATAAATACATTCATGACAATATTTTAGACATGTTAGATTCCATTATAACCTTTTTATGCAAATTAAGAGGATGAATGGAGAATTTCAAGTATTTTAAATATAGTTTAGAACATTTAGTTGATTTAAGAGACTGATATAGCCCTTTTCAAACATATATATGCGGTGTATCAACATATAAAACAATCTTAAACACTAGTGGAAAAAAGGATAACATCCAAATTTATTTTTATACCTAATATATTTACATACATCCACATGTTTCATAGACATATGACTCAACTACAACGCCCTATTACTGAAACGAATGGAGCAACATAGCTCCATGGACAATGCACCCTATATAAATTATTCTGTTAAACTCAATATGCGTAGGGTATTCCTACAGAAGGAAATGCACTTTATGTACAGGGCAGGGCAGTAAAACGTGGACTGTTAATTTATGCTTTTTTCTCTCCTTCCTATGAAAATTTTAAAATGATTATTCTTGGGTATTCTGTTAAACCGTCCTTTTTACATAAACAAACTATTCTAATCATTTAGTTACTTCATCATGAACAGCGAGCAACAAGCAAAAATGCAGCACCTTTCAGATCTCCTAGATACTGTGAGGAAGATTACGGACATTGTTAAGTGTTTTAGGGAGCCTGGTTTTAAAGTTGGCCAAGATGGAAAAAAAAAAATGGAAAAGACCTCTCCAGGATGTCATAAAGTGAAGGCATAATTTAAAGAAAGATACGAAGTTCTTTTGAAGATGGGAGAAGAATTTAAAGCAAACTAATTCGATGAATAGCCTCACCAATGACTTCTCTGTAGCTCCTAAAACCATAAGAAGGGATATAAAAACCAACTTGGGATTAGTTTCTTTCCCAAGTTCCTCACACCACATTCTTACAGGGCATGAAAGCCAGGAGGCTCGAGAGGTGCAAGAAAATCCTGACATGGATCAAGGAAAATGGTTCAATTGTGTTCATCAATTCCACAAACGCCGTAACGATTGCTGGCTTGAGAAAACACAAGAAGAGGTCAAAAGGGTGTATCACACCAAATATCCGGCTCAAACAATGTACTTAGGCGTTGTGGCATCTAATGGAAAGAAGGTGCCTCCGTTCTTTTTCAAGGCTGGACAGAAAATCGGCCAAGAGGCTTACTATTAGGTGCTTAGGGGCACCATCTTTCCATGGCTGAAGACTAACTACCCAGAGGGTAACTATGCGTTGAATCTGGACGGCAACCCTCTCACACGTCTTCCAAGTGCCAAAAGTTCTAAGCAGATAACATAGCTCGATTCTGGTTCAAAGATATATTACCCTTCCTCACCAAATTTGAACCAACTAGACTTTTCTTTATTGAGCATTTTGGAGGGAGAAACCAATAGGACTTCACACTCAAATGTGGACTCACTGAAGTCCTCCATAGTAGCTGCATGTGACAATTTGTCAAAGGAGTTTGTCATATACTCCTGCATGGCCTCAGGCAGCGTGTAAAGGCTGTGATTGATAATGAAGGTAGCCATATTGACTGAAAAAGTTTTGCAAAAACCTTGTCTACATGTTTTGTTAACATTTTTTTACCTATTATTAAAAATATAAATTATTTTTGTCTATCCAAATCCATCTCTTAAGTCCACGTTTTTCTGACTTGCCCTGTATGTGTACTTCAAAGACAATTCCTTTGAGTCAGGTAGAGTAATTTTTATATTAAAATCTGTACTCCTAATTAGTTAGTGCTACTCCATCATCCCTCAATTTTGAGAAACATCATTATAGCTTACTTTTGTGTTGACGAGCCACATATTGTATATATGTATATATTCAGCCCAATATTTCATAGACATATATGAGTCAATTATAGACATTGTATTCAAATTACTAGGATGAGCCAAGGATATAGTAGAATTCAAACTATTGTTGAGAACCTCTGATATAAGAGGCTCATATTGGCAACAATTTTGCTCCTTTAAACCATTTTATAAATATTTTATTGTGATTATC
The DNA here is from genome assembly GCF_016086655.4 of Lepeophtheirus salmonis. Classification (NCBI taxonomy): domain Eukaryota; kingdom Metazoa; phylum Arthropoda; class Copepoda; order Siphonostomatoida; family Caligidae; genus Lepeophtheirus; species Lepeophtheirus salmonis. The sequence goes on from NC_052141.2 coordinate 5,223,502, forward strand.
AATTTTAGCTACTATAATGTAGAATCTGCAACATAACCCAAGGGTTAATAAGAATAATTTGTTGATAAAAATTGAGGGTAACTTATCGATAATTACAAATGTAATCCACACTAAATTTTGAGAAAAAATCATTCTAGCTTGCTTTTGTGTTGATGGGGCTAATTATAATGTACATTCTTATTACAATAAGTATAAAAACTATACTCTTCAGTCTTCATCTTGTAAAAGAAGAAGACTATTATCAAAGTCTTTGAGCTGTCAAATACTTAATAGTAATAATAGCCACGATGACGCGGTGGAGACGGTAACAATAACGAGCTTTCAATGCATTTTTTTCTATTTTTTATAAATTTTGACATTCCCCCCCCCCTCACCTCTATTTTATTTTTGTTGTTATTTTCTTTATTCATTTACATCATAAATACTAGTGTTGGGGCTCATTCTGGAAAACAATCTGAAACCGTTATAATTTTAACAATTTGGTCCTACATTGATCTGGACCAGTAGTACTGGAACCATAGGGGCCGTTGCTCCCTCCCTTAAATTTTGCCGAGTTTTTTTATTTATCACAAGAGGAAGAGGTTATTTCGACTAAAATTTATCCCATTATAATTTTCTGGAAAAAAAATAAGGGTACACCCTTTAAGATTGCCTGCACTTATTACTTTCTCTTTTTATCTCAAAATTGGAGACAGCGATGGTGGAAAGTTGATATTCAATCCTCGCAACCTTTTAATAAAAAGTAAATAAATTCACTAAATGAACTGACGCGAATAAATATATTATTGGAGTAGGAATAGAGGTTCTCTGAGTTAATCCGTGGATTGAGGGATGAGGCCGGAGAAGATCCCATCTCATTATATAAAGCAATACTACTTTTTCTACGATGTGATCGCCTCCGACCTCATCTCTCAGTCCATGGAGAAACTCACAAGTTCTCCCACATAATGATACCTTCCATTTGCTTTCACCATCCTCCAAAGTGCTAATATTCCGAATATCTATAAAGGCGAGATGAAATTATAAAATTTCGACTTTCTGCTATGACTGTATCCAATTTTGCAATAAAAAGAGCAAGTATGACGTGAGGGCAAACTTGTACCAAAAATTAAATCAATTTCCTTATTTTTTTTAAATTGTCTCTTCTATAAAAAATTATTTGTTGTCAAAAGAAACCAACAAACACGAAGGTTCACATAATGTATTTGAGGCTAGGATTTGATCTGAAATTTGGAATCTTGTATCTTCATTTTCATACAGTTCAATTATTTCTTCCACAATTCTTTGTTTTCTCACTTCCTCCCTAAATATAATATGTTATTTAACCTTGGCTCAAGGAGGGTTGAAACAGCCAAAACCTTCATCTCGTGAAATTTGTAATTGTAACAATTATCTAGACCGAATCCACCTATAGATGAAAACCAAAAACAAGTATACAGAATGGGTCAGAGTAAAAAAAAAAAGAAAAGGCAACACGTGTGGAATCTCCTCCACGCCGGGAGCAGTGCCAAGAAGGCTGCAGACAGTTGGCATCTCCATCTGGACTGCCAACAATATCAATAATTAAAATACGGCCCCATACAGCCAAGAAAAATGAAAACTTCTGCAGCAATAATATAGCTGCTTTCTGGCCTGTCTCCATGTGGCCCTCCTCCATCCCTGATCTCAAACTCCTGGACTAAGTAGTTTGTGACATCTTGGAGAAGAATATACCTCGCACCTCTTTTACAATTTGGGATTCGCTCAGGCCATCCTTAATACAGCTTGATACACCATAGACCCAGCCTGCATTGTCAAGAGCTACCGGCTTGTATAGGGTGTTATTGTCCTTAAAGAAGGGTATATTGAATAACAAATATATTGTTAAAAATAGCATAATTCTGTACCAAGAATATGGCTGACTTCTGGGCTGTCTCTATATGGCCCTCCTCCAGCCCTGGGATTAAACTCCCAAGTCTTTGCAGTTTAGGGCTAGAAGGTTCACACCACAGGGTTTGGGGCTCAGGTATAGTTGGAATCCTTACCGATTGTTTATTTAATTCCGAACTTTTTTATAATTATTAGAGCCCACTAAAAATCATACAACTCTGAGACCGTCTAGGAATTTCAGGCCAAAACCCAACACTAATGTACATATATATATACTTCGTTAAATGTCAATGGTTTTCTTTTTTTTTAAACAAATTTCTTATGTATTTATTTTCTGCAAGCATTTCATCACTTGCTCTGACATTTAACAGAGCAAATGCTTAATTATATATTATCTACTTTTTACTAACACACAGACAGTATGTAGCTGTTATACGTTTATTATTATTATTATTATTGAGAGTAAGAGAGGGACCAAGCTGACTGTTAAGAAGAAGGTAAAATACATTTTACACACACAGGCGTAACAGATGTCATACTTTGTATCTGCTCCAAAGAATATTATATTTGTTGCTCTAAATATTAGTTTTATTTATAAATTAGACTGCTTCAAAATATAGGCAGAATTAAATTGGGAATAAAAACAGCATTTTCTCATTATTTTGATTAATTTATGATCATTTAAATAAGTAGTAGACACTATTCAGATGACAAAAACATAAATAAAGTATTGTGCTCGCTCCATGTCATATATTTTATTACTGTATGTATGCATGAGCGTTGCTTACTTATTAGTAGTTTTTTTTTACATACCCAATGATAGTGCTACATTCTTGCATTTATTATTGATTATTATTAGCTAGTTATATGTCTTTTATGAGTCACCAGGGAAACTTCAAACTAAATCACAACTCGATACATTTTCTGTAAAATACAATTCATATCATTTTTGGTTTCAAATACGAATATATCAAGCATTTCGTGTCAAACACACAATTTTGTTCTTTTAATGGATATTATCAAATTATGTAGAATATTTTTCTGTTCTCGGTAACCCAAAATTTTTGGTGCGATCTGTTGTTCCAAATGTTTGGAAAAGGCATGGAGCCCTCCTTCGAATCCGCACCCAGAACGACAAAATAACAATTGTTTGAAATCTGGGACTCAGTGAGACATTCGTTTGCAAGGTTAAAAGGAAATTTGAGGCTTCTAAACGAATTGGTTCTCTTCCACACCTCGAAAAAAAGTCTCAAATGACTCGAAGACAAATTGGAAGACTTCATATCGTCGTACTTTTAGCCTACAAACTCGCAGGATCTTAATCTTATGGATTATTTGTGTTGAGATCGATCAAACGACAAACCAACTAGACCCCCTACAACACCTTATCAGTCAAATCAAGAAGGAATTCCAGGATTTGCTAAGGGACCAAATGGCGAAAGCCTGATCCCAATTTTACCCTCGTATAAAGGCTCTAATTGATGTCGGAGGTGATTTTATCAAATAAAATTAATCAAGCTTTCAGATTATAGTTTTATCTTTTTAATCTGATATCTGGTAAGAGAGAAAATTATGTTTGAATAAAAATAAAATTGCGGCACAGATAGCTTGAGCACATTGTTTATATTGAGACCGAAAAAAAGGTCCAGTATATGAAAACAATTATATTTCAGTCTACGGTCTAAGATCGCGATTTGGACTGAAATATCTGTCTAGAAAATATCCATAAAGACCGAACTGAAAAAAAGAAGTTTGATTTTTGACTGAGTCTCAACACTAATTGTGACTGCAATTCTGTAACAGTTTAAAATATAGTTGTATGTGTATATATAATAGGAATCTTGTTGTTCTCTGCTCTGTCTTTTATAACCTAGCACTACTTTTATAAATATACAACCACCACTAATTAAATGGTTTTTGCGTGAAAAGAATTTGCAGTGTTTAATTGCAAAAATAATAACAATAACAAAAAGTATAATAATAATGGTTATAGCACTAATAGGTTTATAATTGTTGGCATGATCATCATGGCCCAGGTTTGTCGTTGAGTTTACATACACAGTTCATTTGACACGAAATTAAAAAACAAAAACCATATTATATATTTGGCAATAAAAGCCTCTAAAGTTAATTAGGGGCCATTTTAAAGTAATACAGAGTGTCTACGTAAAAACGTCCGGTGGAATTGTTTCATATTGGATAACAAAAATAATAAAATATTTATAAAGTCAACACAAATGCAACCTAGAAGGATTTTTATTAAAATTGAGTGTGGACTACATTTAATTTCTTTCACGAATTATCCTTAATTTCAACTAGAGTAGGTTTGCATGATAAAAAAAAAAGTTTATGTAATAGACTGCGTTTAATCAAATTTATTTATTATTCTTTTTTCTTCCAATTTTCTCTCAGCTAAAGTACACCAGTAACAAAAAAAAACCGTTCCGAATTCATCATAACTAGAGTAGGTTTCCCCGGCGTTGCCCGGGACATTAATAAATTAGAATTAATAATGAATTCTTCTCCTTAATATAAAACAAAAAAATAAGAACCGTAAAATTTTAAGAAATGATTCTTGTTATGTTGGTGTTAGTATGTATCTTATAATTCATATCAACCCTTTGGGTGTGTCCTCAAATTCCACTTTGAGACTCACAAATTGATCGTCACAATAAAAGAATAAGAAATGAATATTGGGGCCAAAATCAGTCTTTAAAATCAAATAAATATTTTATATGTAGAAACTATAGGTAAAATTCATGGGGCTCTTACATCTTCCCACCAATGTGAATAATATGCCCTTAATTGACTTATGTCTATGAAATATTAAGATGTATGAACACATGAAATTTAATAAAATAGAGCCAGAAGTGAGGATGTGATCAAGGATAGTAGATAACTTTACATAAAATAAAATGTTTTCTCAAATTTATTTTTGATTTGCCTATTAAATAAATAGTTATAAGCAGTGATGAAAATCTAGTGTTTTATTTAGCTGGCCCGTTTTGTTTTTGTTCTTTTTTGGAATTGGTACTCTAGAGAATGAATTTTCTTTTCCATAGGAGCGGTTATTATTATTTAATTTCTGAGTGGTGAATATCCTTTCCTAAATAGATTCAATTATATTCCAAACCTAATTTTACATTCGTGTGTGCTTTTAAAAGATGGAGCGTAACCCTTAGGATTTGTTGCAGAGTTATAATTGTAAGTCATTTTTGGACTCAGAGTAAGATTAAGAATCGACATCAGAGTAATGTGAACAAATGTTCTTTCTTACATCTTTTTCTCTTTCATCCCTTGTCACAGCTGATTTTAGCTGATCTAATGAAACAGCATTGTCAGGGTTACCATTTAGATCTTTGGGTCTTTTTTTTAATATATCCATTCTACAATGAATTTTTATCATTTGACAAAAACAATTAAGCCACAGAGGCCCCATTTTTTAGGAATTTTTATAGTAATAAAAAAATGGAGATAAAAATTTTCGAATATTTTCTGTCACATTTGCCTTCTATCAATAGGCTATTTTGCAAAAAACAAAGTGTATTCTGATTTTTAATTTCTTCTAAAAAAGAGTTGTTTTTTTTTGTTGAAATTATCTAAAAAACCTCCCCCATACCACAAAGACATTTTTCGGATGCACCTGATGACGTCACAATTATATCATTTATCCTCACACATTCAAACAACAGTTTAAAGTTGAGGTAATTAGGAAATTTTTAGTGTACACATCCTAAATATCTATGAATTAAACACTCAACCTCTCATGTTGATAATACAAAAAACAACACAACCTCGATTCATCAATGACAAATAATTATATATAATTTTTTTTTTTTTTGTATAAAAAAATCAACGTAAAAAAGGTTTAATAAAATAACTAAATATATAATTAAAAGTGGGCGAGGAATGCTTTGAAAACCTACAACAAAATTTGTGTGGGCAGTGATGGGCGAAGGGATGGGTAGAGGGGGAAATATTATAACCCATTTCATATGAAAAAAAATATATTATGTATATGTGGGGGAAAAATATTTATATATATTTCTTTACTTACAAGGAATAATTGAGTCAAAATAAATATTATGTTCGAATCATCTAAAAGATTCTTGGAAAAATTCATTTTCCTGAAAAAACAATTTAATTCTTTTTTTTATTTTACTTGTAATAAACTTTATATACTAGTATATATATATATAGATATTATATAGGTATACAAAATGATTAGAATGACTGTTGGTTCATAGACGTAGATATAAGAGGTACCCACGGACGGTAGTAGTAATCTTGTATTACCCAAAAAAATCCGAGATATGAACCCGATTCTGTTACATAAACTTTTTGCAGGTTTTAAAAAAGATCCGACGGATTTTTTGGATCTTAAGAAGCTTATACAATGTAGATTTTCTTAAACCTAATTTAAAATAAAGATATTATCTATATTGAACGTAGGATCTCTATTTATGTTGATTAGTTTTTAAAGCCACATCTATATAAATAATTCCATCGTGCACGTCGTTACCTTTATTGTATCACTCGTACTTTTCTCCAAAAAGAAACAGGGGAAAAGACCAAAAATGAGTTGGTAGTAAGTCCATTCCTGCTCACTATGGAATTATTATTTAAAGCATGGTCTCACCTGTCATTAACTCTATTTTATCACTCAACCTTTCCACCGAAAAGAAACAGGGGAAGAGGGTAAAAATCAGTTGGGAGTTAGCCAACTCTTTTGCAAGAGAGGTTGCAATATACAATAAAGATAATGATGTTACCAGTGTTATTACAACAATAACTATATAATACTCTAAATAACATTGAGTGATTCATTGGTTCGACGTCAGTAATTAGTAAAAATATAACAGTAATTTGTATCCTATTTTATTTAATTAAGTCCGGACTCATAAAAAGTACTTAAAACATATTTATCTACTTGAAAGGCATAATTGAGTCGAAATAAATGTAAGGTTGACTTATTGTAGTGGAACGGACAAAAGTAGGATTATGCCTCATTGCCCTGTGAACCTTTCCCTTTTGCCTGTATCCTCATTCTTTAAGTCATTAGGTTGATTTTTGGTCGAGTATTGGACAAAGAGGACGTATGAAATCATACTCCCCAAGATACTCGTAAAAGGATACTAATAATAGGGCAATGAGACAAAGTTCCACCTACTATGTTATAATCATCGAAAAAAATTATAGGAAAAAAAAACAATTTAATTCATTTTTATATTTTACTTGTAATAAACTTTATATATATCTTATATAAAATGACTGTTGGTTCAGAGGGAAGGTTCAATAGTAATAGTTATAATAATCAAAATTAATTTTTCTTGACTCTTTCTCATCGTCCTTGGCCTGTGTGTATATTGTACATATTATATACTTGAAGTTCACTTACTTAAATATTAATTTCCTGGTTTATTTTTAATTATAAAAGCTATTTTTTCGTTTCGTTATTATTATTTTATTATTATTATTATTGTGTATTATTGCTATAACAAGAACCTTTCTCTTTCTTTCAATTTCATATGAATATGATATGAATATAGTACCGCTTATCTGGCCATTATTTCACTTTATAGCCAAATAATATGGGGTGCGTCAACATAAAAAATCAAGAAAATCTCAATTTATTATTTGTCTATAAAGCCCAATATTTCATAAATTAATCTAAAACCGAAACATGTAGCAACTGTCCCCATTGACACTACAAATAGTGTAGCTAATAAAAATTTGAATATTTTTGGTACATCAGCATTAAAACAATCTAGAACAAAAATAAAAAAAGAGAAAATCCCAATTTATTTTTACATCTTTCATAGATGCATTTAGCTCAATATAATAGATTATTGAACTTCCGGAAAAGAAAGTGCTACTTTGGGTCAGAGAAAAGTTTGGAAATAACTATATTTTCATTCAAGACGGAGCTCCGGGTCATTGTGCCGTTAAAACCAAGGCCTTCATGAGATACAACTTTCCAGACTTTTGGGACCTCAGCCCCTTGTACTACTCAATCCAGGCGCGTCTGGAGGAGAGGGTGTGTGCTACTCCTTACAAGAGTGTACAGTCTCTAGAAGCTTCAATCAGGAAAACGTAGACCAAGCTCGATTCTGGCTACATAATCAAGGTCTACAAGGAATTTAGGCCCTCGTATGGAGGGATTTCTTAGAGCTGAGGGCTCACATATAGAATAATAGTTGGCCCGAGTACTCTTGTCCGATGATTTTGTCAAATAAATGTACTCACAAAACTTCTCGTTTAAATTTTACTCTTGAAAAATTGGAATAAATTGTGTACTACAAAAAGATCAACCCTGTATTATTTTATTATATAAAAAAAATATATAAAGCCCAATATTCCATAGACATGTTTGAGTTTATTATAGGCCCTAATTATTCAAATTACTGGTATGACTTAAGATACCTTGGAATTTTAACTTTATTTTATTTAAGAGAAATATATTGACCCCTTGACCCCCAATAGGGCCCCTCCTAATCAAACATGTCAATTTCTTATTTTTTGTTGGGACAATATTTTTTTTTTGTGGGTACAATTTGCAATTTACAGTACACCCGATATGTTCATTTTGATAATTTGGTGATAGAATTGAAGAATACAAATGTAATCCAATCTCAATTTTGGGAAAAATCATTCTAGCTAAGTTTAGTGTTAACGGTCCACAAATATACTAAATAATTAAAATATATCCTCTTCCATAGCCAAAATATTTTATATACACATTTGAGCCAATTATACGCTTATTATTCAAATTTGTGAGATATTTATTTTTCTGTTCGATCTCAAGTTATTAATTCTAAAAATATTTGGACCAATATCTCGGTCCAGACTACGAAATCAGACCGTAGAATGAAATTAAATCGTTTCCAAATAATCGTGGATCAATATTTTCGGGTCTCAATCTATAGAACAATTTTCTCCCTTCTCCTGTTTTTGAGTAGTAGATATGTTTTAGGGAACAAAATTTGACAAACAACTGACGCCTTCAACAATTCATCTATCAAATGAGTCTAAATGGAGTTTTTCTTAGGGCGGTAATGTAGCACTTTGTTACTTTTATTATATCACGCAACCTCTCTCCACAAAAACCTAAAAAGGGCACAAAATCAGTTTTTAATTACTAGTTATGATCATTCAGTAGTTGTTGCTGAATTGTACACAACACCTTAACAATAGCTCATTCTAATTTAACCAATCAACGCGAGGTCTTTGCGAGGTGTAAAATAACAGTTATAACGGACTCCTTTAAAAAAACGAATTACATAGTTCGATCCACGAACATTTATCACGGTTCCAGAATGATCCTAACACTAATATTTACCCAGAGTCTGACTTACTATCACAATCACCCTCCCAAGAATTTAACAACAAATACTGATAATAATAATAACAAATATATTGAAGAACCCAATCAAATGGATAATCGCCTCGTCCACGAGTTCTACGTGGCTACCATCAGGAGGGCTATGAAAGGCGAGTTGGTATTGTCGTCATACACTATAACCCCACGGCACCTTCTGACAGAGGTCATAAAGGACAGGAGGCTCTAGAGGTAAATAGGCAAATAAATGTGACTCCCTTCCTCACCAAATTTGAACCCGCTACACTTTGCTGTGTCTGTTACTTTGGAGATGGAAACCAAAAAAACTCCACAACCAAATGTGAACATACTGAAGACAGCGATAGTGGCTACGTGGGAGAACTTGTCTGATAAGTTTTTCATCAAGTCCTGCAAGGCCTTCCAGCAACGTATAAAGGCTGTGTTTGATGCTGAGGTGTGGCCATATTGAGTGCCCAAGTTTGCAAAGAGGTTGTTTACAAGTTTCGTAATTTTTTTTTTTTAATTATTGGAGTATTTCTAAAGCAACCTCTGAAGTCCACGTTTTGCTGCCAAACTCTGCAGAATGTATATTTTTGTAGAAGCGATGTGTTAAATGGAAGTTATTGCAATTCCAGACCGAATCTCCATTTTAAATTTAACTCAGAGGTGGATTTTTTTATTGGGGCCATTCCAGTAAGAGGAGTTACCATTATTATATCACACAACCTCTCCTCCCCAAAAAAAAAAAAAGAATTAATTCTAATTCAACCAATCATAGTTCAGAACACCCATTAGGAGATAAGGAACATGGAAGCTGGCACTAAATATACACTATATATATTTGTGTGAGCAAGGTGTTAACTAGAAGTTTTAACAAACTCCTTTAAAAGACCGAATTACATAGTTCAATCACTAAAAGTTATAATAGTTCCAGAATGAACCTCAACACTAATATTTACCCGGAGTCTGACTGACTATCCGAATCCCCCTCTCCCAGAATATACCAACAAACAACTGGTCAATATTATATTTTTAATAATAATCAATAAGTTGACGGATGCCTTTCTCCCGTTCTAGCTTGCTAGCAAGACAGCAAGCTTACATCCCTCCCACCACCCCACCCTTTCTCATGGCACGTGTCACATAATCGTTCCTTGAGTTTTTGTTAGTTTTTATTTTTTTTAATGACAGATATATCCTGTTTATAGTAACTATTATTATTATAATAATAATCATACTCTGTGTATTCATAAACATGTCGGCCATTTTAAGACTATACATATATATATTTAAAATACGTCAAAGTAAACTACTTCCGGTATTTGTCGTTATAGCCTATATTAAAATATATATAAGTAAAAGAAGGGAGAAGAAAATCTACGGTGTGATTCAGTCTCTTATAGTTATTGTGATATATATTTGTAGACATGGAGCGGTAAAAAATATAGAAGATAAAAATACGCTAAAATTGCACCCAAATAACCGGTTCTTTATTGTTATTATTATATATTTTATAACAAGATGACTGCTGCTGTTGCAGCAGGAGAGGAAGAAGAAGACGGATGAAAGAAGCAACACCATCAACTTTTGCAAGGCGTACAAGATGCCAGGGAAATGAGACAGAGCTGTCTTGATAAAAATGAATCATTTTATTTATTAGGAAAATGGCGGAGTAATTTTTTCTTTCTTCTAGTGTTGTGTTGGCCTTACAATATTACATTCGGTTCGATTGATCTTTAGGACTGTCGATCCTTTAGACCGATATTTTTCTTACAAATGTCGATAGTATATTAAGACAAAAAAAGAGATATATGATATGTGATTTCCCAATATAAAAACAATCTTGAACAAAAATTCAATGTAGGAGATAATCAATATATATATTTTTTAGAGTTTTCTCAACCAATGTTTCATATACATATTTGAGTCAATAATGGGCTTATTATTCAAATTTCTGGGATAAGTAAAGATGACCAAGAATTATAGCCATAGTTTAAAACCTTCTTTATTTATTATTTAAAGACTTGTATTGGTATTTTTCAACCATAAAATATATATATATATCGTGCTTTTTAACTGAGATTATCAACTTTGGCAACTTTACGTGCCATTTGTGTGACCCCACATGACGGACCATATATATATATATATATACATACATTCTGCCCAATATTTCAAACATATCGAATTCAATTAAAGGCCTTTTATTTAAATAACTAGGGTGAGAAGAGATTCTTAGTATTTATGTCGAGCCTTTTTTCTAAAAAAGAGACCTATATTCACTGCAATATGACTCCTTTCAACCATTAAATCTTCCAATTTCTCATTATTTTATAACAGCAATCAATTTTTGGCTACTTTTAGTGAAATTTGCGACACACCCAATGGGTTAATAAGTGTAATTTGTGCATAGAAATAGACGAATATTTGTTGAAGTATACAAATAAAATCCACACTCAATTTGTAGAAAAAACATTCTAGCTTGATTTTTTGTTGACGGTTGATTGCATTTATCTTGCAAAAAATATTTAAATTATTCATTAAAATGCAAAATTATACGAACAATATATTATATTTACTTAATCATATAATTCATTCTATTTAATAATATAACTAAGATATTATTTAAGAAGGCGGAATAACTGTGTATAATTGTAGATGGGGCTGTATCAGTCAATAGTATGGGTTAAATATAAAATTAAAGTCCCTATACCAGTTTACCAATTGTTTTTCTTTAATAAAGTATTAAGCAGTGGTTCCCAACCAAAAGGTCGCCACCCCAACTGAGATCGCCTAACAATTTTCCAGTGTAGAAAATTGTCATTGGGAAATTTTCCAGTCATTAACTAACAAAATCAGAATACCTCGGCTCAGAACTTGCTTGTGCAATGGCAATTCAACCAAGCGGGTTAAAAATCAACACTACCACTTCACAAACCATAACCCTGGGCCCATGAGTTGACTGATGCAGCAGCGAAAACATATGGCATGTTAAAAACCCGGGGATTATTTTGAAGTATTTGTAGGGGGGCCTTAATGCATTGTGAATTGTTAACGGTGGTTTTTAACCTGCATGGTATGCCTGTCGTAGTCATAAATCACCAATGAGCTCAAAGTTCATTTTGAAGTATTTGGTGGACTCTTAAGCTCTTTATGAAGTGCCGGTGGTGGTTTTCAACCTTCTAAGTGTCCCAACCATTGCACAAAACAAGTTTTGGGCCAAGGTATTCTAACTTTGATAGTAAATGTCTAAAAAAAAAATTCCAAATGCAATTTTCCCTAGGGTAATTTTTTTCAGAGCATTTTCCTCAAACCCATTTAATCATCTTTAGCTAATAATTAAATCTTGTTATATTGTCAATATTGTCCAATAACTCAATAGGATTTTAAGCAATAATAATAACTCATAACATTATGAAATCTGAAAAATCCAAGCTCAAAGCAAAGATTATATTCCAAATAAATGATGCGACGGAGTATTTTGAATTTTTCAACATTAATTCGACTTCCTCTTAGTATTTATAATTTGAGATCCTGTCAGGTTTTGACTGGATACAAGGCACTCTAGTGTCTATTCTTGTACAACAAACATTTATTACATCCCATATACATAGATACATGGATGAAAATATGCAATTGTTTTTAATTACTTTTTAACAGAAATAAGTGTCGAAAGTACTTAAGTATTCAACAGCACTATGCTCGGTACTCGTGTCTCATGAATACTTATGAGTAAGTAATAAATTATAGGACTTAAAGATGGGCCAAGTACCAATTTATTTGATCCAGGGCCTCATCCTTTGGACTTCCGAATGATCATATTTAGATATATTTTTTTTTTTTTTTTGGGGTGGGGGCGCTTGGTCTTTTTATTTTTTTTAAATCCAAAAAATAAAATTTTGGGGAAAAATTAATTTTATTGGACAAAAATTTCTAAAATTTTAATTTTTAGAAAAAAATTGAAAGACCAACAGCTATTCAAAAAGAATTTAAAAAATCCATAGGCTATTCAAAAAAGCGTTTCACATATTAAATTTTTTGGAAAAAAATGTCAAAAATGATATTTTTTGAAAAAAAAAAAAAAAATCAATAATTAAATTTCCAAAAAAATAATTCAAATATTAAATTTTTAAATAAAGACGACCCTGATCCCTGCTCTAATATAGATTCATGATGACGTCACATACTTATATCTACGATCATTTAGCAATTATTTTTCTATGGAACGTCTTATGCACTCAAATTCGACGCACTTATAAGTTGTAAGATGAGGTTATTTAAGTTTTAAGAACGATATATTCCTAAAAACAACCGTCATCACTTATAAAACTTTTAATAGTTGTGATTCCTTTTCTAAAATTCTTATCCTTACGGCTACAAATATTCAAAACATGCAATCGTTATGTATACATCGTATTAAAGCAACGAAATGTTAATAGACTCTACGCTGCCGTCGCTTATATTGTATATGCATAAAAGGTCTGCAAGTAATGTATTGCAATTCGGCACGGCATTTTTGAGCCTAATATTCAAAAAGTACGTATTTATTTGGAACATATGAATGTATATATGTAAGCTGGATAATAATTAATGATTGATCTTTAATAAAATTGGATTAACTTTATTTCCCAGGTTATCTTATGAAATTTTATTTTCATAATGTTTCAAAAAAAGCTTGGAAAAGTTACATTTATTTTCCGTAGAAAATGTTTTCCTGATTTATTTATGCATATAGAGAATTCAGCGTACAGCATACAATTTAAGGATAAAGTATATCACAATTTATTTCCCAAAATAAATTCAGCAATTCAAAAATATTTTTCTCTTACATCACAAGAGTCCATAGTGAAGTCCATCACTAAAACCAAACACCCCTAGCTTCAACCATAGCCTCCAACCTGGCATTGATGAGGAACTCTATATCCATGCTGACCTCCGCCTCATTAATGGAAGCCCGCAAGGAGTCAACAATGTTATGTGCACGTATATTAGACTCACGCTCCAAGTGTAGAGGGCACTAGTCCAATGGGTTCAGATCCAGGTAGCCAAGGTATTGGAAATGTTGTTTTTCTCACGATTCAACACGGTTTCAATTACTCAATTTAAACAAGCCGTAGGAATATAAAAATTATTGCATGACACCGGATTTGTTAACATTAGTTTAAGCTCTATAGCACCCTAATCTATGGAGTTGTTTACATCCTTGACCGTTTACCCGGGACGGATAACACAATAATTGCCGCACGGCGTTCGTATTAAAGGACATCTCAAGGTTTTTGTATTTATCATATACAGTTTTGTGGGTTGAATCTGATGAGCATACTTTTATAAAAACAGATATCCGGATTGCCAAGATAATGAGATCGACACTTGTTCCGTATTTAAAGCCCTCACCCTGTACTTGTTCATATACGATATTTGAATAAAATCAAATTGATTTTATACAATGCAAAATTTGACTGCCTCAAGGGGAAAAAAGAGGTATGACTACTTGGATATGTGTAGACTGTATATATCTCTGAGGAACAACATACCTTCATAATAATAATAAAATAAAAATAATTTCACTCTAGTAAGCAAAAAATATATAGAAGTCACGGAAAAGCATGATGAACTTGACATTAAAGCAACAATTTTTTTTTTTTGACCGAGACATTCTTTGATTTTTTTCTTTCTTATTTTATATTATATTCGTGATGCACGCACTTTGACGTCATTTTGACGTCATAACACAGTTAATAAACACATCGTGACCCTCTCTGCAAAAAACCATAACAAAACAAACAGATTCAATGTATGGAAAATTTGTAGCACGAGGTATTTTCTTCTGAGAAAGGGGTTCAGTCTGTTATGAATGAACTTGACAGAGGTAAGCTTAAATCTAAGTTGTGAAACAAAGATCACGTGATCAATATTTGCCTCAATGTGGTGGTCTACGTTTGTCCTCTAGGGTATATAGTATACAATTAACAAGATGAATTCTACAAAGGGACAACAAAGTAATCTATGTCATCAGGGTAAATGACTGACAAATTTAAAGATATGTCATTTGTAAAACTATCTTAAACGACATCTTGCGTAGAAAAATGATTCTAATAAGACGAATAATCTACTCAAACTAACATGCCAGTCTCGCCATTTTTTTTTTAGCTTTTGAGAGAATAAATTGTCAAAGTTATTAAATGATTCTTTACTCCCAACCTCATTTCATAACTAGATTTGTAAACAATATGATAATAACACGTCAATTTTTTTTTTCGTAGGCAACCTGAAGATTTTTTTTTTCCTTGGCTGTCAATATTATTTTTTAATCTGTTGAAGAAAGAACAATTCTGATTGGTTGGGGGGAGGGTCCAAGTGTAGGTCTTAGTGGGAGTCATAGCAGAATTGAGGAGTATTTGGTTGTCCACGTCCTTTTAGACATGTAGTGGGTTTATGTTTAACTCCATGCTGCCAATTTCAACAAGGATTTGCAATTATAACTCCTCAAAAAATCATCAAGGTTACTCTTCGTCTTTTATGAGCATACACGAATGTTCAATCAGGTTTTGAATATAATTGAATGTAGTAGGAAAATTATTTCACTACTCAGGAGTTGAATAATAAGAACAAGTGCTAGGGAAAATAATATTCATTTTCAGATTATTAATTTAAAAAAGACGAGCCCGCTACAAAATACACATGATTTACATTAGTGCATATAATGCTGTTCATAGTTATAAATATAGTTGTATAACTTATGACTTTTAGGTATTCGAAAATATAAGAAATTGAAAATGATAATCCGGACGATTTGAAAAATGTTTGAGAAAAAAGTAGTTTTGCTGTCATGACGTTTTATTAAATTAGCCACGAGTATCTATGAAATAAGGAAAATATAAAGAATCGCATTCTACTCCAGTTATAAAATAACTTAGCACCAGGGCCGTTTGCTGGATTAGTTATATATATATTTATTTTTTTGGGATGGAGAATTAAATTTTTTTGCAAAAAAATGTATATATTAAATTGTTTCGAAGAAAATTTCCAAAATCAATAGCTATTTTCAAAAAAATAACTTTCTGAGAATTTTTTTTTAAATCCACAGCTGTTCACAAAAAATTTAATTTCAAACATTAGTTTTTTTTTGGAGAAAAATTTAAAAAATCCATAGTTATTCACAGAAAATAAAATTTTTGGAAAATTCAAATTTCAAATATTATTTTTTTTTAGAAAATTACAGTCCCTCAACCCTCCTCCCTGCGGACGCCTATGATCACGCAATTTTTATCTCTTTTATTTTGTTAAATATGCATATATATATATATTATTTACAGAAAGACTCTCAACATGCGTAAAAAACTCTAAATAATGATAGGCTTTTATAAAATAAAAAGGAAATAAAAAATTGTTAAAATCTTATTCTTCCTTGCTGTTATAATGGGTAAAGGGAAGAGAGAAAAAATACAAAAAAAAAAATTAATTGCAAATTATTATTATGGTTTGACCATATCCAATTGCGAACCGTAGTTTTTTTTTTTTTTTTTAAATTAGGCATTATTTCTTTGTTCACATAATTTTAGTGTTATTTTTTGAAGCATTAATAAATATTTCTTTGCAGAAAAAAAAATTAATGTTTTTGTTGATGATGTTACTGGCACCTCCGTCAAGATAAAATGAGAAGAGGTTTGGTTATGGGTACTTTAAAGTTCTTTAACAGATTTTTCAATATATGTTATATATACAGAGTTGGGTACAAAACATGCTGTAGCAAGCAGTTTAATCACGATTTTATCACCGTTATTTTTAATCATTACCTTTCATTACGCCGCCAAGGACTGCTATAAAAATTAAATCTTGTTGAAATCTTAGGTCTTTAAGTGTAAAAATGTCGAAACAACAACAATTGCCTCAAGTTGCCTTCATCAAGCCTTGAATTCAACCCATTGGACTTAGCAGTTTGGGAAGTCTTAGAGAATAATGTCTAACTTACATTCGCATACAAATTGGGATTCGCTTCAAGCTGGCATTGTAACAGCGGGATACGCCATACACACAACCTTAATCGTAAAGAGGCTATGATCTATTAGCCGGCGTGTCGAAGCTGTTATGGCTCGTGAAGGAGGACGTATTGAATACAAAATATAGTATTTAAAATATCACCAATTGGTTTTGTGTTGTTTGTTCTTGATTCAGCAAGTTTGGGTTCCCACTCTGTATACTGCAGGATTATATTTTAGGAGGGAGACCTGGTTTTTGGATTTTTTTTTTGGAAACAAATCAAAATATCGATTTTTTTTGCAAAAAAATTTCTAAAAATTAAATTTCAACTATACAATTCGATATTGAATTTTTTTTGAAAACTGTATAACTATTCACAAAAAATAATCAATTTTTTGAAAAAAAAAAATTGATATCCCATGTCTATTCTCAAAAAAAAAAAAAAAAATTCATTTCAAAATTTTAAATTTTAAAATAATTTTTTTTTTTTTAATTTAAATTTTAAACTTTTGATAGAAAAATTTAAAAAATACTTAGTTATTAACATAAAGTTAAACTTTTTGGAAAAAAAATTAAATTAAATTATATATAAAAAGTTTTTTAAAAAAATTCCTTTATTTTAGAGGTGCTATTTTTTCTTTCCATAACTTAGAAAAGTAATAAATATTTCAATACCAGAAATAAATAAGAATCGGAATAGGAAATTAAACATTATCTTCCCGATACCGATTCACCGCTTCCTGATTCCCATTAATCGTTTCATCACTAATAAGGATCCATTTTTGCACTTTTAAGTACAATTTGCGATGCCCTCAAAAGTTTCATAAGAGTGATTTGTTAATAGAAATTGACAATATTTTGCCAAAATTACAAATGTATTCAAGACTCAATTTTGAGGAAAAAAAAACACATTCATGCTTGTTTTTGTGTTGACAGATCACATATCTAGAACTTGAATGGAGATAAAATAATTCCAAAGAGCGGCACTGAACAATTATTTCGTTTAAGTGGATGCAAAACACAATGAGCAGCTATCTATTGTTTTTTTTTTTATAAATACAAATCATTGAAAATAAGCACTTTATTGCATTTTTTAATGAGAAGGTTTTTTCACGCCAATTTCATTGACGAGACATTTATATGCTCTGATATCGGATTTATTTATGAAACAAAAATATAGTATATTTATTCCTTGGTAAATCACGCAACTTCTCTTATTTACATATGTAGCCCGTCAACACAAAAACAAGTTGTAATGATTTTTCCTAAAATCGATTGTACAATACATTTATATTCTTTGACAAATAATTATCCTCAATTTAAAAAAAAATTGTTTTTATTGCTCATTGTGTGTGTCACAAATTTCACTTAAAGTAGACAAAATTCATCGTCGCTATAAAAAAATAAGTCATTGAGAGATATTATTTGAAATACCATATCGGGGCTGATATAAGTGTCTATATTCCAACAAAGGTTCGAAACTGTATCTCAAATTCTGTAGTATCTTATCTCATCCCACAAATTTGAATAATAAGCCTATAATTGACTCAAATACGTCTTTGAAATATTGGCCATAGAATGTACATATACATAGATGAAGTGAAAAAAATAAATCGGGATTTTCAGTTTCTTTATTTTTCTTCAAGATTGTTTTTATGTTGACTCAACACATAAAATAATTCAACGAATTATTGTCCATTTCTATCTATAAATTATTCTGACTAATCCTTTGGATACGTCGCTAATTCCACAAAATATGTATATTGAAAATGTATCGTCACAATAAAAGAATGATAAATTGAATGACTTTACGGTTAAAAAGGCCCATATTGGGGCCAATATAAGTTTCAAATAAAGGGCCTTACCTATAGGGTACGTTCTTTGGCATTTGAACTCATCACACAAAATTTTATCAAATATGTCTATGAAATATTGTGTATATGTAGGTATATTATTGTTGAGTTTCGGTCTAGAAATCCTAGACCGGTCTGAGACCCTTATATTTTTTATTGGACCGATCAAATTCGGTCCAATAAAAGAGCTCGGTTTGGACCGGTCTCATATAAAAAATCGGTCTAGATCGGTTCAAAGAAAAAGTTTGTTTTAGATCGGTCCAAATGAAAAATTCGGTCTAGTTCGGTCAAATAATTCAAATATTTACTCATTAAATATGATGCCTGATGTAACTCACACAACTTCTCTTACTTTTATTTTATAGCCGAGGGATTGATTTGCCTATTGTAACTTCATTAAATCATGTAGTGACGTGTTAGCTGAAGAGATATGACTCTCTGTAACATCATCAATAGACAATAAAGGCTCTTAAAATCATTACAGAAAACTTATTAGAAAAACAAATAGACAATCAGGAGGAAAAGAAAGGGAAAATGACAAGTCATTCTCTAAATACAACTACTTATTTAATTAGACACACACAAGAAAATAAATATATATATATAAAGATGCTGCGTCATAGTCTTTATACATACAAAAAATACAAAAAGATTTTGTATCTAAAAAAAAAAATAAGATAATGGAATACGTAAATCAAATAAAAAATCAAATTGAGAAATATTCAATTTTCAATGTTGTTTCGTTCATGATTTGATATTATTACGTGTAGTACTGTGGATATTAGGTTTGGGTTGTCAGTCTCAAATACTAGACTGCTCTGAGACCGTTATGATTTTTAGGACGTCGTTACTAGTGTTAAGACTCGATCCAGTACCGATTTTTTTTTTTTGCGGTTCGGTCTTAAATGATTTTTTCTAGAAAGATTTGGAACGATATTTCGGTCTCACTTTATTGACCGATTTTTTTCGACCTTTCCCTATAGACCAATTTTTTTGGGTGTCATATAGTATGAGAGACCAAATTTCTTTCTTATCTAGATCAACCGTCATGGATTTTTTTATAAAAATATCATACGTACAAAATACTTATTCGAACAAAAACTGTATGAATATAATATAAATTTATTCATTTGACTATAGAAGCAAATCAGTTTAGTAATACGTAATAAGTAGTTTAAGTAATAAGAATCTTTTTCCTCCAACATTGGTGTTTTCTTATTTAGTGTACTTTTATTATCTCCAAGAGTTAGGACCAAAGGAAGATAGACGGAAACAATACAAGATATTTCTAACTTGATCATACATCTCACGAAATACTCGAATACCGTATTCCACGAGAGACGGCGGGATTAAAATTTTCCGAGCTATCTCCTTTTCAACTTCTTATGACATCATTGTACTTGAAAATACATATTATGTCATGTTATAAACAATTTATATATAAAGTTGGTTTAGATCAATTTTTGGGACCGAACTAGACAGAATTTTTCCTTTGGACCAATCCATACCGAATTTTCATATGAGACCGGTCCAGAACGAGCATTTTTGGCGGACCAAATTAGTTCGGTCCAACAAAATATAAAACAGTCACAGACCGTTCAAGGATATCCAGACCAAAACCCGACACTAGTTGTTAACTATACGTATCACGCAACCTTTTATACGGAGAGTAAAAACAGACGAAATACTCATAATCAGTTGGCAGTAGTTAGTCAAATCTGGGCCAATTATTATGGACCTATGGGATTAATTGTATTGAATTTTAGTTGATATTTGTTGAGAGCACCTTCATAAGAACTAGTTTAGTTAAAACCAATATAAGATCAGAGCTCTGATTAGGAGAAAAGAAGTAGACAAGAAAATACACAGTGTATTTTCGTATTATTTAGATAACGCCGTCTTAGTTGGTCGAACAAATTTAGTCCTTTAAAGAAGTTTGGTGCGTACCAGACTCGAAAAAAAAAATCGGTATGGATTGTTCTTACAAAAACTCGGTCAGATCTGTTTCATTAAAAAATCAGTCTTGGCCAAGTTTATAGATGAATAGTTGATGGCATCAATTGTGTTTCAAAATTGTGGATATTGACTTACAATAACGTCATATGAACTTCAATGTGTTACATAAATAATATTCTTACAAGTCATAAATGAAGTAGATAGAGAAGAGAATTGGTTTATTCATTCAAACCACAATAAATCGTTCTATATTGAGACCAAAAAAAATTGTAAATCGATTAAATTTCGATCGCAGTCTGGAGCAAAATATTGCTCAAATTGGTGTATAAAAGTTATCATTCAAGACCGTATCCCAAAACAAAAAAAAATCCATATCCACACCAGTAGGCACCTAATATTTACATAGGTGTATAATATATGTCCCCATTAACACAAAAGCAAGCTAGAATGAATTTTCTCAAAAATCACGTAAATGAATTAATTAAGATTTTGTCCTTTTATTGATTTTTGTTCAATTATGTTTTTTTGTTGGTGTACCCTAATGAGGGCTGATGGCGGGTATATTGATTAAAATGATCACTTTTGAGCAACAATCATGGCCTCCAACCACTTCCAGAAAGTTTTTCAGAACTTCTTGATGTACTCTTTAGTTGCGTCAGTCTAGTTCTCATAGACGGATGACTTAAATCATCGATATTGGGGTGATGAATGGGGTAAAATTATATTCAATATACCCGCTTTTGAGCAACAATGATGGCCTCCAACCACTTCCAGAAAGTTTCGCAGCACTTCTTGATGTACTCTTTAGTTGCGTCAGTCCAGTTCTCATAGCCGGATGACTTAAATCATCGATATTGGGGTGATGAATGGGGTAAGCTTTAGTGTTAGCGTATGGCGAGACTAGTGGCCACAAGTTCGAGGGGCGGAAGTCCAGAAATTTCCTGTTTTGTCAAAATAATAAGTTGCAACGTTGAAGATGGCATTTGCCTCACCATTCTCTTTCCCCAGCTCCAATTTTTGACCTTGCCCTGCAAGGAGAAGCTGGCGACGCCCATGTACTTTGCATGAGAGCACAAAGACTTCACAATTTCCTTCAGCTTTTCAGAATCAAGGATATTTCCTTTGTCACTGCTAGGCTTCATTTCAACTCCATTCCTGTCTTCGGCAGTGGGTATATAAACTCCAAGAACCTGGAGATCTCTGTTAGCGATTTTCCCTCATCAAAAAGACCTTAACTCGAGGTTCAAGTTTGGATGGCATTTTCTCGAAAGGGAGTTAAAAATTTGAGTTATTTACTATACCTATTTGTTTGTTTGCGAGCAGCGTAGTTTTTCTTTGAAATTGGGGGAAAAATTCCACCCTTGCAATTTATCTTATCTTCATTAAACAATATATATATAAAGTAAAATAACATTTTGAGATTTTTCCTTTTCTTAATATTTGTTAGAGACTGTTTCAATGTTGATATATAGCGACAAGTTATATTTGATGGTTATTTGGCATTGTGAGGCAGGAATGGGAATGAATATCTTTTGTTTGAAGAACAAGTTTGTAATATTCAACGTTAACCACCAGTGCAAAAATATATTTGCAAGTGGAGGGGCCTTATTATATTATGGTGACTTCATCAATAGTTATAGTCGTTACTTTTAATTGTACTCTTTGGCGACTTATCGTTCACTTCTATCAACAAATTATTCTTATCAACACCCAAATTCCACTAAAAGTACCCTAAATTCATCGTCACAATACACAAATGAGAAATTGATAGATTTAATGGTTGAAAAGGACAAATAAATTTCTCAAATTATGTAAAAATTATAAACTACACCTCAAATCCTTGCCCATCTTAAATTATCGCAGTAATTTGAATAATAAGCCTATATATATGCAGGATTATAGATTTTTTTTTTTTTTTTTTGGGGGGCGCTTGGGGTTTGGATTTTTTTTGAAAAAATAACCAAAATTAAAATTTTTTTAAACTAATTTCAAAAATCCATCAGTATTCACATAAAATCTCAAATAGCCCCTCCTCAAACTAAGGAATTTTGCCTTTTACTAGAGATTTTTTTACTCAGGATGAAAATTTTTTATACATACATAAAAATTTATTATTTGAAATTTCAATTTTTTTTTCCAAAAAATTTAATTTTATGTGAACAGGTGTGAATTTTTGTAATATTTTTAGATTGACGTGGGTTTTAATAAAAATTTAATATTTTTTTAATTTGTTCTGTTATTTTTAAACAGCTGTGGATTCTTGAAAAAAGATTTCCAAAAAGCTCATTTTTTGGGAAATAGTTATGGATTTTGAATTTTTTTGTTCAAAAATTTAATAGCTTTTTAACAGCTGTGGATTTTTGATTTTTTTTTTTTCCAAAAATCATTTATTTTGTAAATAGTTATGGATTTTTGATTTTATTTTCCAAAAAATTCAATTTTTTTAAATGTCTTGGGAATAGCTATGGATTTTTTTTTTTTTAAAGTAAAAAACATTAATTATTTTGATTTAAAAAAATCCAAAAGCAAAAAAATATATAATCCTGTGGACGCCCCTGATAAATTTCCCAACTTGTATTTTCTATATATTTATTTATCAATTATATTGACAGAGCTGTAAAAAACATGTCCTAAAAATGAGAGATTGTTTTTTCTATGCTTTTTTTACTTTCCAAAGCTGGTATCATTTCATTCCTAATAGACAAAACGTATCTTCATCTCTACTACACCCATGTCTGGAATGAGCTGAAATTTAGATCAAGCTTATTTCCGCCCTTCCCACCTCTATATTATTAATTTTCTTTCTCTATGAGTAATACTTATCAAACTTCTAATAATACTCATAGAAAAAAAGTTATGGATATAATATGTAATTTTGAAAGTTGTTAAATAAGCGAACGTTACAACAATATAATATTCCTATGTATATGATTGTATTGTATTGTGTAATAGAACCATTACAGCCTGCATAACCATTATAATATGTCTTGTCAATCAATGTCAGATATGTTGGGAGAGACAAGCAACTGTATTAGGTATTTCGTCTTTTTCTTCTTAAAAGAAGGAGAAGCAATATAAGGGTAATGTTACTAATAGATCTCTTTATGACAGTAGTACATATTAGTGTTGGGTGCGGTCCGCAAATCCTAGACTGGCCTGAGAACGTTATAATATTATGTGAAGCGAATTTATGTCATTTCAAAAAGTTCCGTCTCGACAGATCTGAAAGAATAATTCGCTCAAGATTCGTGCCAAAGAAATGAATTGATCTAAACCGATTCTATAGGTGAATTGTTGAGGACGTCTGTTATTTTGTTGTGTTTTGGTCTGAAAATATTATCTGAGACCGTTTTGATTTTTAGTGGCTCGATCTAATTCCGTGCGATATTTGCAGAAAGGGCAGTACCTCTGCCTCATTTTTTTATCGACTTGTTGGTGAAGACTGTTGATGTAGTTCGATTTTCTCATTTTGAATTTCAATTGGTACTTAAATATCACATCTTAGAGCAGTGGTTCCTAAAGTGTGGGTCGCAACCACAAATTATAATAATCAACTAAACTCAAATTAGTTTTATAACATTTTAGATGAATCGAGAGGCAAGTATTATGAAAAGAAAATATAGTGAGGAATTTTCAAAGTATGCATTTACTTTTATTCTTGAAGCAGGAATTGAAAAGTCACAATGTGTTATTTGCAAAGAAATTATGTTGGCCGAATTAATAAAACGCTAAACAGCGAGAGAGATCAAAGCTGATGGCGTAAGAAAAAAACAGACTTGATTTTGGCACCAAATACCAACAGTAAAATAGGGCAGTCATTGAATGCTCTCAGAATTGTCAAAGTAAAGAGTCCTCACAACATTGCCGAGAAGTTGATTCTGCCAGCAAACAAAGACATTATTCGAGTTATGCTTGGAGCTAAATATATTAATCACAATATTATTGTCTAATAACACCATCCATAGTTAGGAGTGAAGGAGGATCAACTCAACTAATTTTGTTTCCTTGGGGTAATCGCAACTTGATGAATATTGTCAAGAAGTTAGGGAAGGAGAAAGGCTGGGAACTGCTATTTTAGAGCAATAAAATTTTGTCGAGGTTATTTTCTTACAAACTGACAACTTTTCCGAACTAGTTGTAATCGAAAAACAAACCACCTATGTATATATACAAATCTGAAACTACTCCATAGAAACAGACTGTATTATTGGATGGTTATTGTTATTGCAATGATTATTATTGGCAGAAAGCTGTCAAATGCCTTCTATAGAAGCATTCATCATCATCCAGACTGACTACATTTATCAATAACCGACTATACATATTCTTAACGATGCTAGAGAAAGAGAGACAGAGAGGGGACTGACAGACGTTGGTTTTTAATATATATCACTAATAATATATTATATATGTATAATAAAAAATATAATTTGAACGGACATCCATCATCTCTCTATAAATAAAATGCAACAAACTTAGGAATATTAGCATATATTATTATGCTCTGCAAAATCATATATGAGAGTCCCCGATCAGTTGTTATTTATATATGTGGTGCGTCAACATAAAAACAATCTGTAAACAAAAATCAATATATTTTTGTACTTCATATGTATAGATATAGAATAGAAATAATTTGTCTCTTTTTTGTTAAGGAACGTTAATTAATTATTATGTAATACTGATTATTATCTAAGGTTTGCTGATTTAAGATGTAGCTATTATAAATTTGAATTCCCTCTAAGTAATCAGGGAGAACGTACTCATCTAACTATGTACCAAATTGTGAAGCATACTTATATTATTATGCCTGTGGGTATGGCTTTAATATCTTATTTAAATATGAAATGACAGTTATTTATATATATTGTATTTCAGATTCTGAGTTTGAAAGTCTTCGTCGAAACTTGAAAATAAAGATTTCATTTTATTATTCTTACCCCGAATTAGCCTTGACCTAGAAGATAATATTTTTATTTTAATATTATCTATTTGTACTATATATATAATTTAAATTGTTTTGTGATAATTTTGATAATGAATAACTCCATTATACTTCTACTATAAGGAGGGCAACTATGTTCAAATTAGAAATATGATCATATTTATTCTAAATAAATGTGGAATTTAATGTAGATACCTTTAAAAAAAAATTGTGTTTTTTTTTCCTTCTTGTTAATATGTATTGTACGTTGTTGTCCTATGTCTAAAAAGGTAGTCATTGCTATTATGATATATAATACATAAAGACACGTCGAGTATAATTAAATATATTAGTGTTTTAGTTACATATTGTTGGACGATATTTCATGTTTTACTTGGTTTTTTTACGTCCATTTCACGAGGAGTGGAGTCTAATATTTTAGGCTATTTAGCTCCAATGGTTGTTAAAAAATAAGTTTGAAGGCTTTGTTATCTAAAGAAGTGAAATAATATATCAATAAAGAATGTTTTTAAAAAATGCTGAAAGAGAAATCTGAATCATTTGACATTATAGTCTTATTATTCAAATTACTGGTATGTGTTAATATACCCAATAAAGTATAAAACAATATAATCTATCAATTTCTTATTCTTTTATTGTGACAAACAATCTATATGTTCCCAAATGAGGCAATTTTTGATTAGGACTTGTAAAAATTATCGCACTATCCATTTCTTATTCTTTTATTCTAACGATTAGTATATGTTACACACAGTCCAATATTTCTTAGACATATTTAAGTTCATTATAGTCTTATTATTCAAATTACTGATAGTTTATAAACCTTATTTAATTGAAGAGATTTATATTTGCCCCGATATGGCCCTTCAAATAAAATCCATCAATTTACAAATTATTTATAGTGATGATCAATTTTAGTTACTTCAAGTTCAATCTGGGATAAGTCAAATGGTATATAAGACTTATTTGTTGATAGAAATTGACGATAATTATTCGTGGAAGAACACAATTGTATAAATTCTCAATATTTAGAAAAATTCCTTCTAGCTTGCTTTTGTGTTGAGTGGCTACAAATATTTTCTCCTTGTCGTTCTGTTTTTCTTCTTCCTTTCTATTAGTCAAACAACAACTTAGTGAAAACGAAATTAGTGTTTTCCGTTATACTTATAAATATCGTGCTGTTTTAGACATGCAACAAGAGTTGTCATATGCAGTATTTCGTAGGTACATAAATAATTTGAAAAATAATTGTTTGGGAAATCTGTGAATATAAAAAAAACAATGTCTTTCTTTTTAGTAAAGGAACAAATACTTAAAATAATAAATGTATATTAAAGTTACGGAAAAATATAAGAAAACTGGCAAATAAAAACATCAAATGATGCATGAATAAAGTTGTAAATTCTAAGGACCCCAAAAGGGTATCCCTGAATTGATCGGGGTTTTACAACAATGGAAAATTCCAAGATACATATTTATTTTTGGGGAGATCATTGTTGCCCCCTCCCAGAAAGACATCTGCCTCCAAGGTAGAACATAGCCCAAAAATGCTCTTGCTATAATATGATTCAAATTAAAGACCCCGCTAATAAAACTGACGTTAATTTGTAAATAAAATACTAAAGTCCTCGGCTAGGGTACAAGGACAGACACATGAAAAATAACTATTGCGGTATTACTATGAATGTTCTGGATTCCTCAAATCGTAGTTTACGGCACTTAAAATATGATCTACTTATAAAAATGCAGTAGACATGTCTCTAGAATAGTGTATGTATAGCCAAGAAAACCCCCGGTTAAAATTTGGGATATCAAACAGAGTCCAAAAAAAGGAGCCTAAAGTGGCGTCCTTCTTTAGGCATTATCTGGTTGAGGGCAGCAGAGTCGGTCAATAAAATTCCAGACTCTGACTCCAGCACACCATTTTTTTAATAATATATTTAATAGTTATTTGAGTCTAAAGACTATAAATATAGATAGCTATTAGTTATATGTAGTAAAAACTTCAGGTATAAAGAAAATATTCTGAATATAAGATATTTAACAAGATGCACAACAAATGAAATGGATCCAAAACTAATTATTACTATTGCTTCATAAGTTTCTGATCATAATTTATGTACTTGTAACCAAGGAACTACAATACAAACAACCTCTCACTGCAACGTTACTCTTTACTCTGATGACGTTGACTATTCACAAGACTAAGTAATGAACTTTTGATTATATGGTTGAGGGCTTGAGAAATCCCTTTATTAAAAATTGAGTTTAAGTCCTAGATTTACTCGAAGGCTCAATAGCTTGGAGCAAGAGAACAGTAAAAATGCTGCATTAACCTTAAATAGTTGATAGATAATATTTGATAGGGATCATATCAAGTCTTAAAACTCAAATAAAGGTTTTAAACTATAGTTGAAATTCTTGATTATCTTAACAAGTTTAAATACCAAAACTTCAAATATGTGGGTTCTCAACACAAAAGCAAGATAGAATGATTTCTCACAACATTGAGTATAGATTACATTTGTATTCTTCGACAAACTATCCTTAATTTATTTCAGCAAAATATTCTTATTACCCCTTTGGAGGACCCGCAAATTCCACTTTAAGTATCCAAAATTAATTCGCACAATAATGAGAAATTGACAGATTCAATGGTTGAAAAATGGGAGCCAATATAAGTCTTATTAATCCATTGAAGGTTCTTAATTATACTAAAATTCTTATCATACAACAAATTTGAATAGAAAGTCCTTATTATTATTATTTTTTAACCCTTGGGGCGTGCTGCAAATTCCGCTTAAAAAAGCCCACAATTAATTTTCACGATAAAAAATTACAAATTAATATGTCTAATGATTTAAATGGGGTCATATAAGCCTCTTTAATCAAATAAAGGTTTTAAACTATGGCTTAAATTATTAGGTATATCAACGAATTGCAATCCTTTGAATAATAATCCCATAATTGA
This sequence comes from Lepeophtheirus salmonis, assembly GCF_016086655.4. Classification (NCBI taxonomy): domain Eukaryota; kingdom Metazoa; phylum Arthropoda; class Copepoda; order Siphonostomatoida; family Caligidae; genus Lepeophtheirus; species Lepeophtheirus salmonis. The sequence goes on from NC_052141.2 coordinate 5,252,415, forward strand.
CAGAAATATGTCTATGAAATGAACAAGACTTTCTCCTTTTCTTGATTTGTTGTACACTATTTTTTTTATACTCAAGCACCAACTTTTACCTAAGCTATAGGTCCATATCGTACAAATAATATATTGTATGTGTAGCTAAGAAAAATATATAATAATAATAAAAATATCAAATAATTGTTTCCCGATTTATTTTATACTTTAATTATTTCTTTCTTTCTCTCTGTAAACCTAATTACAGCAACTAACAAATAAATATTATGTACTAATAATTACTATCGAAAAATAAATAATCAACTGGGTAAAAAAAAAACCTTAGGAAAGAGAAAGAGATTCAGCCTTTTTTTCTGTTTATGTGCGTTTGTTGGTTCAACTTATTTTGAAGAGTCATGCAATCGGTAATTAATTTATTGTTTTTTTTATTCTTATACTTATTGTTATTGAATTTACCTGCTGCTACTTTAAAATAAATAAATAAATTCTACTTAAAGAAACGAGACATCATTGATGACAGCTTCCTGTCTTGGATATTTTTGTTTTGTTTTTAAATCATTAGATTTGTATATTAAGGTTCGTTGTTGTGTGTCTTGTTGAGGATTTTTGTCTCCTGATAGTTGAATCATTTTTTTATACATATTTATAATAGGAGTATTATTTATGATAGGGATGATGTTTCAAGGTAACATTGATACAGTAGTCTATAAACATATATATGGGCTCTTTTAACATCAAAAAAATCTTGAACGAAAAAAACTTCATATATATTTTTACTTCATATACGAGGGGTATCTGAAACGTTTCCGACAGCAACGAGAAGATGGCAGCACTTGTAAATTAAAGCTAGTAACATAGCATCTGTTGACAGTTAATAAACAAAGTTCCAGCCATTTTGAAGGCGCAGTTGTTATGTAACAGTCGTTTGAGTGAGTTGATGTGAGTGTTGAGTGAAAATGGACAAAATCGAGTTTTGAGCTGTTATTAAATATTTTTTATCTGTTAAAACAGCTGGTCAGAAATATCTTTTTTGGACGCGGAGTTTTTATATAACAGTCGTTTCAGTCTACATCATGGAAATTTCAAATCAAGCGGTCTCGAATGTGACAGGAATCCCAATCAGAACTGTGCAAAATATCTTTTGGAGACTGTTGATCTACTACGCATCATCACGAGCAAAAAAGTCGACCAAGAATGTCAGGACAAGCGAATTCATCCAAAAAGTTCTGACTTTGATCGATGATGATCCAGCTTCAGCTCCATTGCTGAGGAGTTGAGAACCAACAAAGGTACCGTAAGAATCTGCGTATTAGAGGACCTAAGATTCAAGAGCTACAGGATGCAAACTGCTTAGTTTCTGAGTGATAAAGTAAAAGATCGGAGTAGCTGAAGGCCCCCCAGTAGTCTAGATCTTAATCTGAATCTAAAACTAATAGAACATCTTATACCATTAATTAATCACTGATCGCCTCCATCAAGGAGACAATGACCAACATGGCAAAAGAACTACCTCCTTCCACCTGCACCTTCTTCCGGGGCCAAATCTAGATGCAATTTATGCTGGAGCCGGATACATCAAATTAGCACTTTTTCAACATAATCAAGTACAATTCAAGCTAAATTTCAAGCCAATCCACCGAAAAATGTGGCCTCAATGATAATTTTAAGAATTTTGAAAAATGCGCCAATTTGATCTTAACACTCTGTATAATCCCAAAAGAAATTTTATTCAAAATGTATTATAATGACCTATATTTTATGCGGGTTGCCTTAAATAACAAAGAAATATTATTTTTTTCAATAAAAATAAAAGAAATATTTTCTTGGAAAGACATTAGATTTTTTATGATTTTTTTTTTTTTTTTTTTTGACTATGTAATTATATTATTGGATATAATTGAAAATGAAATCTCAACCATTGCAAATATAGTTACAATCAAAAATGAATAAATAGGATATGTATAATATTTCAAGTACAAAATCTCTCTGTTTAAATAATAATTATATCATTACACCGAACACATTAATTCAATTGCATACAACAATACAATATAAAAACTTTGACTGTAAAACCAATTAGACTCTCATAAATAATTCAGTATTAATTTCGGTAACGTACAAATAATAATTTGAAACAAAAATAATGCGGAAAGTATTGTCATAAAAAGTTGTGAATAAATAGAGAAAAATAAAAGGAAAAAATTCGTTCCAATTAATGGATATAATCAAATAGTGTTTTTTTTGTCAATTAATATTTATGAGGTAGCATTTTAATTATAAAGGGCTTTCAAATACAATTATATATATATACGTACATGGATTGTCTCTCGAGATCCAAAAATCCAAGGATTTTTTTTACTTTTACTAAACGGAAAATTATTTTTCTTTCATCAAATCCCAATATATTTCAAATTATTATTTTATGTCCATATATAAACCGTATACATTATAAAATTGATGGAATTTATCTGGAGTTAAGCCAATCATATAATATTATAAACGTGTAAGCGAAGGCTCAAGTGTGCTTGCTACAAATAAGGTAGAAGAACCAATGTTACTAAAACAATGTCAGGCAACAAGAAAATACCGGTCAAACGCAGCAGATTTATTCAACAAATCTGGCTCTCACTTTCTATTTCTGGTGACATCATTCGGACGAGACTGGGTTATTAATACTGCATAAATTATAAAAAGTAAAAATTTGTGGTTAGTTGATATTTTAAGCGATATTTTACTAAATATAATGTCAAAAGTAAGTTTTTAAATTTCATAAATTATTAAGATATAGATATAACACATGCCCATAAATAATATGTTATAATATTTTTTTCCTATATTTTTAATTTGATTAGGTAATTAAAACTAAAAGAGTATGTGCAGTGTCTATTTGTAAAAAACCAAGAGGTGATTCATATAACCGATTCCTGAAATACCTTGCAAGATGGAAGGCTTGGATTTTGGCTTGTCGAAGAAAAGACAAACTATATACTGATGAAGCCAGAATTTGTGCTCATCATTTTGATCCTTCGTGTTTGATAATTTATTAAATTTAGAAACTTACTTTTGCCAATATATTTAATAAAATATAAAGTAAACATTTCCATGGTTAATGATATCATTTATTTAAATTTGTACTTTTTTAATTTATGTAGTACTACTAACCTATAAATTAGATTCAGATATATTCATACAACTTCATGAAGTAATGAACAAATGTGTACAAAATATGTTGGTCAACTAGAAAAAGGCGGAGTGCCTTTTTCTAGTTGACCAACCCAAAACATAGTCTATTTTATTTTTCATAGCTGTTAACATTATGTATTCAATATTGTTGACAGAACAAGTATGAACTAATAAATAGTACTTGTGATCATGAAAAACAAAGAGTAGCAATGAGGGTTTGCGCGGGAATTATAAGTAGAATTATTTATTGGACACAAGAGTAGATTTGAGGATCAATATCGAATAATAAATTCCAGTAGAGAGGTCCTTGCTACATACAGAGTCGGATTGGTGTAATTACTTCCTCTCACGGCTATTTATAGCAACAAAACGTAATCTCAGCTAAGCTCCTCTACTCCAAAACATTCTTTAAATGGTCATGGTTACCATGTTATTTTTATGTTTTTCTTTTTTTAGTATACCGACAAGTCATATTTTAAATGTAACTCAAAGTATTAATGACCAACAAAAATGTCCTTTGAAAGAGGGAGCGGTTTTTTTCTAGTTAGCAAACCGGAACAGGGTCTTTAATTTCCAAAACTCTAAACATTATTATTTCATTCTTGAAAAGAAAGGATCTGTGTATGAATTAATCATTCATGCGTGCTCTCAGGAAAGGTGGAGTAACTAAAAAGTTTGCTCGGGAGTTAAGTGTAAGCCCTTTTTGCACTCGGACAAGAATTGAGGATCGACATCTGAGTTATTCCTTCCTATATCATTGCCAGATACAGAGTGGGATTTGTGTTTACTTCCTTCCTGTCACGGCTGCTTGCAGCTGATCTAATAAAACGTCATGTCCTTCTCCGAAAATTATTTAAATTGTATGAATTACTACCTTAACTTTCGGTATAATTTATTTTTAGCATACCAAGAGGTCATATTTTCTATTATAACTCTACGTAGTAATGAACAAACGTTTTTAAAATATGCGCTAAAATGTGGTAGCGGCTTTTTCTAGTTAGCAAAGCTAACCAGGTTTTTTTTTTAAAGCTGTGAACATTATTATTTCATCTTGTAGACAGAACATCCAAGTATAAAGAAATAACTAGGGATTGTGCTTATGAAAGACGAAGAGTAACTATGAGGGTTTGCTCGAGAGTTATAAGTGTAAATCCTTGTTGGACTCAGAGCAGAATTGAGGATCGACATTAGAGTAAATCCTGCCAATGTCTTTGCTATATAACAAGTGAAATTTGTGTTTACTTCCTTCCTGTCACAGCGACTCGCATCTTTTTTAATACGTCATAATAGCTAAGCTGCTCTCCACCCAAAAATGCTTTTAATTGCAAGGATGACCACGTTAACTTCCGATTTCCTTTACTTTTACATACCAGCAGAACATATTTTATAAAATTCAACTTATATTATGAAACCTGAGCCGTTGTGATATATGTTAAATATATCTTAGACAACTCTAAATACATATATATTCTTATGTCAAACTAGGATATTTCTTAAACATTGTCTACAAGTTTCAAAATCTCTCTCATATTGGCGGACCCCCCCCCCTCCCCCCATACTACTGATAGACTACTGGTAATATAGTAAAATTATTCTCCTCACCATATATCACTTATATCTTATAAGCATTTTCCCGAATATTTTTTGGGAATAAAGTGGATCTTACTTCAATTTAAGTGCTTCGTAATTCAGTTTTTTATATACACCATTCTGCAAAATGAATTCAACAATGCTTTTTCAAAATCAAATCACTATGGATTCCAGCTCTAGAGCTTGATTTAGTCCCTTCAATGCCAGGAAAATGCAGCTGTATGTCTACTCGAATTTAGATGGAAGTAAAGCGCGAAGACGCAGTATACATGTTTGTTCTATAACGACACTTAATGTAAAAAGCTGATATTATACAAGGGGACCCAGGCCATAAGTCTTAACAGCATTTGAAAATTTCGTGTTTTAATCAACGAAGTCGAGAATTCCACTTTTCGCTTCAAAAATAACCATAAGATCCTCATCGAATTGCCCATTTTCGAATAGCAAGAAGTTCTCACCATTGACTAACAAGGTATATTCGAGAATGAAGGCAAAAATGCAAAAGAAATGACTTATTTCAAGTGGGGGGGGAGGGGGAGCCATATTGAACCTTAAATTATATGTGAGAAGATATATTTTTGCAATAATATATGTGGGGGTGAAAGTAACCAGAGCGAAACAACTTCGAAATAGTGTTGTGTCAATCCATATTTATTCGGCCCATTCCAGTCCTATAACTCCTTGAGACCTTCGGACTGTCATTACAAGAACTGAGTAAAAGAAAAAAAATTGAGTTGAGTGAAATCATCCAGGACTGAACTTCATAAGTTTTAAGACGGATATGGAGGATTGAACTAGACCAGACTGAGACTGAACTGGACAGAACAGCAGTCTTCAGTCCTAAATAAGGACTTACACAACACTACTTAGAACCATTATTCACAACTCTAATTATTCACTCATGACTTTTATAATTGTCACATTCTTTTAACATCCTGAGCTATTCCAATTCATAATATACAAACAAACTTTTGTTAATATAATAATAATTTTGCTGGACTCTCCCGGTATCCCAAGATTCATTTCCCCGAAATCCCGAGATTAAAGTAGTATCTAAATATATAACGAAAATATATACATAGATATAAACAGTGCCATTTAAATTCAATCAATTTTACATGTGTCACTTCCGTAAAAAAGAGAAAAATAGTCTTTTTATGAGATTTTTATGACAGGAAAAAAAAGTATATAGGATTTTTATGGGAAAGAGATTTAGAGTGACGCCACTTATGTGTTTTATTTCTATTTATGTTTTATGTACATACAAGTACATTTATAGGGACTCAAATGAATTAAAGGTTGACTTATAAAACTACATATTCATGCAAATGTGGTGTCAACATAAAAACAATCTTGAAAAAACGATTAATTCTGGTTACTTCACGTAATATTTGCGACCCACTCACAGAAGTAATTGATAGAAATAAATGATGATTCATCATTGAATAATACCATTCTAATCCACACTCAATTTTGGGGGAAATCATTCTAACTTGCCCTTTATGTTGACTGGGCACACTTATAAGAAAGGGAATTGAGACAAACAAAATGACAAATTTATTACTTTTAATATTTTGATGATATTTTTCTAGGGAGCCTTCATAAATATGGTGTGTGTTTTTTTTTAATTATGAAGTACGAGAGGTTTTTGTATACAAGTAAATCGATTGAGTCACATTATTAACGATACATAGGATTGGAGATTGTATATATGTGTGTAGAGGTCTCAAATATTTATATAATATGTTAAAAGGCTTTACTCATTTTATCTCGTTAATCAATCTCTCTCGGTAATAGTAGTAGTAGTTTATTTTTTTTGTTTTTGTTTTCCAGTACACACTTGTACCTAATTTAAAGTGAAGAACATTTAGTTATATTATAAACGTCACATAAAATGTGACTTATTAAATGTATTTTTTCATTTTGTTTTTTCACTTGACCTCCCTTTCATAATTATTCTCGACATATTTCATAAAGACTCATAATAATATGTGGAAATAATAAGAATTTTTTGCGCTTGACAAAATTTTTATTTATACAGGGGTATGTACTACATATGTGGCGCGTGAAGATACAAACAGAAAAGGAGAAAATCCCAATTTAATATTTTACCTTATATATACATACAAACAGCCCAATATTTCATAAACACATAAATAAGGCAATAATAGGCTTATTATTCAAATTACTGGGATAAGTGTAGATAGGTAAGAGTTTAAGCTTCTTTTTTTGGGGGGAAGGGGGGAGGGGTCTTGGATCTCTGAATTTTTTGAAATTTTACACTGAGACCGATCCATATCGAAGTTGGACCGAATTACTTAAAACTATAACAGTCTCAGACACTCTTAAGATTTATTGACCGAACCCCAACACAAATTTATTTGTTTAGAGGCCTTCAATCAAAATGTAGACTAGTACATAGAAGAAATTTAAAAAGAAATAACTTACAGATACAACAAACACCGAATCCATGTGCACAAGTCCCAGATCCAGTGCCTCCCATTTTCGTACAATCGGATTTGGAGTAGCATGTTCCATTATTGTTTCCAGATTTGCTTCCACATTCCTCGTTTTTAAAGCTGACAATGGTAAAGAGAGACAGGACTATGAGGGGGAATAAGAAGAAAAATATATATATTGAGTATGGCAAGAACTTGGTTCATAAAAATGTGCAGCATTTATATTCATTTATATCTTCACGTCGTTACCTTTATTGTATCACAAAACCTTTCGTCGAAAAAGACACAAAAAAGGCCTGAAATCAGTTGGCAGTTAGCAAAATACATAAGTCAGTCATACCAACGGATCTACATATATTATTAACTCCATGAGTCCTTCATTATCATTTTATTCGTCCACAATTTTTAAAAGGAAATGTATATATATATATATTGTGTAAAAGTTATAACTTGTATAAGCAAATTGTATCAGTTGCAAACAAAAAATGCGATGAATCATTTTTAATAAAGGATTAACAGTACTTGGTATAAAGAAAATGTAATAATGGAATATTCCATGGATGATCGATCCATTAATAATGTATTCTTTGGCTATTTAGTACAAATTAGTAAAATATAGGTACTATGTGGCACAGTATAAAGTTTAAATGCCTAGAGTTATGTTACTCATAAATACATTATTACCATGTAGTTTTAATAGATCACAATAAAAAGGACAACATCTATTTATAGTTATTAATTAGAGTGACCAATATAGTAATTAAATAATGCATTTTAAGACGAATAAATTGAAACTTATACACAACATATCGTGGGCGGACACATTCCCGAATGACCACTTTGACAGAGAGACACTGGGTCGAATAAAAAAAATACATATATTTGATAATGATTCATGCTGCAATAACAAAACATTATGATTCCCATTAATATTACACCAATTTTCACAGATGCAACCAAGACAATAGTGATTCGTTTATTTAGTAAGGTGTGTGCCACAATAGATGTCAATATTTTATAAAAAGATAAATGTATATAATATTTAAATAATTATAAATGTACATTTTTATTAATTATTGACATCTATGGTAATTATTATATAATATTAAATTAATTAATATATATATAATCAAGTGAGTAGGTTCGAATAAACTATAATAATTAAAAAGGACATAGCATTAGAAACTAGAATGGAAATATAAATATCCTTGAATTGATATATTTTCTGAATATCTATTTTTTTATTATTATTTGTTCCTAAAGCCTTGGTAAGGAACGACAACTTGTATAAAATGATAAACAAAGCTTGGTAAACATACTTAGTAATAAATAATGCAAATCAAATTGGTTTAAATTACATTTAAAAACATAGAAACGACCTCGGGATAGATGTGTGTTGATCAGGACTTGCAGATCAGGGATATAAGAGCTCCAAAACATTCAATTCAAACTATTTGCATTGAATCTCAATCGACAATCATTGATTGATCAACTCCCTAGGCTCACTTCTTTAAACATTTTTTATCTTTCCAATGTATTTACTAGACGGTAGGCATGATTTTAATTAAAACGCTTCTAATAGCAGTTCAATACATCTATTAAGTTATCCTCATAATTAAATGATATAATTATTCATTAATCAACACTTAATCATCGCAATGGGTGGGAAATAATAAACATTTTAACTTTTAAAATCGGTGTAACATAAATGTGAATCGTATTTACGTAATATCTTCATCAAATGTATTTATTATTTTCTCCAGCAGAGTAAGAGTCCTACAAAATGTCCAAGAACCATATTATGTACTATGTGAAGGGCCGAATAGAGGGAAATGGAAAACAAAGAATAATGGTAGAAGGCAAGAGACAGAGAGAGGGATGTACGTAGAAACCATAGCTAGAAACAGACAAAGGGACAAGAGAAGAGGCCGGGGAGAGACAGAGAGAAGGAGAGATATATAGAGAGAGAGAATAGAAAGGTTTTACATAAATATAATGTGCCTATTTATAACTTCAGAGGCTCCAAAAATATCAAAGGAAGATGTTTATGTTGGGTTAAATTATACTTCTACTTTCTAAATTTCAGACTGATCTGTTCCCAGAAATAGACATATTAAATATATATAACTAATATAAGATATATTTCAGATTATATTTATACAATATACCCGCATAATTTAAAATTAGAAATGATAACCTTCTTTCTTCATAGAAATAATAAGATAATCAATATATATGTTGTGTACAAGTTGAAATTTTGTACAAGTTGCAACCAAAAAATGAGATGAATCATTTTCCATGAACGGTTTATACTATGTGTGACGAGAATAATACAATAATTGAATTTTCCAATAAATGTTCCATATAACAATAATGTATTTTTTAAAGGCGAATAAATTGCATGGTTCTAGGTTCAATTTAATCCAATTAAAATGCATTATTTAATCACTACATTGGTTATTCTAATTAACAAATATTAACTGATACTATTATTTGAAAATTGATCTATTAAAACTATATGATTATTATGTATTTGTATGTAATATAACTGTCGGTTTGGAACTTTAAAATGTGCCACAGATTACTTATATTTTTGACATTTGTATTTAAATAGTCAACAGTTACACTTTTAATAGATGGATCATCCATGGAATATTCAATTATTTTATTATCCTCATTCTTGGAAGTACTGTAAATCCTTCATTAAAAATAATTCCTCTCATTTTTTGGTACAATTTACTTATACAAGTTGAAACTTGTACTATATACGACGAGGGATCTACATGAAATTGTATTCCTGTCCTTTTGGAAACGGAGCATGAGTATTGTGTAACTTATTATTTCGTAAGTAAGTTCCCCCTAATAACATTCTTGTTAAATATGTTGGTTAGAGAGTATCAAAAATCCCGATCCCAATTTTAGTACAGGATCCAGTTCGAAAATATTGATATTGATCCTTATATATATATTGTGTACAAGTTGCAACATGTAGAATCAAATTGTACAAGTTGCACCTAATAATGATATGAATCATTTTAAATGAAGGATTTACAGTACTTGAGATAAAAATAATGCAATAATTGAATATTTCATACAAGATCGATATATTAATGATGTCTTTTTTTACTATTTTAATGCAAATCATTAAAATATAATTATTCTGTAGCACATCATAAAGTTCAAATGCCAACAGTTAGAACCATGGCATTTTAATGATCAAAATGAAATGATTGTATCAATGCAAGTTGGTAACGAGAACGAACAATCTTGTAATTAAATCATTCATTTCAAAACGAAAAAATTGCAACTTGTACTCAATATATATGTATAAATTGAGTATGGTTCAAACTTGATTTAAATAGAGTACAGTTTTTGATCCATATATAATATATTAATGACATTATTCAGGTCTAGAACTCCAATATGTGCCCATTAAAAACCTATAATATATAACTTACATCGAGGATCATTCGGAGATCGATTACTGGGCGAAGAGGGGTCAAGCGTGAGGGACGCATTGGGATAGGGATGAGATGATGGTGAAGATATTTCTAGAGATGACGAAGGAGAAGTTGAAGAAACGATCTTACGTCGTCGCTTCATTTTTCGTCGAATCCCTCCTGGAATTAAATGATACAAAAATCAAAATTATTGTTAACTGTATAGGCTTTAAGAATATAACAAAAAATGACTTGACAACTGCATTGAATAGAATTAACGTACTTTCTACTAAAAGTATCTTAAAATGGCTAGATTTGTGCAAATATATATTTTTTTCGTGGCGAGAGGATCGATAAGGAGTGAGAAAAGTAGGATAAATAGAGCAAAATATACCTTTTCTTCCATTATAATAGGTCATTTATTATCTACAATATGGAAATAAGATTGTATAATGATTTATAATGTCATTAAGTAATAGACTAAGCGTTCTATATTAAAGACAATTTAAAATAAATATGTCATAATTTATTAATAATTGAAGTATATGCACTTAGGTATTGACGGTAATTAAAGGAGACGCCATTTTGGGAGCTCAAAGTTGGTATTTTGACTACATAAAGTAGACAAATTTTCAAAAAATCTTGATTAAACGTCTTTAAATGGCTAAATGAATAAAAAAAGACTTAACAACTTCATTGAATAGGACTTGATGCCAATGATCAAGAGAGATATTGAATATAATCAATGCAATATGTACGGAAAATCCCTATAAAATCTCCGATTTTGTACAATTAATATTTATTTGGTTTGATTAGAGACGAAATAAGGAGGATAATTAGAGAGAAATATCCTATTATTTCCATTCTAATAGTTCATTTATAGTCTACACAATGGAAATAAGATTGTATAAAGGTTCCAATATCATATTTTAAATACTTTTTAGTGTCAAATATATATAAAAAAATAGAGAATAAAGGTATACATTTTTAATAGACGGTAAGGCCTGAGTCCTTTTATTTCTTGATCCCGTTTACAGATGATCCAATGGTTCATTAATTTACTTACTACTAATGAAAAAATTGGTTTTCATTCTTAAAAAACTTGGTTGCGAATGACTCCCAAAATGGCGTACATTAATCATGGTGACGTCACATGAAATTGCCCTTGAGCGGATAGATTTTTGTTACGTTTAATATGCATGTCATCCTCCATTCCCTTATTATAAATTAAATTAATAAACCAAAGTATCTAAATACTTATTATAAAACAGCATTCGCGGCATTTCCAAATTAATTAGTGCATCTGCGGCTCAAACAGAGTACATCCCTAATATGTTGTCAACGATTGAAATATATACAAACTTATAATTGTTAGTAAATAATAATTATGAAGGAAAATAATATCGAGAAACAATGGAGCCTTTTGCAATTTGCACGCTTCTTTAAACAAATATGTAGAATATTGTGCGTCCGTCAATTTTCGATTAATATTAATATTATTTGATTAAAAAGCCAACGCCTGTGGAACTCTATGATTATAAATTATGTAGGGATTCATTCTGAGTATCAATAATGTACCTATGTATACATATTTTGGTTCAACTAAAAGAAACATTTGATCCCAATGATAAAAAGTGGTAGTTGAATTAAAACTGATTAATTAATTTGAAGAATGTTTGGGACTAGAGCAGATATTAGATTAGATGTGAGCAGATGTTGGATGAAAGAAATTAAAACAAGTGCTAGTCCGTATGTTTATAACAAGGGCATAGGATTTAATTAATTAAACCGTCGATCCTCAATTCTACTCTGATTCCACATTTATAACTCCCGAGCAACCCCACATAATTACTCTCCGTCTCTCATGAGCACAAGCCCTAGTTATTACTTTAAATTTATATGTTTACTCTTCAAAAATTAAATTATATTGACAAGAGCAATAGAAAATAAAAATCCTTTACATACTAGCTATTGATACTTAATATGTATTATGATGTAATCAATATAAAACGTCATAACTAACGTCATATAGTTAAAGGAAACGCCATTTTGCGGACTCAAATTTGATATTTTCACCACATAAGGTGGACAAATTTTCAAAAAATGTCTTTAAGGATACAAAAAACCTTAATATTTGCATTGAATAATAATTGATGCTAATGCACAGCAGTGGATATTTGAATTAAATTAAAGTAGTATGTACTGAAAATCCCTTAAAATGCTTCAATTTGTTTAAAATATATTTTTTATCGATTTGGGACGATAAAAGGAAGGGCTTTCCATTGTATAGTTAATTTGAATCTAGACTTTGGTAATAAGATTGTATAACGATGCAATAGCTAATACAATATTTGAATATATTTTCAGGGGAGTCCGCTATAAGCCCCCTCTCAAATTAAAGAACTGTTGCTTTTTGCTAGATTTTTTTTGTTCAGGAGGATTAAATTTTACACGGGAATAAGGGTACAATTTTTTGTTAACAGCCGTGATTTTTTGAAATTTTTTTTCAAAAAATTAAATTTTTTATGATTAACTGTGGATTTTTTTTAAGTTTTTTCAAAAAATTTAATATTTGAAATTTCATGTTTGAATTTTTTTTTTCCAAAAAGAAATAATTTTTTGTGAACAACTGTGGATTTTTGAATTTTTTTGTGAATAGCAATGGAATAAAAAAATAAGAATAATTACAAAAAATTAAATATTTTGAAATTAAATTTTTGATTTTTTTTGCAAATAACTGTGGATTTTTGAATTTTTTTCCAGAAAGTTTTATATCTGAAATTTAATATTTGAAATTTTTCGCCAGAAATATATTTTTTGGTGATTTTTTGTGAATAGTTATGGAATAGTTTTTGTGAATAGTTAAAAAAAAGTTAAAAAAATCCAAAAACCAAGCTCCCCCAAAAAAAAATATAAATTTATAAATTTGCAGGGCAGCCTTAATTTTAGGGTATGATATTTAATCAAGCTAAACACTAAATGACCCAATAGTTGACAATTTCCTTTAGTATGCGTTTTTATTGGATTGGTCTAAAAAATACTTTTGTCGTATCAGTCCGGTCCCAATAATATTTGTCTGTCCTAAAACCAACACTTATCGGTATTTTATGCTAACTACAGCAACTGAAATGGTAAAGTTACTTTTTACTTTCACCTAGTGTATTGGGTTTTTTTTTATATAGGATTGAGTACACAAATCGATTCCTTGTGACGTCATTGAGGGGTTTTTTTTTTTTTTTAATTATTCCTTTAAATAATAGACTAACCGATATATATAAGTAACGATATAGAGGTTGATCTTATCAAGTCGTTCACTTAATTAAGATTTTAATAAATTTCGGAAATTTATTCGTGGATTGTCTTCAAACTCGTTGAAATATAGGTCTTGTAACTCAAGATTCCTTACATACAGCTTCGACACAATTAAAAACAAAACAAACGAGAAAGAGTTAGGTGCAGCAACAAAGGATTGAAATTTTGATGCTTCTCTCACGCTACATGTCCCTTATGGCTAAATCCAAGGATCTTGTGTCAGCTTCGGTAAGACATGTCTTTAGAACAAAAAATCCAGCCTGAAACAGGGTCTTGGACGCCGTGGCCAGCACGGGCGATGTCTTCCCTCCGATTTTTATAGAGAGGAAGTAACGGTTCAATACTGATGCCTACATCAAACTTCCGGATAAAAAAAGTACGGCCTTGGCCAGACTAAAGTTATGTGTCAAATTTGTTTTCACTCAAGATGGAGCACCATGTCATTGGATCCAGGCCTTCCTGAGAGACAACTCTCCGGAATTTTGGGACCTCAACATGTGACAACCTTCCCCTCCAGTTGGACTACTCTATCTAAGCGCTTGTGCAGGAGAGGATGTATGCTAATCATCACAGGAGTGTCCAGTCTCTTGAGCAGTGATTCTTATCTTGGAATCAATCGAACCCTAGGGGTTCAATGAGTCAGTCTCAGAGGTTCGGCGAAGGTAAAAATATACATGATTTGTGATGACACGCTCCACTTGAGAAATGAAGAAGGGTTCGATGAATATTAATATGAAACTATTTGGTTTCGGTAGCTCCAAGTAGCTTAAGAACCAGTGCTCTAGAAGTTTCCATTAAAAAGAAGTGGACCAAGCTCGAGTCTAATATATATAATTATCTCATTTGGCTTAATAATAATGGGCGTTTTTAGGTCAAGTTCAAAGGACTGGCAGTTAAGTTAGACTCTCCCAATGACCGAAGGTCTTAAGTACTGATGATTGAGAGGAGGTTTTGTTACATGACTGGATTGTTGATGCCTCTTCCAAAATGGCGTACATTAACATATATGATGACGTCACATTATAACGCTCTATATTCCGAATTATATATGTAAAAACTTTTTTTTACCATAGTTCTTTTAGATGCTCTCTGTTGTGTACAAGAAATACGTTTATATACATTTATAACAGTAGTGTATAAATATATATAAATGGTATATTCACTTAAGAAAATGAGATAAGTGCTTTAAAGTAATATATCACAGTCAAGAAAGAAAAGAGAGAGAGAGAAAGAGAGAGAAATAAAAATAAATAAATTAAATTTGGGAGTATATTTATATACATACATTCTACGTGACTTTACAAAAAAATATTTAAGGCATTTAAATCCATTTTTTTTTTTTTTTCTTTCTGCTTCATTCTTTACTCTTTTTATTTATGTATAACAAATATTATGTTATATAGATATAAACAGAAATATATATTAGTGTTGAAAATTCGGTCCGAGACCGAATTTTTTGTTCGGTTTGGTTTTAAGTGATGTTTTTTTGAACCGTTTTGATGGGAATTTACGGTCCAGATCTCAATCTCAGGCTAGGGTTACTTCTTAAACACAAATATCAAGGGTGTCCGCGGGAGGAGGAGGGGCTGGAGGGTTGTAGCTATTTAATAGAAAATGTAACATTTTTTGTGAACTGTGGATTTTTGAAAAAATTTTCGAAAAAATTAAATTTTTGACATATGATTTTTCAATTTTTCCCCAAAAAAGTAACTTTCATTGAATTTTTAACATTTCTCTCCAAATATTCCGTCATTTTAAGTGAAAAAATCTATATATTATCCTGCAGACGTCCCTGAAAATACAGACTGTGTTTGGTGTCAGCTGTCAATAACTATAACAAATGTATTCGGCCACTTAAAAATGCTTTGGATTTACAGCCCAAAGCAATTGTAAGCATATTTGCTGAAAAAAATATTGTAAAAATAAAAAACAAGTACTATTTTTTTGCAAATATCGATTTGGGGATTTTTGATTTTTTGAAAAAAAAAATGCGCATTTTGGATTTTTGAAAAAAATATGCATATTTAAAAAAAAAAGAATCCAAAATCCGTATTGTTTTGAAAAAAAATCAAAGAGACTCGTAAAAAATATGATGTAGAACGCGTATGATTTCATTTAAACTTTGCACCTTAAACATGGATTTTTATTTATTCTCTAAATCCATTATCATTATTATCGGGCTCTTGAGAATGGAATATCTAAGAAAACATGGAGTAACAATTAGTCCGTTTGCTCATGATAATGAAAGATGGAGAATCTCAATATTGCGTCTTCTTGGGATTAGAGTTGAAGCTGGAGATCGGAGTAATTCCAGTCTATTCAAAGCCGGGACCCAAAAACTTGCAGTGGCATTAAAAGACAATTTTATCTTTGTTCTTTTAACGACAAGGTCTTCAAATCAAATGACAGCTGACACAAAAATAAGCAACTTTTGTTTTTATCCCATGGCTCCAAGTGTATAAATGCAGGAGCTAAAATGGCGTGACGATTGCGATCTCCTTTGGTCTGTTATCAGTGCCGACATCTTCCTCCCTAATGTCAATAATATCAAGAGGTCAATTACAGCCAGGAAGAACCAGGTCATTGGTAATAACAATATGGCGGACTTCTGGCATGGCTCTATGTGGCCCTCCTCCATCCCTGGCCGAAACCCCCAGTACTTTGCAGCTTGGGCTGGATTGGACAATAATGTTGGCGGCATCTCTCATTCAAATTTGGATACTCTCCAAGCTGTCATCATGACAGCAATATACCCCATGGGCACGCCCTTCATTGTCAGTATTTTGGAGTCTGTTCACCAGAGCATGTAGGTAGTTATTGCTTGTGACACTAAAAATCATTATGGTATCAAACCGGTGTATACTTTTCAGACCGAAGCCCAACACTAATATCTAAATATATATACAACTGTTTAGCTCTAATTAAAACTACCTCTCTTAAAAAAAAATACATATTACTTTCTTTCAGAAAGTGTAGTGTTATTATTTTTTTTTATCATCTCATTACATACTTCGTTAGTTACCTTTTGTATTAGCAATGATAATACTTGCTATATACTAGTTATAACAATCAATCACTTTTCTTATTCAAATAAATAAATATATCATTTTTAACATGAAATAAAATAAATTAATTTCTTTTTTCATTTTTACGAAAAAAGGATCTCATAACAAAAGGAGCTATACTTTCAAATATCAACTCACCGCTTATTGCGTTTTTATAAACAAGAAAATCCTTGGACGTCATTAATTTAAAGATCTCCCCCTCCCTGTATGTATTTGTAAATAAAATATATTGTTTATTTTTCTGATAAAAAATTTGTTTCCAATAAAAAAATTTCTAGAATTTAAAAAAATCATTCGTTTTGGGGTACAACCCCTCCAGCACCCTTTGAGGAGTCCCCTGCTGATAGACTTCATATTGAGAAGGTTTTGTTGATCTGTAACAATGTCACGGACTTTAAAATATCCTTCCTGCACGTCATCTTAAACAGCTTTAAATCGGCCCAACTTCATAATGTCCATCTTGTAGAAACCCTTGGTCATATTTATCAAAAACTCGCACAACCAATTTTCACAGGCTCCTATTAAGGCCAAATTTGTAACACCAAGCACATTGGCCATAGATAAGAATAAGTGGTAGGGACATGGTGCCAAGTGGCGTGTCATCAAAGATATATAAGGTCTGGTGTTGTCTTGATGTCTGTTATTCACCAATGGCTGGGTGCTTCTGTTTGATCGCCAACTTCAAACAGTCGAGTAGTTCAAAAAAGAGAGCGGAATGGAGCAGGGAAAAAAATAGCCTAAGTCTGTTGTGCAACACGATGCAAAAGAGTATCGGCCCCGTAAACATTGCAAATTTTCTTCGTAGCTTTCGATGCGTTTTTAATAATTCGGTCTTAAGTGATTTTTTCTAGACCAATTTGGACCGATTTTTCGGTCCAGGCTGAGATCTCAGACCGTACACCGATTTTGATTCGGTCTCACTTTGTAGACCGACTTTAATTCGGTCTCACTTTATGAACCAATTTGATTCGGTCTCACTTTATGGACCGATTTGATTCGGTCTCATATATTATGAGAGACTATTATTTTTTTTTTTTCCCAGACCAACGGTCATTCATTTTTTTTTTTAAATCTCAAAAGCACGCGATAAGTTCTAGATCAAATACTGTATGCATATAAGAGACGGTGGGATCAAAATTCATAGGAATTATCCCTGTTTAAACTTTGTATAACGTCATTGTACTTGAAGAAACATATGATGCCATGTTTTAAACAATTTATCAGTAAAATTGGTCCAGACCGATTTTTTTTGGGACCGAACTAGACCAAATTTTTCATTTGGACCGATTTAGATCGATTTTGTTTCGGACCGAACAAAACCAAATTTTTCATTCGGACCGATCTAGACCGAACTTTTCCTTCGTACCCATCAAGACTGAATTTGTATATGAGACCAGTTCAGACCAAGCTTTTTTGAGGACTGAAATAATTCGGTCCAACAAAAAATAAAACCGTCTCAAATCGGTCTAGGATTTCCAGACTGAAATCCAACACTAGTCTTTACCTTTCGGGTAGTAGAAATGTTAAATATGGTAAGTTTCTTCCTTTCTGACCTCCCTTCTCGACGCACGATAATTCAGGAATGAACCAATCAGGGACAAGACGGTGAATAATGTGTTTGTAGAATATATTCACACCTTCAAAACGCATTATCGTATGATTGGATGTACTTAGATTTAAAAAATGGGCGGGAAATACGAAATTACTTTTTCCTGAACCTAATATCGGTAGACATATTTAAGGATGTGCGTTGTGATGGGATAGAGTGATACACTTGTAGTCTTTTTGGAGTCTTAACGGGAAATAGGAAATACTTATAGGTCTTAAAATACACGAAGCAGGATGGATTTCGATTTTTTTTTCTTTCTTTTTTGGAAAATGAGTGAATAACAAGTCTAATTATACTTTTTTGTTTATTTTCAAGGAAGTTATTTTCCTCCGAAAAAATATACTCATTGACAATTTAGTATTCCAAATAATGTTGCAGATGGTAATAAGTAGTGATGTGTCAGTCTTTATTTATTCGGGCTAGTCCAGTACTGGAACCGGTCCTTAAGAAGGTCGTTCGTTCGGACTGCTATTACTTAAACTGATTTAAGATAAACTTTATAAGTTTTTAGGACTGATATGTAGGACTGAACTTGACTAGACTGAGAGTGAACTGGACAGGAAGGTAGTAATAAGTAAAGAAGGGATTTATTTAAAGAAAAACGAAGTTAATCGGTTTGAAAAAGCAAAACAGTGGATGCGTGTGCTCTTTTTTCTTTTTGTTCATGATTTAATAAGTTGCGGGCGTGTTTACATCTCCCTCTAAAAGAAGAATTCTCCTCTATCTTTGGTGTAAATTGATTTACAAATGCATAATTAAGTATTTATATATTAATTTAAGTATAATTATTATATTTTCCCTGCTGTAATTCAATTTTAAATATATTCAGAAGGTTGCCCCCTTTATAGCAGAAGGTAAATAGATCAGAAAGTAGTTCGTACAAAAATATTTAAAGAAAAATACATGATAAGATGATGCAATACGTTTGCAGCACTGAAAGATCATCATGAACCAGATATTCGCATTTTTTGTCTCTGTTTAATTATAATCAATTGATTATAAACAGGGGTTAACAAAGAAATCCCGCGCTTTTGATCTATCTACTCTAAATGAATATAAAATGGTCATTTTGTAATATTTATTCAAAATACTTCAGAGAGTAGCAATGAAGGTTTACTTGGGAGTTCAGATTGGAATTGAAGATCAACATCGTAGTAGTTTATGTAAATGTCTTTGTTTATTTCCTTTTCCCTCTTTATGATAGAGCTGATTGACGCTGATCTCCTCCAATACGTTACAAAAATTGTCAGGAATTTTTGCACCCTAAAAAATCATTTTTTGTTAACTACTGTAGAATTATTGAAATTTTTGTGCAAAAAATTATATTTTTAGTGAAAAGCTATAGATTTTTGATTTTTTTTTTTCAAAAAATTATATTTTTTTGCGAATAACTATGGATTTTGGAAATTTTTCAATTTTCTATAGATCGTTAAAATTTTTATAATAAAATTTAATTGTTTGTGAGGTGTTGTAGATTTTTGAAATTTTTGTCGAAAATTTTTAATTTGTTGTGAATTTTCTAAAAGATTTTTACAATCAAATTTAATATTTGGAACTGTTTTTCAAAAAAATTATTTTTTTTGAGTAGCAATGGATTTTTGAAATTTTTTTCCCAATTTTTTTTTTTTTTTGCAAATGACTATTGATTTTTTTAATTTTTTTGTGAATTTTTTTAAATTTTATGCCAATTTTCTATACATTTATAAACAATTTACAATCAAATTTAATGTTAAAAAAAAACTCGAAATTTTTTTTCAAAACCAAGTATATATATAATACTACGGACGCCCCTGGAAACGTACTAACAGCCAAGCTGATCCCCTCCAAACAAACATTCTTGGTCAAACTGTCAGGATTACCATGAGTACATTGTCTTTTATACCATTTTTTAACCATACCAGCTGGTCATATTTTCAACAACTCTAATCATTCATCTCCTACTCATAGAGTGTGTTTACTATGCAAGAGTTGAACATCCTGTCATCATTCATCCCGTTGTCATGTTCATCAAAATGTTAAGGGTTATTTTTGGAAAGTTTTAATTTCATATATTCTACACATAATGAATTATAGATATAAATTATTTACATTTTTTTTGTCAAGAGTACTCGACTTGTAAATCTTTCTTAGAACGGCTCTTGCGTCTAATTACCTCTCATTTATTATTTGTTATTATTTTTGATGATTAACTGTTATGTAAGAGAGTTCTACAATAATAAAAAAAAGGGAAATTTTGACAATTTCTCATTTGATCTCTTTAAATAAACAAATAAATAATTCAAGTCAGCGTCGAGTGAAACGCTCAAGTATTTCAATACAAATATTATTACAAACCATTCATAACCTTACTTATAAAGAATCTTACATATGTGACGGATATGGATCACAATAAGAAGCACTACTCAAAAAAATGTAACCTGGTTAAAAAACAAACCCAAAAAAATCAATCGACATTAAATGTATTAGTAAAATGATAACCCCAAACCCATATCATATCAATAGCGAAAAGACATCAATTCTAAATTCCTTCACGGCTAAGAAAAGGAGAATAACAATGAGTTCTTTGGGGCCTTCTCATAGATGTGTAGGCCATCAACATTAAAGGAAGCTACAATGAATTTTCTACAAATTGAGAATCCATCACATTTGTATTCTTATACGAGTAATTATCATCATCTTGTATGAACGAATTAGTTTGTTTTTTTTACTCTAAAAAACAATGTTGATTTCCACAAAACGTCAAATAATAAATAAATAAACCTTCAATGTACAATGATCTCAACAAATGTATTCATCAAGAAGACTTAAGATTTCGTATAATATTATATACAACAATATTATGCAGGAAATGAGAGTTCTTGTGTATATTCTCGGGCTTGATGGGCACACGTTTGGCGTGAATGGCGCACAAGTTGGTGTCTTTGAAGAGATTCAACAAATAGACGACTCCAGAGGCTTCTTGAAGTGTACCAATAACAGCAGTTTGGAACTGAAGATCCGTCTTAAAGTCTTGAGCAATCTCATTAACAAGACGTTGGAAAGGAAGTTTACGGATCCTAACTCTGTGGATTTTTGGTAGCGACGAATCTCACGAACAGCCAAAGTACCCGGACGATGAGGCTTATTCACTCCACCAGTAGAAGGAGCAGATTTACGGGCTGCCTTGGTTGTCAATTGTTTACGAGGAGCCTTTCATCTAGTGGATTTACGAGCTGTTTGCTATGTACGCGCCATTTAAAGTTAGATTCGATGAAGAGGACTCATAAATGTCGAAGAGAATACTTTTATTAACTAATTAAAAGAATACAAAATCGACAACTTTAATTTGAAAGGCTATTTTGATACACATTGAAGTCTCTTCAATCAAAAAAAGATTCTAAACTATAGTTATAACTCTTGGAATACATGGTACTTTTGCCTGAAGATTTTCCCTTAAACCATTTTGCCTTAAGGCCATTGGGCCTCGCCTTTAAATGTATATAAACATTGATAGATTTATGTCCAAAATTTCAATAGATACATACTATCAAAATTTCACTATGTAATGAGTTCGAACGAGAGACAAAACTGTAATTAAAATTAGTATAGTAAGAAAAATAAAATAGGTCAACGATTTGAACAGAAAAAGTGCAATCACTACTTTGTTACTAATTATTCTTAGATATGTACTATTGATGTTAAAAAGGCTCATGGATTGACAAACAGCTTAATGCGAGGCATGAGAATAATTCCAGTTTTAGTCCAACTGAAGAAAATCATTTAACGCGTATTAAAGTTATACACATTACATATTTTGATTAAAAAATTCAAGGTTGAATATCAATTTTAACCAAAAAAAAACCAGAACAATAATTACTTATACACCTTATTTATTTATATTTAAGGCAAAATATCCTTGAGGTAAAATGGCTTTAAGGCTAAACGTCCTGAGGTTAAAAGGTATAAGGGAAAATTACCGGGAATCAATTCTTGGGTATCTTAGCAAATCCCCTGAGTTTGAATAATAGGCATACAATATATGTCTACCAAATATTGGGTAAATAAGAGGATATTCTTTAACATATGTATGTTTATGGCCAATCAAGACAAAAGGAAGCTAGAAATGATTTTTCTTAAGATTGAATGTGAAGTGCAATTGTATTCCTAACGTATATTTGTCAATTTACATATATGAAGTAATTATTTTTATGAACCTGCAAATTACACTTAACTTTGCAATAAAAAACCAAGAAATTAATTGATTTTATTGTTAAAAAGAGGCCACATATTTGGGCCAATGTAAGTATCGTAAATCAAATAAATTTTCTAAACTATAGTCAAAATTCTTTAAGATCATAACTCCTCCAATAAGTTTGAATAATAAGCCTATAATTGACTCAAATATATGTATGAAGGCTGGGGGTTATATATACGAGGGTAGTCTGAGAAACACTCGTAAATAAAATATATTTTGTTAAGTTGTTACGTAACAATTGTTTGAGTGAGTAGACGTGAGTATTGACAAAATCGAGTTTCGAGCATGTCATTAAATATTTGTTTTTGAAAGTGGAACCGTATAATAGAATCAAATAATAGCAGACATATAAAAGTTTTTTGTCTGTAAATTTGACGCGTCTAAGTCGGAGTAATTGAGCCAAAAACAAACATTGTCTACTTATCAATTATTTTGCAGATAAAAAGGCCGAGTACTACTTGCACGGGTTACAGAGATAGGAGCCTCACTGGAAGAAGTGTGTAGAGTTACAACATGGAGGGATAAAAAAATAAAAAAATCCGAAGAAATTTCTTGTATATTTGTTAGGCCGGAAACTTTTCAGACCACACTCGTATAAGTATAACAGCAAGCTAGAAGGATATTTCTCAAAATTAAGTCTATATTACATTTGTTTTCTTCGACAAATAATTATCCTCAATTTCCATGAACAAATTATTCTTTTGCTCCCTTGGTATGTTTCGCAAATTGGACTTAAAATAGCCAAAATTAATTTTAAAAATATGATAACAGCTTAAGAAAAGAACATTCACACTTTATGCTACCAACTTCAAAAGAATCGGCAAGTCAAAAAAATGCATATGAATACTATTAGCATTGCACTTAAAGTAGCCAAAAAATATTTTCAAGCTAAAAGAATGATACATTTTATGGCTGAAAGGAGCCATACCGGGTCCAATATAAGTCTCTTAAATCAAATAAAGATTTTAAACGATAAGTAAAAGTCTTGGGTATCTTAATTTATCCCATTAATTTGAATAATAACTCCAAAATGGACTCAATTATGTCTATAAAGTCTTGGTTTGTATGTATTGATATATCAATTTAAAAAAATATTCTTGGGATTTTCTCCTATTTTTGATTATTACTTCCGTCAACGAAGCATATAAATTCGGATCGGACCCCTTTTTTTTGAAAGATAAGGTTGAGTATACAATGACTACAATTACTAAATGACTTATAAATCTTCTGAATAGTGTTCATAATAGATGGAACTAATATTTAGATCAAACGGGCTATGATTACATTCTTTCTGAGAAACTTTATTTAGAGTCTAAATAACATTTATTAATTTGGAGGAATGCCTTTGTGGTGTAGTGATTAGGTTTGTGTATTACACGTTAGTAATGACAACGCTTTTTAAATAATAGTAGTAAGATCGAACCGGAGTTTAATATTATTTTTATTGAAAAATATGTACATATATTGAAGGAATGTTCTGACTAATTAATACATTGTTGATAAGAGAAATATTCTCAATAGTCTAATTGTAAGGATGTGCTCTTATTAATCTAGCGGTGTAAGCGGCTCCGGTTTGTAGAACCGACAAATTCGAACCGAGATCGCAATATATTGCTTATCGGGTTCAGTTCTTGTGCTCTTGTTCTTATATATAATATATGAAGGAAATACAATATATATTATAAAAAATAAATTAGTTTTAATCAATAACTCAATTTTCTGAGGTTTTTTTTTTTTTGTGTAATTGCATTATTTTTCCTATGATTTTTTTTAGGTGGCCAGGGGTATACAGTTGTATTTGAGTTTCTAATACATAGCTAAGGGCTTCTTATAGATCTGGAAAAGTGGTGTTTTTAGGTACGAGACGCTGTAAATAAAAGATGCTAGGGATTGGGTAGATTATGAATCCAGGTCCGCTATTAAGCTTGACGGACCCCTATATTGTGATAACAATAATATTTCTTAAGCCAGAGTTTCCCAAACGTTACTAAGCAAAGGCCTCCCTACACGAATACTTTTTTATAAGAACCTTTATAAGAAACATATGATATACGTATATATAGACTGAAAGCAATCCTTAATTCTCCGTCTTCCTGCAAATCCCCTAGCTTCTCCTCATGAGCCCCACTTTGAAAAAAAAATGCCTTAAGCAACCTTAGTTTTCGGGGCCCTGTTAGGAACTTGGGATACTACGCAGTCTGCGAATAAGGTAGCTGGAGCCCTCTTTCTATCTAATATCATTGCCTGGGCCCGAATTTTCTAGTAACGCCCCTTGTTATAAGTGCCTGTAAACGAAACTGAGTCTGTATAAAAAAGAATCGAGACAGTATACCGAAATCGAAACCGTTGAAATGAAAGAACTGATCTGGACCGAAATAATCTTGTCGTATTGTAGTTAAAACTGTTTACTACGCCTATTTTAGATCCATCACAATAAAATAATACGTAGTATTTTATACGATACTCCATAATAATATTGTCATTAATATTTTATTAAATGTGTAACTATTCATTTGTAATTCTATAATATATAAAAAAATTTCTTCATAGAAATAATAAAATGCCAATATATTTAGTATATAAACGAGGAGGGATCAAGAAGAAATTGTAGTCCTGCCCTTTAGGAAACGGAGCAATAGTGTAATAGTCCTAATTATTACTTCATTTATTTGTCAAAAATAATAAATTATGAAATAGCCATGACGTATCAAGTGAGAGGAGGGAATCCACAGCTGACAACACACAAAAATTGAGCATTTTTGTGTGTTAGCAAGCTAACGCCGCGTACAATCAAATGTTAACAAAATTGAATTTCAACTATCCTCTGTTGGTCTCTCCAATTTTGAGATAGAAAGAGAAAGTATGACGTGCAGGCACACTTATATAGGATACCCCTCACGTCGTTCTCTTGGTTATATCACGCAACCTTTCTTCTAAAAAGAAACAGAAAAAATAGGCCCAAAATCATCTGGTAGTTAGCCCAATAGGTCAGTTGTGCCAACCGCTATTTATGTCTTTGAAGAATATCATTGTCATAGTATTTATTCACCATTTTTAAAAGAAATGTCATATTGTTAAAAAAAATTTACATAGCATCTTATTCGATACTGTAATATAATATTGCTTCGTAATATTTGATTAAAAGAGTAGTTATTATATTATTTCTATGAAGAAATAGCCAAAATGTCTTCATAGAAAAACAAAATGCCCAATATATATATTTATTATATAAACGACGAGGGATCAAGGAAGAAATTTTATTCCTGTTCTTTTGGAAACGGAGCATATGTATAGAATAACTTGTCACTTTGTGTATTTATCAGAAAGAATCAATTATGAAATAGCCATGACGTATTAAGGAAGAAGAGAGAATCGACAGCTGACAACAAAATACAAAGGTTTTTTTTGTGTTAGTAAGATAAGGCCGTGCCTTTAGAACTTTTTTTATTCAAAAAATAGTTCGAACCGGGTATTTTCTTTAATTTGTATACTTCAAAACCCTTTCAATAATAGTCTTCATAACAATTATACTTATGTTAGTAGTAAGATAAGGCATCCCATCATCTTTTCATGGATTTCATGAGAAGGAGAAGGGAGTTTATCTATCTATGTATATAATACATATATATATATGAACATTGAACAGACAAAAATGATGTAATCTTTTAATAACAATTCTTTCTTTTCTTCTTCTTTTTAATCAGGTTTCTTGTACAGTATCTCATTATTAAACTTTTTTTTATTATTAATATTATTTCATATCTTTGATCATATATAATAATAAAAATGATAATTTTCTCTTTTTATTCTTTATCTTCACAAGGTCATACTTAGTGGAAGTGAATAGTGATTGTATGGATGGTTAGATGTTGTATGTAGAATGTAACTGAGCGGGGTTCATCTTCTTCTTCATCATCTCTATAATACCCTTTCTTATATTCGTACTTTAGGATTTTTAAATGTTGATTAGTGTTGGATCGGTATAAAAAACACTGCAGTCCTCTCGGGACGGCCCTAATAAAATTACTCTCTACTAGTTCTACTCTGAGGCCAACAAGAACCTGCAATTTTAACTCTGCAACAAATCCTGAGGGATACAATACTTCTTTTATGAGTCCAAACGAGCGTTCAATCAGGTTTTGAATATAATCGAATAAATATGGAAAAGATGTTCACTACTCAGGAATTACATAATAATGACAACTGCTAAGGAAAATACGATTCGTTCATTATACTACCAATCAAGATGTATAGAAAAGAAGGTATCATCTTTTGAACTATTTTAGATTTGTTATTAAAAATCATTCTTTTGATATGACGTCAGTAGAATTTTAGGATTTAATATTTATACAAACGATGGATTGCTTAACCTGTTACGCTGTTTAACTTCAATAATGATAATAATTAATTCGGGGAGCGCTGATTTGTTTGTTTTTGAAGGTGAGAGCTCGTGAGAGTTTCTAGTTTCTCTAATTGTCTACTAGAAAATTGCCGTGGAGAATTGCCCTGTAAAAAAATTGCCCGTATTTTGTTCAAATTTCATAATCAATCATAACACATTATAAATTAGCTTAATATTATTTATAGCAAATATCTCAGGGGGTCTCCGGGGGGGGCTGGAGTGACTTAACCCCACCTAAAAAAAATGGAGAAATTAAAAAAAATCACTTCTTTTTGGAAAGAATTAGTATTTGTCTTTTATGGTCATTACAACTGCTAAAGATAACTCTTTAAGACATTCTTTGTAGTCACACGTAACTACTCAATATTTGTATCAAATCATGTGTGTTCTGTCCTCAAGAAGGAAGGAATAATAATAATGGTTATTGAGAAAAAAGTAAGAAGGGATGTCTGATGAGTACTGCACTCTCACGAGCGCTCACCTTCAAAAACAAACAAATCACCGCTCCCCGAATTAATTATTATCATTATTATATCAGTAATTCCTTGGATATATGTAATACCTTGGAGGTGGTTTTTAAGTATCCAGGGTTTCACTCAAGTACCCTGCACAACCCAAGGGTGTGGAACTATTTTTTGATATAACTAACTCCGAGACCCCAGCCAAACCATTGTGCTTTGAACTAGTTTGTGGTATAAGAGAGGTTCCTTAGCTGTGGTTTTTAACAAAAACAGTGATGGGCAGTACACAGCCTTCGTGTTGCCCGGGATCCCAAGGCCACTGCGGGATAGTTAAAAATTAGATGTTGCTAATTGCCCAAGCATCACATACATCCAAGGAACCCCTCGAATATGAAACAGTAGTTCCAAACCCTCCAGTAGTCTTTGATGGCGGAGAGTATTCAGCCATATTTTAAGAAGCCTTAACCTATTTATCCCCCCTGCTCTTCCTATATTGCAATAATATTACTCACACTTGAAGGTACTACTCCCTTGGAGAATACAACACACCAATGTGTTAAATATGCCATAAATACAACAACATTGTTATTTCTTCGTACAAAATATGTGGATGATTTACATCAGGGAGCACTATAGACAGTTCACCCTGTATATAGGTTCGATTATAAATACAAATATCTGCAATGGTTCATTACTACAATTACATTTAATTTCTTAGATGAAAATAAGCTTAATTTATATATTAGAGAGCCAAGTGCGGTGCAACCCGGGACTGCTTTTCATACAGAGAGAGAGGACAGACAAACTTTGCTTTATTAATATAAATTCTCACTTTTTCTTTTCTTTTTTAATATGAGACGCTGAGCTATAAATATACACGTTTTTCTTAAAATGAGTTCTCGTTTATGTAAACAACATACATATTAAATTTGTTTTGTTAATGCAGATTGTAATGTAAATTTTGTGCCTTTTTGAGTTAAAAAAATCCTATTCCAAGAGCCACGGTCTTCCCTTAATATAATAATAATTATTGAATATGTAATTATTATTTCTCTTCAAATGGACTTTTTGTTGCTTGATTTAGGCATGTATCTACCCATGTACTACATAATATGTATTTAAGTACAATGTGAATGGACAAGTCATGATTGGATGATAATGTACTTTAACTCTCTCTCTACCGATCTACTTCAAGCACTATAATTGACCGTTCTCCTGTTCTTGAAGGGATATTTATGTACAGGATCGATACGATATTTTGACACATTTCAAAAAGTTAAAAAAACAATCCCTTATATCTTTAATTATTTATTAAATCAAAAAATGCAAAAACCATTTGAATGTTGTGTCTTCTGGCTACAAATTCGACTCATAGTAGCCACCCTCGGAGGTGATAAGCTTTTCTAGCCTGGACCTGTTGCAGGCGCACTTAATCTGGTCCCCGGGCAACTTGTTGAAAATCACGATTATGCCATGCTTTAACTCGGCCACTGTGTTGCAAGAAGTTCGCTTGCTGTTCTGTTATACTGCAACTTGTGGCTGGTAGATGTCGCAGGGATTGTAGTCGGAGCTGTTGGGAGGCCAGATGTTGGCGCTGGTGTAGTCCTAAAGTTCTTGGATAACCATCTAGGACTTCAGTGTGTTCCTCACCATTTTGTCACCCTTCATGATATCATAGTCCTTAGAACCGGTGCAATTCATCATAACTTAACGCTCATTATGTGCAATAATATCAAACAGACATAATATCTATTAATAACAATGTTTGTGCATCAAATGCAATAGCTTAAAAAAAACAATTTGAGGATTGGGGGAGGAGATATTGTTCCAATTGAATAATGGTTCTTTATAATCATCGGTGTTATCCAAATTACACATCTGGGTATTAAAAAGGAAAAGGAAGTTTGTAAACTTGAGGGACACTTTTATCGATGTGAATCCATGGTAATTTCGACGGAGTGTCATTTATTTCGTTGAGACATGACAAAAAACTGACAACATGTGGATAATAGGAATATATATACATGTGTTACCACTTTGGCGCACTCTCTTAGGCAAACGGGGGCACTTTGGAAGTTGATTTTTTAAATTAAATAGCTTGTTCAAACCTACATAATTTGGAAAAAAATGACATTCATTTCTCCAAATATTTATGAAAGGCACGGAGGCCTCCTTGGAATCTGTACCAGAAGTGATAACATAACAATTGCTCAAACATTAGGATGGGAATTTGAATCATATCAAGGCGATTTTAAGGCAACAGCAATGCGGGCTAGGTCAAAGTTTGAAGTGACCGTTCCCGGACGTCAGAACTCGTGGACCGAATGTAACAAATCGTTAATGAGGACCTAGTATGATCCAAAAGTATTTACGCTGTTAAAAGAAAAAAGTTTCGAATTCATCATCATAAGAAACACCATGCTATTAATCCAAATTCAATTAAAATACCCACATGTTAAGTTATTCCAAGGTTAATAGAAATACAAGTTTATACCATAACGCGTATACGAATCATGTATAACTTCCACCACGCTTTTTAATTTTGACGTCATAATGCATGATTGGTTGCGTTTTATGTCAAAATCTGTCTTTTTTGCCCTACAGTCGGTACGACACATCAAATTGAAAATTGTAACAAATGTGACGTCATAGACTATGATTGGTTGTGTTTGGTCAAAAATCTGCCTCTCTTGCCCAGCAGTCGGTACGATACATCAAATTGAAAATTCTAGTAAGTCCGAATACATTATGTTATTAGCTTGTAGCTATATTAATCTTGAGTTATTCCATGTAAAAAAATGAATTCCAAACAACTTCAAGTCAAAGAAGATCAATTTTAAGACAAACCAGGACAATAAATATATTTATGATATAACATATATGTAGATAAACTGTTTAGTCACCTATACAAGCAAAGTGTGTATGTTTGTTGACGCCTAATAATATAAATCAATTTTTCATATAAAAAATGTTTGAAATATTTGACAAAACGTTTTGATTTTTAAAAATCACATTCTTTGACATATTATTATTTAATATATATGTATAAATACTTTTTCCACTAAAACAAAGGGAGAAATGAATCAGAAGTGATTTGTTTTTTTGCCTTTTTAGTGCTTGAGTCTTTAAAAAATCAATTGTTCACATAATATTGTTTTTTTTGCATGAATATGACCAACTAACAAAAACAAGAAAAAAAACAAAACATGATTATTATAAAATGTTTGTTGTACTAAGTACTTTAAATATGCTATTTGCGAAAAAAACTATTTTAGCTTTTTTTTCCAAAGCAACTTTGAAGCTATTATTAATGTTATTATGTACTTAAGAATATATATATATATTCGTCTTTCGTTATTATCATAATTCTCTCTTGTCTTTTTTTTTTTTTTTTTTGTTAAGTAATGCCTCAATTAGTAGTGATATGAAGTAAATAACTCTGTTGAGATAAAGAAGAAGAACTGCCCCCCTAAAAAGGCATCTGTATGAGATTTACAAAAAAAAAAAATAAAAAAATATGGCAAGTTCTACTACGTGAGGCATTATTTTTTATGGATTGTCTGTTCAATGTTCATTTTCTTTAAAATACATTGTTAATTACAGTATAATTATATAATTATGTGTATATTCATCCATCTATTTAAGCAAATACTCTCAATATAGTATATATATACATATATATAAATATTTGCAAAGTCTAAAATCATGTTGAAAAAAGTGTTTAAGCAAATCCTTAGCCCTTCTGAGTTTCGGTCTAGAAATCCTAGACCGATCTAAGAATCCATTAGGATTTTATCCTTAAAAAATCTACATCAGTCACGCATCCAACTACCTAGGGCAATTTATGGGAGAAAAAAAGTAAACATAATTTGGGGACAGACTATCAAAAAAGTTAATGGTGTCCTTACAAAGACACATCATATTTTGTAGTTCTTGCCTGTGAGGGGCTGTAATCAGTGATATGCAAGTTAACTTATCTTTTTAACTGGTTATGTTAAAGTGAATTCTTATTTTATTTTAATAACCATTAGGGTTAAAGTTAATTTCGATTTAAATAAATATTAACTGGTTAAATTAAAGTTTATTTCCAGTTTAATTTTTTAAACAAGTTAAGATTAAGTTAGTTAACTTTCACAGCTTAACAAAACTGACGAAATGCATTCACACTATAGACTCTCCATTTTAATTATGTACTTGAAATGAGCTAAAAAGAAATCCGAGAACTCGAACCGGACTCGTTGCAAATATTAAAGGACTCTAAGAAAATATTCAAGGAGTTGT
Source organism: Lepeophtheirus salmonis (assembly GCF_016086655.4). Classification (NCBI taxonomy): domain Eukaryota; kingdom Metazoa; phylum Arthropoda; class Copepoda; order Siphonostomatoida; family Caligidae; genus Lepeophtheirus; species Lepeophtheirus salmonis. The sequence goes on from NC_052141.2 coordinate 5,284,442, forward strand.
GATATATGGTCTAACAATCCTATATATTTTTTAGTAAATCGAAGTAATTCGGTCCTTTAAAGATCTAGGACCTGTCTTCTCCTTATCTTTATTGTATCGTTCTACCTTTACTCCGAAAAGAAACAGGAAAAAAGATTAAAAATTTGTTGGTTGTAAGCTAATTCTGGGCCACTTCTTTCACATTGTAAAATTATTCTTCAATAATTTCTTGGGATTATTCATAGCTGAACCAAAAAACTAAAAACTACTCTTATATTTTTAGTGAAACTAATTCAGTACTTTAAATAAGTTTGGTATGGGACGTGGGCACCTTTAGTGAATCACACAACCTTTCATACGAGAATAAATCGAATGAAGCCCTAAAATCAGTTGGTACTTTCCCAATTCTTTTTAATTATTGAATTATTATTAAATAATTCTTGAGAACGATTGAAAGATTAATAAAAGCTACTCGAATTGAACCAATCAACGTTCAGAGCACTGATTCGGGAAAATGAAGCCAAAACATCAACAGCTGACATCAAGTGCAAGGGAAGTAACGGTGTACGGTAGACAAGAAAAATACGTTTTCGACTGGTTCTATTGATGAATTGTACTTGAGGTCAGTTATGTTTCAAAATGTTTGTGAACATCGACCTAAAATGACGTCATATAAAGTGGGATATCTTAAATTTAATTTAATTTGTACAACTCACAAATTAGGGGCATAGGGGAGAAAATATGTTTGAATGATTGAACTTTGGTCCATGGTCTGAGATCGTGGTCTGTACCTTTAGATATTTGTCCAAATACCTTATTAAAAATGACTCAAGACCAAAGCGAACAAGAATTCGGTCTTGGACCGAGTCTCAACACTAATCCTCATATAAGTGTGTAAATTCATTTGAAGAGAGTGAGGACAATTACTTATTCATTTCTTGGAGTTTTGACAATTTTATAATTGTAAAAAAATTATAATTGTATTATTCATTTTTTCTCCTAAGTGGATAATTTTTTTAAAAGTTCTACTTCATTGCTCACATATGAATTCATGCATTAATCCTCCCTTACCTTCAAATCCCGTTCGAGAAGAAAGGCCTCCTCCTCCGACAACCTTCTTAAAACGTTTTTTAAGAAGCCTTTTAGGCTCACCACAGTTGTAACTATCCAAAAAGAGTAATACAAATAGGGAGATTAAGAGAATTAGATCCATTCCTAGAGGGCGCATCTGTAATCATAATCATATAATATATTTATTATTGTTTGACGAAATACAAATGTATATAAGTAATCTGTATCTTTTGTATATACTATATATATAAATTAAAAATTGTGCGTGTGTGTCCTTTATGCGTGCCCACACTGTTGAGCCTAGGAGGCTGAAATTTTGCATGGGTGCCTCTTTCAAATATGATAAGACGCTGGTACCCATTTTTTTTAGGGGGCCAATTAATATAAGGGGGGATTATGCTATACCCAACACAATAAAATCATTTTTTGTAGCTCAAGGAGAGTAAATAGGGGTTTGAGTTATTTATCAAAAAGTGATTGGCATATGGGAAAACAACTATGCGAATAACTACGTTTTCGCAGTTTATTCAAAGTCAAAAAAGTTATGGACAAAACAATACATCGGTGAAAATTACAAGTTCGTTATTTGAGGTGCAAAAAAATGAACTTCAAACGAAATATTGGATTCATAAATAAAATAAACTTTGCGGACATTTGTCTGGAGATTCGTTTGCATATAAACTTGACATATAAAAATTCGTCCTTAACTGAAATATCTATTCATTTCTGAATAATTTTTAATTTTCTCATTTTTTCATCAAACGTCCATTCTCAATTTTTAAGAATACATGTGGCAAAACGATGCATTTTGGACATAAAATCATATACTTTAACTGTACAATAAAGTATTTACAATTACCAGAACATTTTATTAAATAATTTTGGCAATATTTGCATAAATGAACCAGTTATCGATGGTTATTTTCTCGACCACATTCTTCCTCATAACTATTCATATGTTGAAAATGTAAAAAAAATCTAAATACAAGCAAAAAATACAAATCAATCGTATTTACATCATTTGGACATCACTAGATATAAGAAATTGACATTGTCATACAATATCTTGTAGAATTCTCCCCCCTACAACCTCCGGAGCAACCATCAGGAAGCCATTTCTGAGCCTGGAAACTGCATTGACTTACTACTTCTCCGTACTCTAATATATGGGATGAAAAGCTTAAGATTTCACACATAGATGGTGCTATTTTTTTATTAAATTTACCTCATTTTTAGTTAGAATCAACATGACAATCCCATGTTTAGTTTGTAAATTATTGTGCTAAGTGAGTAGCCTCTTTTGTGCTTTCTAAAACAATGGATTAAAAAAAATCTGTAGTTTCATTTTAGACTGCTTTTGAATGGTAAAATACTGATCAAGCTAAGAAATGGCTTGAAAAGTGCTTGAAAGACCCATAAAGAGAATTAAAAAAAATTATTACGCCAATTTTGAACAAAAAAAGGGCTTTCTTAGTCTCGTCCGAGACATTTCAACCCCTATAGTACATTGAAAAGTCGAGATTGTTAAGATCAGATAAAAAGGTTTGCAGTCTTGGCCGGGGAGGGGTTTTTATGAAATAAACTCTTTATAAAAAAACAAACATAGTTACACTCTTATTTACAATAACTTCAACTCACGGGTTTTATAGTGTGACGACCATGGTATATAACTTGAATAATAATCAGTCATCTGAGTGTACTTGACTGAATTAAGTGAAACATGTATTCTTTTACAAAAAAAATATTGCAAATCGTCGTGAAAAAGTCTTTAAAAAGAAACATTCATTCAACTTTAATGCCATCTACCAAGTAAAAGTAATTTATGGATGTCTGAATACATGAAAAAGAGTCCACAAGGTTCACTGCTCTTTGTGCTCCCTGATGTATATATATATATTAATTAAGAATTAAAAAAAAACGGAAGCACTTTATATAAAATTTACATTAATGAATTTGACTTTACATGAGGTTTAGCAATGGGCTATAGTACTCCTTGGCTCATCTTATCATATTTTTGAGGCTATGAAAAGCTGTTGGGATTTTTTTTTACTCTTGAGGTCAGAACGTCCATGTATTGAGTGATGACAGGCTACGTGTGCTCATGAAAAACAAAGTGTAACACAAAGGATTTGGTGAGAGTTATCTTTAATATTATTAAAGCAAAGTTTGTATGTTCCTCGACGCCTAATAACTCCGAGCAACGCCGGGTTCTATTGCTAGTTTATAATAGGGGTGACGGCAAGAGTTTTGGGGCTTGTTTCAAGGGGGGGAGGGGCGTATCAAATCCTGATATAAGAACTTATTTTAAAAATATGCTTATAGTCAACTTTTTTAGAACATAAAATACTTTAATTAGAATAAAATTGACGTAAAAAGTTCGCATAAAGTCAATTGTTTTTGCCTTTTTTTGCTTACTATCAGCTTCATAGGAATTTATGAGAACGATGAATTCCCACGAATACCGAAATTGTAAGCTGGTGCAAACATTCTTTTTATGACTGTGATATAGTTAACGTTCCATAAAAAAAAGGCAGTTCCCTTTAATCGTATTTGACCGTCAATAAAACATTCAATCGTAGAAATATTCAAGTATTTGATCCCTTACCGATTTTGTAGGTTTGCCTATTGACAAAAAGTCTATGATATAAAAATTTACATTTTTTATTTATGTTGACGGGCCATTGAAGTTTGTTCAAAACTAAAATGACTGACTTTTTTAAGAACTGGCCTATAAAATATAATAGCAATTTTGACTACTTTCAATGGAATCTGCAGGAGCCTCCCAAGGATTTAAAAGCATAATTTGTCAATAGTAATTGAAGGTAATTTGTACTTGTAGTCTACACTCAATTTTGAAAAAAAAATATGTTCCTAGCTTTCTTGTGTGTTGACAGGCCTCATATTTTTTTGTACTTCCATAAAGTAAATTAGTCTTAGGATTTAGTTTTTGATTCGGTTAAAAATTATAGGGATTTATTTACTTCACAATAAGAATCAACAACGTAGCTACACCCCTTTTTGATAACAGCTGACATTCATTTCAAGATTTTTTTCCAATTTGTTGACTCTCTATATTGTTTCTCTATGATACAAGTAGAGATGGTATTTGTGTTAGAGAGCGAGGAAAAGGCTGTAGGGAAACTTATGATATGTCTAAATTAAGCCCCTTGTCGGCTGCCTGTTTTTTTAGGGGGCGGGGGAGGAAATGAATTACTGCTGTAAAGATGAGAACCTTCTACATATTTAAAATATCATTAGTGCTGAAAAAATATAATAGATATTTTTAAATTCATACATGTTTATTTCATTATATATTTTTTAATCAATTTACACCACAGATAGGCGATAACTCTTCTTTTAGAAGAAGGTAAAGCACATACAATAACTGTTTTTCCTATTTTAATCACTATACTTAGTTTTTTCTTTAGACACATCCCATCTTTCTATATAGGCATTGAGTAGTTACGTATGAACGTGCCCATGAAAAACATAAAGTAACACTGACGATTTCTGTGGGAGTTGTTTCACACATTATTAAAGCACCATTTGTCTTTTAGCCACGTCTAATTACTCTGGGAATAGAGAGTATTACTGCTAAATTGTATAAGGATAAAATGCTGAGTTTCTTTCTACAGCTGATGCTTCACCCCCTTTTTGTGAACAGTTGAATTTAATTTCAAGATATTTCAGAACTTGTTCCCTTCCATATCTTTCTTGTTCAATGGTCATTAAGGGGGTTTATTTTTCAACTTTTTCCTAATTTCGATTCTGACTAATGTGACCAAGTTTCAATAGGGTATAAAAATTACGTATGCAAAATTGCATTGCCCTTCAAGGTCATCTTGAAGTCACACATATCCATCAACTAATGAAAATGAACGACACCCTTTAGCTAGTCAATATAAATACATTTTTAGTGGTTTTGCATAAAATAATATTGATTGACATTTTTTTAACTATACAAAAAATTTTTTTCTAAAATTGTCCTATGAAATAAAAATAGAGAAAAAAACACGATAAATAGAATGACTCGCGTATACAGCGCATTCTACTTCCTTGCATTTTCATAAAGAAAAGATTAAATTGATTTTCTCTTTTTACTCCATAGGAGGTAGTTTTAGAAAAAAACAACAACTTTATGGATATATTTTATAGGTTCGAGTAATGTCTATCATAATTAATAAAAAATGATTAATATAGTATTTTAATCTTTATTGACGAAATAATAAAGTTTTGTCTCCTTTCAAACTTGAAATAAATGTCCTACTTAAAGAGGAGTTCTCAGAGCGATGGAATTTTGCATAGGTTACCAACTTTGCCAGACTATCCTTAATCGAACCTCAAAAAATGTTGAAAAACAAACTGGGCTAATGTTCATATTAAATAGATCTTACGAGTCCTACAGGCTTTCCCTACCATTTTACTGTCGAAATGTTTCCAATTTGTCTAATGAAATATTCTTAATTTAATAACACCCTATGTATTTCTACATCACCCTGTGAGTTATACTGCCCTCACTGCCAAACACCTGCCCATATTAGTGTATTCTTCTTTTTTATGAAATCAAGGAGAGGTCAGATTTTGCAAAGAGGTTCTTAATATGCCATCTACGCTTTGGTATGTTTGCTATGAGCCGGAAAAGTGCTTGAAACTACATAATAATTGAGACAAATTTTATTAATTTATTTTTTAGGCATTTCTGACTTCCATTTGTTTATTAATAATATTATTTATATGGGCACATTGTTTATATATAAAGGTATTTTTTGTATCTTATTGTATTTATTGTTATTTGATTACCCTCAATTATAGACCTTTAGCTAACTTATAAAATGTTGACGATTTGAAATATTTATTATTTAATATGAAAAAAAAAAAAAAGTCTTTTTTTTCTTATTGTTTATTAATCAAATTTTAAATTATGACTAAACGATGCAATTTATCAGGGTAGGCTATGGTTTATTGACCTCTTAGTATGTATGATGGAAATAAATCAAAACCTACCTTGTTCAATATAAATGTATGTATACGTAGGTATAATCCTCACACTTGGAACACGAGAAAAGTACTAAATTCGGATTACATTAATTTAATATGCTTTGAATGTCCTTAAAGTCACAGATTAATAACTTTGAATGAAGAGTTCATCAAAGCATGGAAACACAGCTTTCCATTAGGGGAATTGTAGTAACGACAACGAGGATCATTATGATGATGACTAGGATTCTAGACCTCGAACGCACTCTGTTCTAACGGGTGCGCAATGGAAAACGACACACCGTTTGAATATAAAGTCTTAACATATAAAATTTCAAAAAATAAGGGAGATGTTGACACATGTATTGAATCCATTTCTAATCTTTATTCTTACCTCCATCGGCATTGATAACGGCGGCTTATATGTTCGACTGAAAGCTCTGACAGGTGGCCATAATATAATTGCCACTCATGGAGTTCAAATGTTCATCAACGGACACCTTCAGTGCTTCCAACATTGGTGTCATTGTCTGGCAGGGACCAGAAGGAAAAGTCGAGCGGGTTAGCAACTGGGTAATATTGCGCCATACTTCTGAATCTCGCCTGGATTGCAATATTGTTATAAGGGAAGTGTTAGTACACACAGAGTTTATGGGCTGATGGAAGGAATGATCACCTATTTATCCCTTGTGTACATATTTCAACTACGCACCCCGTATACATTGTCTCCAAGCATAGAGCAAATATAAAAATCACAGAACCAGAAACTATCATTTTGCACTGTATACTTTCAATGACAATGGAATTTCACTTTTTATACAGGCTTCGTTATTTACAGTGAGAAGGATTTTTGTTACGTACAGTGTAGATGATCTATATTTAATTCATATTACTTAAAGTGTCTCTTAGTGAGTAAGAGAGAGAAAATGTAGAAATCATAAAGTATGACAAATATTTCCGTAAGCCAGCCACTGCGACGATCAAGGACAGTAGGTCTTCTTTCTTTTGTAGCTTTTTGCACATCAAGGGCACCTTATTTTTTTACTAATTGCTACCTTTGTACCACATATTTTAAGCAATTAAACCATATACAAAAAATAGTCATTTTTTCCGCCAGGAAAAGAAACTTCAAATTGTTAATAAAATTTGACTTTTATTACGATTATTACTATTCAAAAGGGGTGGACTAATTGCCATTTACAAGCCTCTTATCTTATATAAAACGTCCACCATTTGTGTAAGCAGCTGTTGATTGATGCTATCATTTTGTTTAGATTGATTAAAATAACATACGTTTTGCGTCAACGTAAAACAATCTTGAACAAAAAAAAAGAACAGAAAAAAATCTTGGCTACAAATCAATCAGGATTACTTTAGGGCGAATATTTCAAAATACCAGGTTGTGTCATCAAAAGTTGGGACTATTCTGATTAAATATTAATAAAGATTTAAGCTTTCTAAAATCAACAGCTGTCAGCATGGAGCTAAAAAGACAAAGGGTGACTGACTTGCTCCACACCTAATTTTCAAAGGGATAATGAAGGTCGTAGGGTGCTCCCGGGGTCTTGTCCACAAGATTAAAGGCATGGTAGCTTCCGGTCAGAGCCTTGAGAGGCCTCCTGTTATCTACAGACACTGCAAAATCGAAATCATGGAGGACATGGCCACCTTTTCATCAAAAGTTTAGCCAAGAAGATGAGGCAGTAATCAATGGCTCTCAATATCAATGATTTGACTGTGAGGAGGTATGTGACAGATTTAGGGAAGACCTCTCATGTGCTTTTAAAAGCAACCAAGGCCAACTGAGTTAAGAGACACACGAAATTGTCTACTTGGTCCATTCGTAGTTGGTAAACAGGGACTCTTTCTTCCGAAAGAGTCCCATTTGACCCAGTCATTTGGTTTGTAGTCGAGAAAAGAGCTTCACCGAAATTTGGATGACCTCAAGGGTTCCGTCGAGCAGGAGTGGGCGATAATATACAAGGCCTTCATCAAATATTGCTGTGGTGCCATTAGGCCTAGGAGGATATATTTTCTCTACAAATAAATTATTCCTAAATGTACTTAACTTCTCTAAAAAACAAAGATTGATATAAAATATACACAGTTATATAATTCTATTGTTCTCGTAAATCAAATGTCTTTTGATTTATTCTATAGGTCAGTCTTAGGACATTTTTTACGAGCAACCAAAGCTTCCTTTTAGAATCAAGATCAGTATTTTCTCCTCCTGGTACCTGAGAAGTGAGGGGGGAGTCTGTGGTTGAAGCTGTCGGGAATTGGTTTCACAACTATGGTACCCCATCATTCACAAAGGAAAAGATTTTTGAATCCCTGAATTAATTTTTAGGGAAATAATTTTCATATATATTATCCATGAGTTGTACCATGTATATCTTTGTTTTGTGGAGCAAGTTCCATTTGCGCCAATAATAATAATAATGGCTGTTAAATTGGGCCTTCTCCTTTCATTCCTTATTTAAGGCGTCGCAAAATCCCAAAAAAACTCCACTGCAAGGCATCAAAGCCATTAAAAATAAGTATCTCCCCACTCCTAAGAAACGGATTAAGTAGAGAGTACTTTTGGGTTCTTTTGAAACGCCCGGGAAATACATCAAAGACGGGTGAGCAGATTATTTTTTCTGTGGTTTAACAAGAGAAACAACCATTAACATAGTCTGGTAATGCAGTAGATTAATAGAAACCAACAGTGGCGTAAGAAACATCATTGAAGAGGGATTTGCCCTCAAACTTTCGAAAGATGATTTTGTATCAACAACAAACGACGGAAAAATACACGCAATAATTAGAAAGGGACAGTATATAATATACAAATTACGCACTACAAGATACGATAACTTAGATGTAATTTTACCCATATTGAGATTGTATTTTAGGACTTTGAATGGGATTATTTGTTAATTATTATCATGAAGCTATCGACGGTTTTTGAGGATTAAAAGGTAAATTTGTATTGTAGTACATGATTACCAATGGTGATTAGAATGAGCGTGTAGTTTTTTTTTAATATTTTATTTGCTAAATTATTATATTACTGTAGTCTATATTGGCAAATTGTTGAATAAAACTGAATGCCCTAGCGGCCAACAACTAAAAATCAAAAAACTATTCCTCATGAATTATAAAAAAATCTATATGGGGAAAATTATTTAGAAACTTTCGAAAAATTGTCTTTATATCAAAATTTAGCATTTTTCGAAAAATAACTATTTTACAAAAATAAACAATCTTTCAGAAGTATTTTAACCTAAATTACGAACAAAAATAGAATCTGGTGATGGAATAAAGACATTGGACAGAGGTCTTCAAGGTCCTTTGTCTTTTAACTATGTCTTACAGAGATAAAATTGCGCGTCATTGGAACGTCATTGGTATACAAATAGCTTTATTGTCACACTTTATGGATCCCATTTGCTTTTATTGATATCATTAGCTTCCCCTTTTCACTCTCTGCATAAGTTTCGAGAAATTGCAGCTCGAATTAGGGACACCAATTCGGGATTACCTCTTCCCTATCGTCTTAACATTCCCAGATTAAACTTACTTTCCTCGCCAGAGGTTAGGCAATGAGGAAAAGTACACAATTATTCTGTAAATTGGACCATAGGACTTCATCAGGTGATCAAATCCATGAAAAGGAAAGGAATAAGGGAGCAGAAGCCCTTCTCGTCTTGCAAAAACATCTCTTTTTCAACGTGTTTTAAGACTTTACAAATCCCCTAGACTATTGGAATCTCAGAAAACATAAGCAAATTAAAAGAACTTACATACACAATAGTGAACATTCTTTCTGTAGATATTCAATCCCTAAATCTAGACATGTTGAAGTATTTAAAAAGGGCGAATTATGTTTGTTGGTAAAAAAAAAGTCTATGGAGGAAGATGAATTCACGGATTTTTAGAATATGTTGATTGATTCGAAAGAATGGGTCAAAAGGTTGGTAAAACATTCATTATAACTATTAATTACCTCAGATATTTTAATAGGTAGAAATAAATGTATCAAGAAAATTTGAAAGAAAGAAGATTTTAAACTTAAATCAATTCCCCCCCCCCCCAATTTTTTTTAATTGAAGATAATTATGGAGTACACCAAAAGACGTCTAATCTTTATTTATGGTATATAGAGGACAAACTTTGATTTATTTATATATATAGACTGTACACTTGGGCGATTCCTAATTTATTTTTCAAAGATTTAAAAAATGAAATCCATTAATTTCGGCTAGCAATTGTATTTAGATGTCATAAATGATATCGGTTTTTTTTACTGTATGAAAAAATTCCCGCTTCTTTGAAGATTATAAAATTTCTCTGTCAGTGCATAGGTATGTAATTTTTCCCTGACGGCGTATTCTATAATATAAAGTACTTTATTAATACATTTTATCTAATCTAAATAAACAGTGTTAGTATTTAATTGTACCATTTTGATAAGTAAGTATCAAGTTTACTTGAAAATATACTAATTTTTTGTGTAAACGATAAAAATGCTTTAAAACTATTATCAGCGGCATCTGCAGGGTTATAATGGAGGGGGGGAATTTTTGGAAAAAAAATCCATAAATTAAATTTAGAATATAAAATCTTTTGAAAAAAATTAAAAAATCTACTGCTGTTTACACAGCATTAAATTTTTTGAACGAAAAATTTCAAATTTAATTTTTTTTTTAAATCCACTGCTAATTATTAAAAATTAAATTTTTTTGGAAAAAAAATTAAAAAATTAAATTTTTCGATATAAATTTTAAAAATCCATAGCTATTTACAGAAAATTAAATTTTTGGGATAGAATTTCAAGTATTATATTTTTTAGTAAAAAGCAAAAATTCTTAATTTTTATTTTTATTGGAGGGGGGGACGGGGGGATAAAATCATTTATTTTATTTACTTATCTACAAACTATTTAAATTATAAAAATTATGCTATATACTCGTATGTAAATATAAATTTGAAAATTACAGATTTACATAGATGAAAATATATAAATAACCATATTTTAAAAAAGATATATAAAAAGTCTGTAATTCTAAAAAGAATTAATCTAAAAGTGTCAAAATATTAATTAAAACAAAAATTGTATTACAAAATATTTATGTCAAAAACAAAGTACAAATGTAAATGGCTCATATTGTTAACAAAATGAAATAAAAAAATTTAAACATTGAATTTGAATTAGAAAAATACGGAATATTCGGATGTATGTGGCTTACAAAATAATTTTTCCCATAATAACGGGTGCTCCATTGATATCTGAACACTTACTAATTCAATAATTAATGAAGGTTGAGTGATTGAAATTAATTCATATATCGTCATATTATAGCATAAACAATTAGTTACAAAACAAAACAGACTTGAGCCTTCTAGTTAACGTACAAGTCGAGAAAATTATGATACTAGAATGTGATCGATAAATTTCCATTCGGGTAATCCAAGCAATTGGGCGTCTCTAGGGTCTTTGTGGACACCATTAGCAAGTCCGAAACGTTGGAAAGGAAGAAGGGCTCTCTCAAGAAGACCAAACTGGACCTGGATGAGTTAAAGAAACAGCCTAGGCCAATCCCCTCAATTCTATGAGGACCCATGCAAGAGATCTCGGGGGTTTACACTAGACTGTCTTGAGAGTTATTATTAAAAAGTGTGTGGGGGGCGGAACCTTGTGGGAGTGGAAAGGACACTTTTCACATCTGCAATGAAAAAAACAACCCATCTTTTCCGTTGCAAGATTATTTTTGGCTTCATGACATCAATCCCCTCGATTACAGCTTTTGGATCCATGGCAAGGGGAAGGCCTGTAGTGACCAAGACCCTCAAAGCCACTGTCATGCAACACTGGGACGCCATGACAGAGGAATACATCGGCAGCGGGTGCCAAGCCTTCTGACCCCACCTGGAAGCCATCATTGCCCCTAACGAGTCCTACATTAATGATGAAGAAAGCTCAGACACACATCTATTTATGGTATTAATTTTGTTGAAATTATAATGTTAATTAATAAATTATATCTTGTCAAATTTAAAAATTCAAAGTGGTCATATTTTGATGGACCATCCCGTAGACAACAAACGACAAACAACAAAACAAATGTTGAGGACATCTCTTCAAACATTTTAAAATGGTGTTTGACAATCGAATGAATATTGATTTGGAATGAAAAGATAACAGTTTCTTTTTTATCAGAGTATATTTTGAGTACAAATTGCAAATTGCACTTGACATAAAGTCTTATCTAATGATGATTAATCCCATTCTAATATAATCAATTATACATGAATGATATCATTTTATTTTGATCTATTCAAATTAAGTGTATATTTATGATTTATTTAGAAGGGGTAGATCCGTGGAAAATATTTTAAATGTCATGGAGATGAATAATTGTCAACAAAAAGTTATAAATTGTATAATTATTAAATTATTGACTCTCGAATAGATAAATAAACATTCTTTGAGTTATTCTCATCAGGGAAAATTCTTCTCTAAAAACGGTACATCTCATTTTTTGTCTTCAAATAGACCAATTTGTTTTGGTTGATTTTTCTTTGGAAAAGGCGTTTTTAAGGGGTTAATTTGAACAAAATTACTATATTTTATATCAAGATGATTTTAATACTTTTTCAGTAGAAATTGTGAGAATTTTTTGTGGTTTTGAAACAAAATTTGAAACTTTTCACCTAATTTTTCTTTCAAAAAATACTTTTTTGAAATATTTTTTTGGATTACACATTTTTGACATAATTTTTCTTAGCAATCAATGAAGTTGGTAAATGAAATATTGTGTTAAATATACCCTTTGCGTCATAATGAATTTTAATTTAAAGGAAATGCTCAAAGTTCAAGGAATTTTTACAAAAGTGAGGTTTCGTTACATTTTTATTATCATCATTTTCAATTGTTTTTATTCATAAATATTGGCAATATCTCCAAGGACGACAAAATGGACACCAAAAGAGTTCTATTGGTGGAAATGCTTACGCACCAAAATATGCTAAACAAGATTGACAAGACCTCAGGATCAGCCAGGACGGTCGTGTATGGCAATTCGGATTATAGACAAAAAGATGAATGTAAGCGAGGCTACACCCCAAAAGTTCATTAAAAATGATTTTAAAAGAGGGAACGCAGGGGGTGGGCTGGCGGAGCTGTAACCCCCCAAGGAATTTTTAGGTTTTATTAGAAAGTGTAAAGATTGAAATATTTTGTCAAAAAGTTAAACTCTTTAAGTTTAATGATATTGTAAAAATTTATTTTTCTAAAAATGGAATATTCTGTGAATTATTATGGATTTAAAATATTTGAAATTTAATTTATGAAAAATTGTTTCTACGTCATATGACTCCAGACATTTCCGGCCCGAGAGATTTGCCCTAGACCACCCCTACATAAACTAACACTAAGGAGTCCTCACAAACCCCCATTTATACACGAAATTTGTGCTATTTCGGTTACCACCGTTCCTCAAAATAAGGTGAAATACGAAACAATCTCAAACTTTGGGGGGTTTTTGAGGGTGTAAATGGAAGTGGGGTAAATTTAAATAGTGGGGGCGGGTTTCATCCCATTTTGGGACCAGACCGTACCCAAAAACAGCTCAAACATTTGGATTTTGGGGGGTACATATGAGTTATGAGGGGCTCTTAGTGGTTCCTTAAAAGTGGGGCGGGTTTCATCCCATTTTGGGACCAGACCGTACCCAAAAACAGCTCAAACATTTGGAGGGGGGTACATATGAGTTATGAGGGGCTCTTAGTGGTTCCTTAAAAGTGGGGGCGGGTTTCATCCCATTTTGGGACACGGCAGTGACTAAAAACAGCCCAAACATGTATAAGGGGGATTGGGAAGGCCTCTTACTAGTAGTTTATCTAGAAATGGGGCTGTTGGGTTATGTTTCAGGCCGGAAATGTCAGAATAGGATACATTACAACACCATTTGGAGTAGCCCTTTATTCTATATTCTACGGTAGACCTTCTGTAAGTCGACGGTTTGTCTGGTCAACGTTTTGTCTGGTCAACGTTTGTTCTATTGGACATTTTGTTCATTGGAGGTTTTGTCAGTCGATGTTGAGTCGGTTGACGGTTTTGTCGTTGCATCAACTCTCATACAGAAAAAATAAGGATTTGTCTTCTTGTAGGAATGAGTCTTCCCTGCTATTATTGTTGTTCGATATATGATGTATATTTTTTTAATATCCTCGTATTCATGTAATTTTTTATTATTTTTACTCCATCTTCTTCTTTTCTAATCCTTCTGACATGCAATATTGTCTGCCTATAAGTATAATATGTACATATACGTTCATACATACATGTCTTTCATTTTCTTATTTGATAGCTCCCCCTCTCTCTCTATATATATATAATATACACACACACTTTTTGACGGTTTTATATTTTAATTAATACAGAATATTTATCTAATAATTAATAAACCTTACTTTATGTACAAACTAATATACGGCAGAGACAGATGATGAATTTATAATGTATTTTGTATGTCGTAGCACTTTCGTCGACCCTTTTTATAATTATATTTTGTTGACAATATTCATTTAATCATTATTATTTTTTTAATGTAAGTAAAAAATAATAGTTTTAGCCATAACATTGAAAAAAAAAACACAACAACAACCATTTTTGTATGATTAAACACATGCCGTAGGCACTGTACTCCATATAATTTAATAAATAGGGACTCTTTCGAATGCTGGAATGTTTTTGCCTCACTCTGTTCTTTGTTCCTTAGTCACCAAGATTACGTCAAAAGTAAGAAATCGATTTTGATCAAACTTGGTACGGTGATTATAGGACTGTAACTTAAACTTAAAATTCTCCTAGATGAGTGTATATTTTTTAATTCGTTTTTTTTACATATAATTAATACAATCCTCATCCTTGTTTCTTGTTCAACAAACTTTTTTCTAAAACGTGTTATTGAGCCTCTAACAGCAACATCAATTCGCTTCATTCGGTAGAGTCATATCCAAGGACTTCAAGTTGTACAATTCCTCGGTCCACTAGACGATCAAGGCCAAGAGAGGTTCTCCAAGGTACAAGAGGACACCTATGCTGATGCAGGCAACGAGGTCAAAGCTCAAAAGCAAAAAAAAAAAAATGCTCCAAGAGAAAGATGCCTCATGAGATTGGTGTGTCTCGAGAAATTATTGATATAGTGGGCAGAAAGGAACTTGAAGACGACTTGAAGGATCCATAGTGTCTTCATGGGACAACTTGTCTGAGGAGACCAACCATACAGTGTGTGTAAAGCAGTTCTGATGGCAGTAGTTGCCGCAAATGGTGGCCTTGTCGTATGAATTTGCACTTATTTTGAAGGAAATTTCACGCTGATTACAATGGTGTAAAAGATATTTGGAGAACTAAATATATTTGTGACCTTTCTGGGCTGTTGAAGTTGTCCACAAACGTATGGGGCATCCTGTATATGTGTTCACAGTTAGATGCCTTTAAATTTTGAATGTTCAAGTTAACACAAAACATACAAAATACATCATCAGCCATAATTTTGGAACTAATACGTAACTCAATTTGATTTTTGGAAGGGGGTTTTGGGCTCTGCCGAGTACCCATTCTAGTTATGTATGTGTTATAATCCGAAGGGGAAAAAGTCATCCTATTGAATATCTGGTAGTTTCTGTAGAATGCTTTCCACTGAAACTACCAAAGTTACCATCTGAAAGTAATGAAACAGTCTTTTGCATACCTTGCCAGTTCTATATTTTCATCCTCAATGGCTAGGAGCATTCAATATTAGGCCCTAGACCATACCTAAAGTTGTATAAATTATGACTTACACCATGTCAAAATGAAAGAAACGAAAAATGAATTGGTAACCCTGAGTGTTTGAAGAATATTTGGGAGAAGATCAGCTTTGTCCTTTTGGTATATTATTAGACTAAATGTGAAGGAAATAAACAAAAATCCCACTCCGTATATAGCAAGACATATGTAGAGTTACTCAAAGATTGATTCTTAGTTCTCAAAAGTGAATTACTAGTATTGCAAATCGAGTGTATCTTGGGTATGTTAAAAAAACAGAAAGTCAACATGGGAACCCTGACAATTTGAAGAATGTTTCAAGGGAGATCAGTTTAGCCATCATGACATTAATTAAATCAGCTACAATCAGCTGTGACAAGGGAGGAGAGAGAGAAGAAAATAATAATGGGCATTGGCATGAATTTCTCCCCTGTCATTCCTTAATCAAACTCAAAGCACTTACTACAATAATAACTTCCAGGCTAAAGAACAGATTCTCATGAAATTTTGAAACCTGTTTTTTGAAGGTTCGTACTCACTGAAAAGGACGTGAATATGAATAAAAATATCGCCGTCTATTTGTGACTTTTCACTTAGAGATGCTTACAGAAAACCGAATATAACCCCATGACGGCTGAGCGGCTCTCCTCCCAACTAATCAGAATGAGCATGTTTATCTCCGGTTACTTTTTTTTTCTTTAACATACTGACAAGTCATATTATACACAACTATAAAATACTTTTAAATATACAAGTATTTATATACGAAAATAAATTGGTATTTTAAAAGATAATAAATGAAATTGGAATTTGTGAAATATTACCTTATTAATTTATTTATAAATTTATATATATATATATATTTTAATTCAAATTACTAAAAAAGAGAGAGAAAGAGATGGAAGAATATAATTTATTGTAATAATGAAATTAACATTAACTAAATGCATTGAACAGACAGAATGAATTATTTGATGTTAAATAAATGTATATATTTATGTAATTTCTAATAGGTTAATAGGATTTGAAATTATACGTTAGAGTGGTTGTATTTGTAACTTTTTTTAAAATTTTTGTTAAAGGTTAGTTCGGAAAAGTTGTCATAGGGTATGAAAAAGACCTATGCATTGTCCTATGTAGTCCTCTTTAGGTCGCACATCTCAATCAAATAATGACAAAAGGTAAATAACTCTTTATTTAGTCAAGCTATTCTAAGTAGAACCAAATTCTAAAAGCTTGGGGGATATCCATGAAAAAAATCCATCAGATTCAAGTCCGGTGAGATAAAAGGCCAAAAGTGTGGGTAGATGAAGTAATCAAACTTGTCTTGGGCCCATTTGAGACTTTTTTCCCGAAGTGTGGTAGAGAGATTCTTTAGAGGCCTCGCATTCCTTTTTATCATTGTAAAAGAACGTCTCACTGAGTCACAGAGTTCGAGAAATTCTTATGTTATCGTTCCCGGCCCAGATTCCAAGGAGGCTCCGTACGTTTTCAAATATTTGGAACAAAAAATTCGTCAATTGATTTCATTTTTATCCAACTGGTGCAGGTTTGAATAATCTATCTACCACCTTGATTAAAATTAATTTTTTAGTTATTTTGCATTAAATAATTTTAACAGAAATTTCATTAACCTACAATATACAGTGTTTAAAGAGTATTTTTTCTAAAATTATCCTATGAAACAAACAAAAAACTAGAATGTTATAAACATTTGATGATCCGCCTATTGCACACATCCTTTTTTTTCCTCATCATCAAAAACGACAGATGAAAGTTTTCAAATCTTTTCCTCTCTTTTTTCTCCTTAGAGTAGCTTTCGAAAATAACTTTACAAATGTTTTTTATAAGCTGGAATATTGCCCATCATAATTAATTAATGCAAAATAATGATTAATGCTATGATTTTATCCCTATTGACGAAATAAATAACTTTCAAACTTTGAACAAGGTATGTGACCTCAAGATAGCATTGTAGAAAAATAAAATTTTGCATATGTCATTTCCTTACAGCATGACATCATCTCCGAACCCACCCGCTGTTATCAAAATTCGAAAAAAGTCAAAAAACAAACCGCCCTATTTTCCATTTTATTATATAGGCAAAAAGCTATAAATGATGTTTTTTTAACGAATTATTAAATTATATAATTTCTCATTCTTCTTTTACATATATAAAATAATTTTATTAAAAACGAAAAAAAACAACAACATAGAAATAAGTTTAGGAGTAAATTTTTAAATAGAAAAATATAATTGAATTGAATGGAGGTTTTTTATAAATTTTTTACATCAAAAATGGTTTTTAAAAACTAATTTATACACAGTAATACATTGAATTACAAGCAAATTCTATGTCAAAAAGAATGTGTATAGATAAAAAAAATGGCACAAAGTATGTTTTTTTATTATAAATTGACTAATAATTTATGTCTAATGACAACGAGTATTTCTCATTACAAGTTACATATCAGTAGTGTTGTAAATGGTAAGCATTTTCGGCATGTAAAAATACTTCAGGAACCAAAAAGTAACATTGTAACCTGACAATTTGAAGAAAGATTCAGAGGATAGGAGCTTAGCTGCTATGATGCTTCATTAGATAAGCTGTGATTAGGGGTGTACCATTGCAATGATATCCAAATTGTCAAGAATCGGCCTTTTTTGAAATATCAGAATCATGTATTGGAATTGGCTCAATATTACCGATTCCACCAATAACCCTGCATAATTATTTATATGGATTAAATCAATTATTTTACCTCACTTTTTGAAGACAAAATTGCTGTTACACATAAATAAAATAGTTAGATCAGTTGACATTGCTGAGACAAATTGAAAAAAATAATGAAACAGTACATAGAAAGATTATATAAAATTGCAGGTTTGTAAAGTAAACTTACTTGAAAGTTACAATTGAAAAATAACCAAATTTTGAGTCCCCCATATCCCACTGAATTGTATCATGAGTTGTTCAAAAAGTTCATAACAGTTGAAGCTCTGTTGAGCAGTTTACATTGAAACCATTAAGTAACTTTTTCACAAAATATTTATTTTTTATATGTTTTGTTGAAATAATATTGCTTATAACATAATTGAAGTGGAGTCCAATTTTTCTGAGTCAAGTTGGAGTCATCAGTGTCCGTCCCGGGTTCATTAACCTCTCAAAGGAGTGAAGTCAGTCTCTGTCAGCTAGGGCGGGTTGATGATAGCATGGACTCGTTCTCGTGTTGACCTCACTTTCATTATCAGTAGGAAGATGAACCGATTTAATTATCGGCCTGGTCTTTTAAAGTTGGCGTTCGGGATAATCTAATTTATTTGAATCTCCAGAGCCATGCTATGGGTGGACGGCAAGGGGTTTCTCAGCGTAAGGAACGCAAGTTCTGAGGGCAAGTTAATAGATGACGTAAACGATCAAAGGCAGCTATTCATGCGAGAGGTGGTGGCAATGACAGGTTAAGCGGTGCCTTGGGATCTAGGCTCACAGGGGGATCACGTTGACTGTTTAATTTCTTCAAGTGCGAACTCGAGATAACATGCATTTACAGTGTTTTCCAAGGTGGGTAGGATCTTTGCGAAATGCGACACCTTAATGTCATCATGGCTCTGCCTGAAAAAGAATCCCATGTTCTATATAGGAATTCCAAGTTAACTCATCTCCTTCAAAATTCCCTTGGAGAGAATTCCAAGAAATATATATTTGTAAATGTTTAACTTAGAGAAGAATTTGACCACAAAACATTGACTTCTCAACGATTTACTACGTAGGTCAATCAACAACAAATGCATAAATATCAATACTATCGATATTTAAAAGAAATAGTTGTCATTTATATAACAGTAAAATAAGATCAAAATATAAAGTTATCAATTGTATTGATCCACAGTTTGATACAGAAACTTTTAATAGTTGAAAATAAAGACATGAGTACTAATTAATCTTTTAATTAAGTAGCAATACCAAACACAAGCAAGTTTAAAAAGTATAAGACGTGAATTAAAATTTCATAATTACTCATTAAATAGTAAAGGGTGACGATTTTAAAACCGGAACAAGTTTAGACCTCGTTATGTTGGTAACCTGTACATCTACTTTTATGCAAATGTACGTATCAGATTTAGCTGACAAAACTACATAAGAAAAAATACAGAATATTTGAGATGTACTCCGTATATATACGGCGAATATTTCCATGCCAGTCCCACAGGTGATTATTGAGTTCGCGAAGCTACCCAAATCAACTGTTGAACCTCAATATCTTGGTTATTTTTAAATCCATTTTTATGAAAGGTTGCTCATCAGATTTAGCTGACAAAACTGTATAAGAAAAAAATATAAAATTCTTCAGAATTCCTCCGAGTACGAACGCCGAATGTCTATTTACCGGGAGCATGTCTCCGGTGGTTATTGAGTTTACGCAGATTCATTAATCAACTCTTTACAAGATTGTCAAGGCTTTCAGCAAGTCTACAATGAAGACTCATGATCGTTCTGAGAGGAAAAAACCCACTCCAAACTTCTTGCTTCCCAGATCCGAACCCCTTGGACTACACTTTGTGGGGTGTCTTTGACAGAGAGTCAAATAAACTTCCACAAATCACTCTTAACTCCTTTGCGACTTCCATTCTCGAGGCAGTGTCCAACATGGGCAAGGAGTTCTTCATCAAGGTCTGTGTTGGATTTTGGGTCAGGGGGAAGTCTGTGGTTGAAGCTGTAGGGGATTGATTTCACAACTGTGGACCCCTCCATCATGTAAAAGGAAAAGATTTTTGAATCCCTAAATTAATTTTTAGGGAAATAATTTTCATATATATTATCCATGAATTGTACCATGTATATCTTTGTTTTGTGGAGCAAGTTCCATTTGCACCAATAATAATAATAATGGCTGTTAAATTGGGCCAATATACTGTTCAAAAACTTAAACTTTTGGTGGCTACTCCCAGACCATACTCAAGAATGGGTTGATTGTATAAAAATCCCTTTTCAGTCTCAATTTTGATTTTTTAAATGGTTAAAAACATCTCTAAAAAAATGATGGCCAAGCATTATTCCTTAAACAGCTTCTAAAAGTCCCTTTAAGTCGCCATCTGTGCCAATAAACATGGAAACCTTTTTTTTTTTCAAATGAAAAACAAAACAAGATACAAAACCCACCCTTTTCTTAAGGTATAGTACAATTGTAGGTAGACTCATATGAAATAATATAAATATTACCTTTAAATGTATACTTCATTTCATTTTTTTTTTTTTTCCAAGAAATTCTAATTATCTTTTCAAATGAGAAGGAAAAAAAACAAACATTTACAATATATGATAGAACTGAATTAAGAAGATATAATATCAGCAGTTGAATGCTGGTATACCTACATGTTATAAGTAGTGTTGAGACACTTTATGAAAGATCGAACTTAAATGATTTTAAAGGATCTTAAAAAGTATTTGTTGGCATTCACTTCCTCTGCTTTTTGTGGAAGTGTAACTTGATACTCGGCTCTAAATATGACTTGGATGTGCATATTTAAATGGTACAGTCCGGTATTAGGAACTGCCGGTCCTTAAATCTCGTTCCTGGGATGTTTTCCTATAAATATCGATGGTTTATTAAGCGCAATAAGATATATGAGGCATGTTTTAAGAGCATTGCACAATTCTTGCAAAAAATATTCATGTTTTCATTATAAAACGAACCATAATTTCTGAGCGTTTTTTTTGCTTTATTTTGACATAATTAGGATTATCCGGGGTAGATGGTTTCAAATGGTTTTAGGGCTAATCTTTAGTTCCTGGACAATGGAATAATTGCTCACAAGAAAGTCTAACTCAACGATTTATATTATATTATCAATGTTATCGACGTCCATTTTACCAAGATGGAATCGTGCTTTGCTGTTGCATTTGATACTGTATTGGGTCCATAAACAACACATATTTTTTGGCCCCCTGCTCCGCCTTTTCTCTTGGCCGTAGTGATACTAAAGAATGTCCTGAATTTCCTCTTTGTTTACTTCCATTTTGAGTTGCTCTCACACACAAATGGCTTCCCAAACACAATACTGTAAATGAACTTTTTTAAAGGGGTACGCTTAGGCTTTAAGTAATCTTTAAGTTTTTTTTATGCAATATATTACTCGTGATATATTGCTTACTAAAGACATCTAGGGAAAAATGCTTAAAACTTTTATACTTAACCTTTTATAATTTATTTATTAAATAACGGATTAATTTAAAAAGGAAAAATATCCACAATAGCGTCACAAGAGATCGATTTTACGTTATTTAAGAACTGAGAAATGAGACTGGAGTAGACCCCGCCCCTTGGTCCTAAATAAGGACCGACACAATACAATATGGTAGAGAGGAGACCAAACTTTTTTTGGGGATTCTGTCCAAAATAAGTTCTTTTCTAGAAGGGTTTGAACTGATATCTCGGTCTCGACCGCGATCTTAAATCTAAATTTAATGATTTGAATAGTAATTCATATGTTTGTTATTTAACGCATGAGTATGTCTTGTTTGGACTCAGAGTCAAATTGATGATCGACATCGGCATAATTTCTGCCCATATAATTGCTAGTGAGTCCCTGAGGCTCCATACAAGAGATCTCAGGGTTGTTTCACATCAGGCTGTTCTGAGAGCTTTGAAAAAAGTATGTGGAAAAGCACTTTTAAGACGAGCAATTAAAGCAACCCATCTCCTCCGCTGCAAGACTCTTTTGAATGAGTATTTTGTAACACTTTTGGGCCCCCTACAACCCAGATACCAACCCCCTCAACTACTGCCTTTGGATGCATTTCGAGGGGAAGGCCTCCAGTGTCCTTCATTCAAACACCCAGGGCCTCAAAGCCATATCCGCCAACAATGGGAGTCTATGATAGAGGACTCTATCTGTATGGGGTTACCAGAACTTCCGCCTCGCCCTGGAAGCCATCATTGCTCCTAAGGGCGGCTACATACGTGATTCAGAGAGCTGAGATATTCATCCGTATATATAGTATTCATTTTGTAGAGTTTCTATAGTGGATAAATAAATTATATCTTGTTGAAGTTTCAAGTTCAAAGTGTTTAGATTTGGATGGACTACTCCGTAGACATATATATGAAATAATATTAAAAATAAATACTAAACTAGAGGGATGGTGGATGGGTTGATTGTTGGTGCCTTGGATGGATGGATAGTTAGTAGTTGTAGAAAAAATATAAAGTCAAATAATGAAAATATTACTATTACAAAGATATACTAATTATTCTCTTCTTCTCCTTTTCTTTGAAAACAAGATATAATAATATAATCAACCTTCATGGGTGGTCTATGTATGTATGTATGTTAGTAGAGGCCATGTATGTTTGTTTTTATGTAAGTAGAATGCTACAACCAGTGCTTTGTAATATCATCAGAAAATAATAAAAAACAACCAAATTATTATGCATTATTTCTCTCTCTTTCTTATTTCTGTTCCCAATGCAGAAGGAAGAGTTTGAGTCAAATAGATAGTTAGCTCTCACATAACACAGTATATCAAAATGATATAAACCATCTTGAACTAATATAGAACAAATTTAAACCTCATCAAAATCCGGAACAAATGCATTCAGACTCATTTTTAGTTTTCATTTCATCTTAGATTGAGGTTTGCGTTCTACCGAGTGCCCGTTCTAGTTTAATTTAAAAGAAGTTTAAAGGCCGGATATGGTCTTTTTATAATTAAAATTTCCTCAGTTTTTATTCTTTTATTGTGGCGATTAATTTTTGCTACTTTAAGTGCAATTGGCTCATAAAAACTGCGACTAGTTTGTGAAAGAATATAAAATTAATTCACGCTCAATTTTTGAGTGTGAATCATTACAGGTTGTTTGATGTTTACATATTTAAATATATATATACAATAGACCTCTTCAAATTTGACATTTTTCATCAAAAATTATAGAGAATTTTTTTTTTTTTTTCTTTCTCCAAAGTCTAAACTAACTAAATATATACATAACTTTCGTAAGAGCAATTTAGCTGCATCGTCGTTGGTGTAGAAAAATCCTGCCATTATGCTGATATTATTTATTTGTTTTGATTTTAGCTAGCCTGAGATTCATGCTATAGCATTCCAAGTGGTACCAAATGAAAGCTTACTGTATACAGATATCATTGATGTTATCACCCCCCTCTCCCAGATGTATTGTACAACACGCTAGTAGAGAGTCTAGGTTTTGTCAATCCCTTCAAATGCTTTCTTTTCTTATTTTTCCTTCATCATACGTATGTACAATGTACATATTAACCCCCCAATAATGAAAGGAACGTTGATGCACTAATTAATCCGTGTGCCCCCCCCACACAAACTATTACTAATACACAAAAACCATCAGAAACCGTCATTTAATAATGGTATATGCATACATATGTATATATTTATAGTTAATGAAAAATAGAAGAGGGGACGACTGAAGGAAGGCTCAGAATATATATATATATATATATGTGTGATGAAAGACTGTCAAAAAAATACATACCTATTAATTATCGTCAATATCATGTATTTCCGTAAAAATAGTAGTTTCGGATTCACCCCTTTATGTTAAGGCTTTATAAAAAGTGTTCCAATCATAGAGTTTAATCCAAGTATCCCCTGTTCATTCTTCTGTTCGATTACTTATTATCATCGCAAAGGGCATAACTTCATAATGCCCTTCGCGTAGAAGTCATTGTTCCTATTGACAAAAACTTGGACAACCAATTTTCAGAGGCCTCTTTTGAGGCCAAATTTATATCCCCAAGTGGGCGTTACCCGTTAACAAAAGATAAGAATAGGGGGGTAGTTACTTACTGACAGGTCTGTACTGTAGGGTGGATATATAAGAACTTCCCATCCGATCTTTTGGAGCTTCTGGCGCGCCGTTAAAGATGTGTGGGCCCAGACGTTGTCTTGATGAAACATGATTCTTCTTCTATTAGAGTTTGATTTAATCAATATTTCGAGGACAGGCCTCCCTTTGCGGTGTGTATCATTCATTTGATTTGAAATGCTTGTTTATGTGGTCCTCCAATGATAATGCATAATTTTTTTAGCCCACTTTATTTTGGAAGTTGCCCGTCTCTGGTCTAGAACGCTAACTATAAACACTTTGGGTTTTCGATCCTCAATTCTACATACTCGTAGACAAAGGTGGATTTACAATTATAACCAGTGATGAAAATCAGTAGTATTTTGGGTATGTTAAAAAAAAAAGAATCTTAAAATCAATAACACACTGACAATTTGAAGAATATTTGAGAGAGTACAGCTTATCTGCCATGACTTTTTATTATGTCAGCTACAATCAGCTGTAAGGAGGAAGAGGGGAATACGGAAATCAACTAGAACATATGTAAGAATTGCTTCAATATCGATCCTCAATTCTACAACAAATTGTTCAACAAACGCTTACAATTATAACTCTGCTATAAATCCTAGGGATTTATAGGAAAAAATTAATGGGACGTTCTATTAGGGTTTTATATTTGAATTTACTCAAAATAAAAAATTAATATTTGTAGTTTAATTTAATTTTTGCTTTCTATTAGAAATTTTCTGCTAACTTTATATTTGAAATTTTTTTCCATCAAATTTAATATTTCAAATATGTCAAAATTAATAAAAATTTTTAGTTGAAAATTTCAAAATCAACTTTTCGATAATTTCATTTTTCATGGAAGACACTAAAAAGAAACAAAAGCAAGGGTTTGTCAATCATGCTGGACTGTGGAGAAATATCTGAAGATCCTATAGACATATGTAAAGAAATAAAAACCTTCTTCTCCGAAATGTATCAATACTTCGATTGTACAGCGCTTAAGAAATGTACCGTCAATTCACAATTCCTCCAGTTGATAATAATTCCATCGAGGAACATTGAACCCTACAAGAAATCATAACTGCTGTGAAAGAAAACGCTAAATCTAATAAAACTCCTGGACCATTTGGTTTAGAATTTTACAAAAAAAAAAAAAACAACTTTATATTGCTCCTATTTTATTACGATTTTACGAAAAGATAATGAGCGTCGGATATTTTCCTGAATATGCGTCTGATGGAAACATCATACTAATTCCTTTTAAAAAAAAGATGAAAAATTAATAAAAAATTTAAGGTTTTTTACGATGCAAAACTCTCTTTTCAAGATTTTTACATACATTATTTTAAATCGAATCAACAAAGTCTTGAATCAAATTTTACATGAATCTCAGTTTTATTGGTTGTTTTTTCATCTTTCAAATTTCTGGAATAAGTTGGTATTTACAAGAATATCAACTTTTGTTTAATGACTTTATTTGATAGGAAATAAATAAGTAACAGAAAACCTATGGTGTCACCCAGACTATTTGACGAATTTTTGAGAGGTGAGCAGATTAGCTGTCATAACGATGTATGAGATCAGGAACAATCAGCTATTACAAGGGATCGGGGCAAGAGGGAAATATAGAATTAAATATAGGCTGAAATTACTTCAATATCGATCCCTTATTCTACCCCGAGTCCGACATGAACATGCACGTATAACTCCAAAATAAATCCTCATTGGTACTCCCTGTCTTTTATGAGCATAAGCACTACCTGTTACTTTATACTTGGATGTTCCCTTCTCAGGAATGAAATAATAACGCCCAGTGATTACTATAAAAAAGTGTGGTCACTGAAGGAGATCAAGATCCTCTTATTTTTTAAAGGTTTTTTTCCGACTATGACGCTATTTTATATTTGACGAATGATCATTTATGTAGAAGCTAAAAGTTTTCATTAGCCTTCAAGATTTAAAGGAGATATTTACAGTATTAATTATCGTTACAAAGACTCTTGAAGAATAAACAACTAACAACGTCTTTTTGACAATTTGCCCGTTCTACAAATTCTTCTATGACTAATTAAGTATTCAAAAAGTAAGTAAATACCTATTATATATATATATATGTACTCGGATTGGTAGGACAATATTAGTGTCCTGACAACACTAATGAAGTACTTTGAGTCAAAAATGTATATATTATTCAAGCTATTTTTTCCAGCTCATAAAAGCTAATAAATTTTTTTTTAAAGCCCTGAGTAAATACGGGGTGGTCCATTGCAATCTGAACACTTAGTAATTCAATAATTAATGAAGGTTGGGTGATTGCAATTAATTTTTATTTTGGAGAATTAAAGCATACACAATTATTTATAAAACAAAACAAATCTGAGCTCTTTAGCTTACGTACAAGTCGAGAAAATGACACTTGAACGTGACTAAATAAATTGCATTCGCGCACTACAAGCAGCTGGGTGTCTCCAGGACATCGGTCTACCCCATTAGCAAGTACGAAACGTTCGTGAGGAAGAAGTGGTCTGTCAGAAAGGATAAACTGTACCAAGAGTAGTACAGGCCAATTTTGATTTTTTTTTAAACACAAAAAGAATCTCTTCCTTTGCAAAACTATTTTGAATGAGTATTTCGAGTTCTTTTGAACTCTTTTTTGACATTTTTGGACAGGATGCCAACCCCTTTCACAATGCATTTTGGATTCATGTCAAGGAAAAGGCCTGTAGTGTCTGTCATCAAAACACCTAGGCCCTCACAGCCACTCTCAGTCAGAACGGGGACGTCATGACACAGGACTACATCAGCAGTGGGTGTAGTATTAATTTTCTTGAAATTCTATGCTTAATTAATAAATTATATCTTGTTGAAGATTAAAATTCAAAGTGTTTAGATTTTAATGAACCACTCTGTATATTATTCAAACTATTTTTTTCCAACTCGTAAAAAGTAATAAAATTTGTTCAAGCACTAAGCAAATAAATTAATATATTATTACACAAAATTCTAATCGTTTAATCTCTCTCCAAATATGTTATAGACTGTTTTTGACTCATTATTTTTAGGGGGGTTCAAGGGGAATACAGTACCTAGAAATTAAAGTGGTTTATTTCTACAGAAATCAAGGGAGATCATAAATATGTATATACGGGATTTAGACATAAATATCTTGACAGTTCTATTAATGAAACTCATGACACAAAACTGTATCAGCAATAAAAGATCAAAATCTTTCAGAATTCTGCACAGTACGAAGGCCGTGCGGTCATTATTGTGTGCCACTGTGCCGGGGCACGCTCAAAGAAGCAAATATCACGATATTGGCTAGTTCATGTAAATCTGGACCATCTTTAACAACATCCTGAACAATAAGAAAAGCTTTTAACTCGGTTATTTTTATTTTAAAGTAAGTGTTTGAGCCTTAGCTTTAATTTATTTTCGCAACTTTTAGTTCAAAACAAGTATTTATGATGTAAGAGACCTGAAGGAACACCATCAGAGAAATTGGTTGTATTGGTTGACAGAGCCATCGTACATCATGAAGATGCTCAGATATCCAATGAGCATAGTCTACAATGTCTACAACCACTGGAAGGAGGAGAGGTCAAATAAGAGAAAAGCCCACAAGACCTGGAGTGATACAAAAATCACTCCCATATTCCCTGTAGGCCTGATACGTTCCTTGAAGTCATCCCCTGGGACTCGACAACACCTTTTGGGTACATATCGTGGGGAAGCCCTGCATTGTCCGTCATCCAAACACCGAGATCCTCAAAGGCCTTACGGAGACGCTACAACAGAATTTTCCAAACTGAAATACATTTTTTTTTTTATCTTTTTATGTAGTAAATTGACAAAAGATCTCAAAATCTTGCGCAAGTATCAGTTCAAAAACTTTTAAACGCTGTATTCAAGCCAAAACTAATTATCAGGCTTAACTGGATGATAATGGACAAAACTATCAAATATCATGTCCCATAATAGCAGGGCTGCAGAGTCATAGTCGGAGGCATTTTTGGGTGAGTTGGAGGCAGGAGTCGGAAAATTTGGACCGACTACAATAATTATTATCATTTATGTTAACAAAACTTATTTATAATCTAAGGCGAATATTGAGTATTCGTAAAGTTATTTTCGAAATGGTTATGAATCATAGGTATTAAGTACTATTAATTTATTAAACTTATTAAGTTAACTTCACAAATTTCAAACGTACTCTATAGTTCATACAATATAAATTCCCAAACAGTTGCTAGGCCTTCCGCCGGCACCTGAAAGCCATTATTCTCGCTAAGGACGGCTACAATAATGATTCATAGAGCTCAGAAACACATCAATTTATAGTTTTAATTTTGTTTAAAATACTATTGTTAATTAATAAATGAGATCTAGTTGAAGTTTATAATTCAAAGTGGTCAGATTTTAATGGACCACTCAGTATGTTGGTATACAAAAAAAAATTCTGGTCTAAGCGGAAAAAATGGATCTTTTTGTGCGAGTATCAGTACAAATAAAATGTAGAATTATGTGAATCATATTTTGTGGCTTTATTTTTTGTCAAAAAGTATACAAAAATGGAGAGAAAAAAATACGAGGGAAAAAGGTCATAAAGTCCTTTTTTCTTCTTCCTCCTTCTTCATTTCCGTTTTATAAGAGTCCAAATCTTGAATGGTCTAATTAAAAAGTCGTAAAGTTACCTCTTTTTTCAAAAAGGGGGGAAAAAAAAAAGTATTTTCTCTAAGAGAGAGGGGGATCCTAAAAAATAAAATAATAATTTATTTAGAAAGCAGTTGAAAAAGTTACAAAAAGTACCTTATATACCCTAATGGTAAAGAAAACGGTCTCCTATTTTTTTAATCAAAGAAGTAACCCTCTAATATAGTTTTAAAAAATTAATTATTATTTGAAAAATTGACAAAATGACATTTAAAAATAACAAGAGTTGTTTAATAAACCCCTTGACGTTTCTCCATCTGTTGTTTTTTTCTTCAAACACGAGGTGTGTTCAACAGTAAGGCGACTTTTCAAATTTTGCAAGCAACGTATATTTAGTATGCTAAAGGCTTAATGGTTAAATGTATTTTGTGTGTTTGGCAATTTTTGCTATTGATAAAACATGGATCAAAGAATTTGCGTGAAATTTGTTGTAAAAAATGAAATTAAGGACTCCAAAACACTTAAAATGTTGACAATTTTATACAGTGAAACTATTCCGGTAATAAAAAGTTTTATAAGTTTTACAAACTCTTCCTATATGGCCGGAAAGAGTCCGATGATGAGCCTCACTCTGGACGGTCAAGCACATTGAAAACATTGCAGAAGTAAAGATTTTTTTTTTTCAAAAATAGTCGAATGATTATCAGAACAGTTGCTAAGGATATTGACACATCGGTTGGCTCGTGTCAGGAAATTTTTCGAATGTTTTGAGCATGAGTCGAGTGTAGGAAAAGTTTTTTCGAAACTGCTTGATTTGGACAAAAATAATCGTCGCATGGGTATTGCCAATTAACTGTTGTGAGACGTGAATGATGATCCTGATTTACTCAAAAGAGTCATAACTGGTGATGAATCATGGCTTATGGTTATGAAAAAAAAACAAAAAAAAATCCCAGAAAACCGAAGAGGTCCTTGAAAGGACGTATATATTATATACTTTTTTTATATTTTATACCATTATGCCTCTCACAAACAAACTAAATAAATTAGCTGTAGATTGAAACAATAAATATAAGTTCTTTTAAAAATATAACATGCCAAATAAACGTTGCCCGCGAAATTTGAAAAGTAACTCTACTTTTTGAACATCAATAGAGCTGATCAAAATGAGGGATGTTTGGAGAAGGTCCAGGGGTTTAACACTAGAGCAACAGTAATTAGGGTTGCACACTCTAATAATATGTATGCGTTTGTAGTGTATTTTTATTGTTGAAAGCTGTTATCATATTCATTGTTTAAAGCTGTTATCATATTCATTGTTTAAAGTTGTTATCATATCATTGTTTAAAGCTGTTATCATATCATTGTTCAAAGCTGTTATCATATTCATTGTTTAAAGCTGTTATCACATACATTGAAGAAAATAAAACTATTATTGTCTTTTTGTACTTGCTATCAAAATACTTATTTTTACATATTCTAAAACTGATCTAATTATTCGTTCATTCTTGAGGGGACAAAAAGGGGTACACTGTATAAGTTGGCCAACACGTCAACCTTTCTCTTTCTATCTCGAAATTGGAGACAGCGACGGCAGAAAGTTGAAACTCAATTATCATAGCCTTAAAAATACTAAAGTAATGACTTCGAGAGGCGAAGAATAAATCATTGGCATTGCCATTGGAGTAGGAGGAGAGGGACCTTGACTTTTTCGAGATATTCGGCCAATTACAGCGTGTGGCAGCGAATTGTGCAGATATTGATTCCCATGTAGAATTTCATCCAAATTTTCAAAAATAAAAGAGGCAGAGAATTGAAATTTTTACTGGTTTATTGGGAGGCCAAAATAGCATCTATTGGCCACCAGCATAGCTCCGATCCTAGAGTAGAAAGCCAAGGACGTCTTCCTCATAAAGTCATCGCTCATATCCTCCCACTCCTAGTCCACCGCAGCCTTCAGGTACTCCACATTGTGTTGAGAGGTTGCACAAGCCTTCCTCTTAATTGACGTCCCACACTCCGTAGTCCAGAGGATTCCAGTCCGGACTTGACGGCGGTCCTCAGGGGCCCTCGTAGGATTATAAAGTGCAGGGCCTTCGTCTTTAGATTTTTTTCGAAAACACATTTCAAATATTCAATATATTGGGAAAAAAGTTCAAATATTAAATTTCTTTTTTACATTTCAAAAATTGGCTCTTCATCGGGCTTCTGCCTATCTTCTCCTTCACCGAGTAAAAAGAGCCAGAGACTGAATATTTGTTGAGACTACCTCTGCCAGCGGTCTGTGCCAGGCTCAGGCAATTCTTTTTCAACTTCTTCACCTTAAAGACGAGCTTCTCCGAGCAGCCTAGGATCCTGACAATTTCCGCCACCTTGACATGGGCGTCGAGCAAGTCGGATATCCGTTTTTTTTTTAAACCTCCATCGTCGCTTTCGATCGTAATACGAATAGTCTAATTAGATTATAGAATTAGCTCACATAACTTCAAATATTTTTAAAAAGGGGTATGAGCTTTAAACAAGTACTGGATGATTCTTTGCCGCACAGAGTAGTTCTGGGGAGGGACATGAAAGTCGATGAAAGATCTCATTATGTGGAGAAGATCAGAAGGTTCTCTCTTATGGGCTATACAAGAGAGGGGAGGGAATTGATTGATTGCGATTAATTGTAATTAATTCATATTTCGATATATTAAAGCATAGACAATTAGTCACAAAACAAAACAAACCTGAGCTCCTTAGCTTACTAATCAGCTAGCAAGTCCGAAACGTTGGAGAGGAAAAAGGGCACTTTCGAAAAGCACAACTGGATCTGTAGGAGTTAAAGAAAACAGCCCAGGCCAATCCCCTTTTAATCCATGCAAGATATCTCATGGTTTCACACCAGACTATCTATAGAGTTTGCAAAAAAGTGGGTGGGAAGGCTCTTTGCTTGGGGGAAAGGCCACTATTGAAACGAGCAATGAAAGAGACCCATCTCCTTCGTTGCAAAACTCTTTTGAGTGAGTCTTTAGAACTCTTTTTCAGCACTTTTGACCCCCTATAGCCTTGATGCCAACCCCTCAATTACTCCCTTTGAATGCATATCGAGGGTAAGACCTTCAGTGTTCGTCATCCCAACATCAAATCTCTCAAATCCACTGTCAGCCAGAACTGGGGCATCATGACTTCATCTGTAACGTGTGCCATGCCTTCTGCCACCCCCTGGAAGCCATCATTGCCACTAATGTGCTGTTACATTAATGATTAAAAGACCCTCTGACTCGCATACGTTTATCTTGTTGAAGTTTAAAATTCAAAGTGTGTAGATTTTCATCGACTACTTGGCATATGAAGTAAAAAATATATACATTCGGATGTTCTCTTTTTCTAATTTTTGATCCAGATAGTTTTTATGTTGACGTAGCACTTATTAAGGAATATATTCTTCTGTAGCTTTCTTGGATGTACATAACATACTATAAATTGTTTGTTATTTCCTTCTTAAAGAAGATTAATCCCAGGGGACTCCCGGAAGAAGGGATATTTTTAAATGAAGGGAGGTTGAGAGCAGTAAATATGTAAAGAAACGCAGGATAATCTTCCTTGCTTTTCCTTCCTTACTTCCCAATTACTTACAAAAACTAAAACAAATATGGGACATTACTAATTAATTATTTGTGCTCTTTTGCGTCTCATTTGTTGGTCATTTATGTAATGGGAGTTGTTTTTCTTTGAGGCAATATAAAGCGATGTAATTGCTCCCCGGAATATTGCCATGAGCATGAAAATTGCCCGCAATTCGACTACATATACAGAGTGAGGAATAAGTTTGCAAAGATATATATATGTATTTTAGTTTATAAATTCAATATAATATATTAATTAGCATAAACTTTTGAAAAATTGATCAAATTGTTATGTAAATTAAATTTTTTAAACAACCTTTATTAAATAGATAGTTTCTTCAGACATAATGGTACATTCCGGAATGAGGGCACGCTTCAGAGGGTATTTGGTGGGGTGATACTCCAGGCCAGGGTTATACCAAGGACCATCCTATGCAACCAAACGACAGCTGAAACAAAACTGAACAAGGTGTTTTTTTAATCAGATATCTTTAAGTTGAAAAATGTCGAGGCAATGACAAAAACGTCAAAACATTGCCGAGTAAGATGCAGAGATTGATAGCATCTCCATCCGCACTGCCTAAACTATAAAGACGTTCCTTATAACAAACAAGAAGGACCAACAATTTATGTAACAATAATTTGGCAGACTTCTGATCTATCTTCAATTGTGCATCCCCTACCTCTGACCTGAATTCTTCTAGACTTTAAAGTTTGAGACGTCTTAGAGAATAACTTCTGCCGCACTTCTCATCCAAATTTGTATTCCGTCCTAACTGTCATCATGACAGGGTGGAACAGAATAGAAACAGCTTTCATCTTCAAGATCTAGCACACTTCTGAAGCAAAAGTTGGTTATTCAACAACTTCCGACACTTTTTATTCAATATTTCCCCCTCCATTCGGAATAATGGATTCAATACGGCGAAGAACAGAAGCACAGCTGGCCTTGATGAAGTCTGGGAACATGATGTTCAACTCCTCCGTGATCACAGTACTCAGGGCATCGAGATTCGTGTGAGAAGTCTATTTCGTCTTGCCCACAAGACGGTCAAAAAAGAGAAGTCGATAGTGTTCACGTTGGGTGATGACGAAGGTAAGAAGTCTGCCGGACAGAAGGCAGCCATGTTCTTCTTGGAAAAATACACCACCTTCACAAGACGTGTGTGCCAGGGCCGAAGTTATACAGAGACAGGTCTTCATTGATGTCCTTCCTGATGGTCTTGAGGTTAATCTCCATCTTGTTCGATATCTTCCTCATGGATTTCGTCTGGTCTTCCTCTATTTCCTCCTGTTTCCATGACCACAAGCTTGGCACTCCTCTTCCAGTTATGGCCTACGTTTCCAGGCTTCCTGGAGGCAATGTCAGAGTTGGTTATCGTTAGACGGTGGCCAGGGACACGTTGACAATGGCCTAGATGTCTTTGAGATCTACATGTGTGGAGATTGCACACCCTCAACTGTTTTGGTATTTGCTCAGCCATTTTTGATCGCACAAACACAAAACAAACATCAAATTGTAGCTTTGAGTCAGTTCTTTCACATGATGCCAAGTACACAATTTGTCAGGCCTTCAGAACTGAGGCTAGATGGTCACAAAGATAATTTAATTTTTGAGTCCTAACGGTGTATATATGTATATGTGGATGTACCTTTGTACACTCACAGAATATGGAAAGAGATTTGGATTTCTCTCTCTTGAATTTATCATTCCATCTATGAACATATATATTTATAAGTATATACAATATCCGTATAAAATACAAGAACATACATTTTCAATTTATAATATTGACATTATTAAGAAAATTGATGATATACTATACATTCATATACACCATAAACAAACAAGTTACGACTGCATTACCGGGTGTGTCGTTAAAATATGGATACTCATATTAACTATTATAACTTGAGGTTATGTGAACCAAATTGAAACCCTTGAAATTGAGGAAGAAACTGGGAAGGTTATGTTGTAGGTACAACGTAGTTATAGGTTTTACTGCACGTCATATTTTCAATTTATATCTCGAAATTGAAGACAGTGATAGCCAATAGTTGAAAATTCAAATATTGCAACCTACAAAATGTTAAGGAATATATCGTTGGAGGAGAGGGATTTCGACTTTGTCGAGATAGTTGGACAATTAACACTTTGGAGGATAATGAAAGTAAATGCAAATAAAAATGTCATAAAAAAAAATTAATTAAATTTTTTTTTTTCCAAGAAATTTAATTTTCACAGAATTCCTATCGATTTTTGAAATTTTTTTCCCAAAAAAATTTATATTTGATATTTTTTTTATTCAAAAATTGAATGTTTGAATAATTTAGCAAAAATATTTTGTGAAAAGCTGTGGATTTTAGAAATTTTTTTCAAACAAAATTAACGTATGAAATTTTTTTTTCAATGAAGATTAATGTTTGAAAGTTTTTTTCATATAAAATTAATATTTTGTTTTGTTCATTACAGAGGCGACCACAGGAGGTGTGCTGGAAATGCTTTTCTTCTCAGACAATTATTTTTCTGTGAATAGCAATGGATTTTTGAAATTTTTTTTCGAAAAGTTTAATTTTTTTTTAATTGCTATGGATTTTTGGAAAAAAAAAATTGGGAGAAGATTAATATTTGAACTAAAATTTTTGAAAATTTTATAATCTGTGAATAACAATGGATTTTTGAAAAAAAGTTAGAAAAATTTAAAGTTGCTTTTTAGAATTTTTTCCCAATATATTTAATTTTTTTATAAATAGCTATGGATTTTTGAATTTTTTTTCCTAAAAAGTCTAGTTTTTTGTGAATAGCTATAGAGTTTTGAACATTTTTTCCTCGAGAAAACTAATATTTGAAATTTTATTTCAAAAAATTTAACATATGAAATTATATTATTAAAAATTTTTACCAAAAAATTTAATTTTCTGTGAATACCTGCTCCAGCGATGAGTTTTAGAAATATATATCTAAAACTATAACTCTAAAGTCTTCTAATTTTCAGTCAACACCCCGTAGAGAAACGAATAGGGAGATGACTACTGAGGACGGAGAAGGGAGAGAATGTTATTATAGAGTACATACTATTATGTCTAATACAGTAAATGTTTATTTTTCAATACATACATGTATATATGTGCCATATATTTGGGGGATGTATCCTCAAAGAAGGAAAAAAGTGTTCCACACTTGAAAATAAATGAATTATTTTTCTTTCAAAAGTACAATAACTAAATTCCTTCATAATTAACATACGATAATTAGTTTTAATAAAGACATACGTATATATGGAGCATTTCCGCATGACGTCAGCATTGACAAAGTCGGCCATTTTGAAGAGGCATAAACAACGACGTTTCATAAGAATAAAACCACTCTTTCATTAATAGAAATAAAAAAAGTGAGCATTTGGATCACGTTAAAATGAGACCACCAATTAAAAAAGACTTAAAACTTCCTATTTATCCAAAATATATCTTTTCATTGCCTAGTTTTATTATATATCTGTACTAAAAATATGTGTTTAGATAGGTATACGATCTTATTTCCATATTGTAGATTAAAATGAACTATTAGAATGTATAATAATAATTATAATGCAATATATGACGTTCGTTAAATGATCTATCAAAGTATTTAATATACTGTTGTTTCGATTTGAGTGGAGTCGATAAAGTAAGAAAAGGAACAAATTAAGGTTCTCTCTCAAGAAACTCATTTTCCAAGGATTTCTTGGGATTTTAACGAGACGAGTCAACTATTGGATCATGTCAAAATGGGCCTAACAAACATAAGGACTTAAACCTTACCCTCAATTACCTAGTTTTATAGTACATTTTAACTGTATATTTGACCTTAAAATGTATTAATAATATGTTATTACATCGTTATACAATATTATTTCTATATATTAGATATAAAATGACTATTATAATGGAAAGAAGAATATTATATATTTGTCTAACTATCCTACTTTTCTAGCTCTTAATCAATCATAAATAAGAATTGTACAAATTTAGACATTTTTAGCGATTTTCAACCATACTAAAATTCAAATATCTCTCTCTATCATTGGCATCAATTAGTAATCAATGCAAGAGTTAAATCTTTTTTTATTTATAAAGACATTTGATGGATCTACAACAAGAAATATTTGAAGTTTGTCCACTTTATGTTGTAAAAATGGCGTGTTCTTATACCAGGTGTGGCGAAAAAATCCTTATACTTTCAATCTAGAACTTTATCAAGATGTATTTCAGCAACCAGTTGGATATAGGGTATGTCAATAAAATAATAATAATTAATATGATGTCTTGGCTACCGAATCATCGATTTAGTACCACCCCCCTTGCCAGCAATGATGGGTTCTAAGCAGCCAAAGAAGGCCTTGCACCTATTGCAGATTAAGTCCTCAGACAGTGCACCCCCAGTGCTGGTTGACAGTGTCCTTGAGGTTGTTGATATTTGGGTGATGGATGGTTCAGGCCTTAGACTCAACATGTGCCAAAAAAAAAGAGATCCAATGGTATGGCATCTGGTGAGTAGGGGGCCACACTTTCTTTGGCCAGAAAGGCATGTTGTCCTCCAACCACTTCTGGGCCTTTTTGGACGTGTGTGCAGGAGCTCCAGTCTACTGGATTACCACGGTCATGTCCAGGTTCATATACGAGATCCCCAACTGCATTGCAATCTCTGTTGGTTTCTTGCTAGTGTCCAAAAGTGCACGGACCAAAATTCGTTTTCTCACGTTCAGATGACCTTTTTTAGGCTTCTAAGACACTTAGGAAGATTTTTTTAAATTTGCTTATTTCATTTTTTGTTTATTTTTAATATTTGACCGGATCAATTTTACCAAATTCACAAAAACCTTGATTTATGTAGAAAAAACAAAGTGTACAGATTTTTTCACCGCACCTGGTTAATATCACTTAATAACTTAACACTTAATAAAGTAAGTGAAAACTATTTGTAGTATAGAAACTCGAATGGGCACTTGGTAGAGTGCAAACGGTCTTTTTTTCTTAATATGATTTTTTGATAAATATAGCATTCTTATTAAACCTTTATAAGGGCACAAATTGGAGGTCTGTTCCTCAGTATGTTCCAAAGTTATGCTCGGGTTTGAATTTTTAACGTTTTGTTCTTACCTTGACTTTCACTTATCGAAATTTGCGACCTCTTACTGTGATCATATATAATCTTGGAACCAAGTTAGATCCAAATCTAACTGTAACTTTTGCTATAATCCTGAAACCAACAGACAAACAAACATAAGCCCCGTTCAACTTCCTTTGCGGAGGTAAAAATATGGTTATCTAATTACTGAAATCTTATTACAAATTAGGGGAAAAGGCTCTTCTGAACCAAGGCTTTGATCACGCTAACACGGAAGTATACCGTGAAAGATCTTATCTAGTTCTTCTGAGATGAGAAAAATGTATTTCAAGCAGAGATGTATGACTGTAGAAACAATAGATGGTGGGCATAAAGTCCTTATAACGTGCCTAGGATCATGAAAGCCAAGTTCCCACAGTAAGTTATGGTTTTTGGCATTGTTCAAAGCAACGGTCAGGTTATGCCTCCCTTCATCTACAAGCAAGGTCTGAAAGTGACCGCCCCAACTTATGACGTCAGTGAAAACGTTTATTAGTAAAGATAAAATATGGTTGACCAATTACTCTAATACATTTACTAAATAGACTTAGAAGTGAAGGTTCTCATATTTTTTATAGAAAAATTTTCTTGTCAAGAAGTATACAAATTGTACTATATTTTGCACACTCCTCAAGTTTTTGAGGGTACAAATATGGTATATTATTAGTAATGGGATTGCAAAGAAAAAAGAATCATTGCAAAAATAATTTACGAAAGAATTATGTTAAAGGTATTTATAAAACACTTTAAATAATCGTTAAAACATTAATATTTTACCTCCTAACTAACTAACTTTCAAGCCATGCACAAGAGTCCTTCTAATAATCAAGAATTCTAAATATTTTGTTTTATTTTGTTTTCTATAGAATAATAATAACAATAAATATTTTTTTGTTCTTTTTTATATGTTGTTAACGAAAATTAAATTATAGTTAATAAATTATCCAGTATAAAAATAGCCAGCATATTTGTATGCAATTAACCACAACACACTCTGTGTACCATTCGTATGTAAGTATGCCTGTATTCCGTAGGTTTAACTGTGTTTGGTAGTGTTGGGCTTCGGTCTGGAAATCCTAGAACACTCTGAGACCGTTATCCTTTTTTGTGGGACTGAATTAGTTCGGTCAAACAAAAGAGCTCGGTCTGCACGGATCTGATACAAAAACTTGGTTTGCATCAGTCCAAACGAAAAGTTTTGTCCCAAAAAAATTTGGTCTAGACCGATTTTACAGATAAATTCTGTGTAACAGGTCATTATATGTATTTTCAAGTAGAATGACGTATTACGAAGTTTAAACAGAGATAGCTCGGATTAATTTTGATACCGCCATCTCTAATATGTATAGAGTATTTTTTCTGGAACTTATCGTGTACTTTTGAGATTGTTTGGATAAAATGAATGATACTTGATTTAAAAAAAAAAAAAAAGTATTTCATATTTTATAAGACGGAAAAAAATCGGTCCACAAATTGAGACCGAAAAAAAAATTGATCTATAAATTGAGACCAAAATAAAATCGGTCCACGGTCTGAGACCGGGGTTTAGACCAAAAATTGGACAAATTGGTCTAGCAAATATCCGCTAAGACGGAACCAAAAAAAAAAAAAACAATGAAAAAAGTGGGTGTTGGACCTAGTTTCAACACGAATATTTGGGTATACAAATGTACTGCGTCAATATAAAATCAATACGAAACAAAAATGAAGCAAAGGAGAAGATCCCAATATAATTTTTTACTTCATATCTACAAACATCCCAATTTTTCATATATATATATATGTATTTCAGGGTACTAGGAAAACTGCCCTGGGGAAAATTACCCGTGGAAGATGCCCCTGGAGAAAATTGCAATGGGGGATAATGGCCAGTTAGGAAAATGTACCGAGAGAAAATTTCCAGTATTTTATTCAAACTTCAAGATGAATAATAACACATTATAAATTCGCTTAATATTATTTTTGGCAAATATCTACAAATATTTGTTTGTTCTATCCCTCAAAGAAGTACCCCTTCAAGTCTGAGTAACATTACTACAATATAACTTTCTTGCAATTTTTTAAATTCAATCCAATCT
Source organism: Lepeophtheirus salmonis (assembly GCF_016086655.4). Taxonomy (NCBI): domain Eukaryota; kingdom Metazoa; phylum Arthropoda; class Copepoda; order Siphonostomatoida; family Caligidae; genus Lepeophtheirus; species Lepeophtheirus salmonis. The sequence continues at coordinate 5,324,584 of NC_052141.2, forward strand.
TCTACAAAATTGATCGAAATGATAGGTAAGTAGGAAGGGGGATAAATAGCTTAGTGCCTCCTAAAATATGGTTGAATACCCTCCACCCTCAGATTAGCCCAGGGGTAGTGTGGTATTGCTTCAAACCCATTCACAATTCACCAAATACACAAAAGAAATCCCTCAAATATCCAAAAAAAGTTTAAGCCCTCGTTTTGCAAATTGAAAACCACATTTTTTCATTGTTTTTACGCCATTTAACTCTCTTTTCTTATGGATTCTACGTTACATGCAAATAAAATTATTTGTATCACATTAATTTTTTTTCTTTAATTTTTTAATGAGTACACTCAATTTTTAATTACTTTTTTTTCTTTACTTTTTTGGTTTTTGAAAAGGTTACAGTATCTATAAAAACACATTATAAATTTGCTACAATGAAGGTGTTGCTCGGTTCATATTCAGCGGTTCTATTGGTCCTATAGTGCTCCAAGTTCCAGCAGGTCCTCGAAAACGAAGGTTGGTTAAAACAATAGTTTCAAAATGTGGCCATGAGAGGCGGCTAGGTGAGGGGGATAGCTCAGGAAGATGATTGACTTATTTGGATATTTATCAGATAATTTCAATCCTTTTTTCATGTGTTTTTTTTTTTTTTGGAAGAAAGGCTCCGTGATACAATAAAGGTAACAACGGGTTTCATTCACATAAAACTATACAGATGCAATATTAAAAGGTTATAGATATACCAAAAAATATAAGCAACAATACATCAAACTTTGTTATTTCTGGTTCCAGCAGTTCAAGAACCGGAACTGTTAGAATCTTGGCTATAATGTGTTATTATTCATAATGATATTTGAACAAAATACGGTCAATTTTCTTCCAGGTAATTCTCCTAACTGGCAATTTTTCTCCATGGCAATATTCCACGGGCAATTTTCTCCAGAGCAAATTTTCGGGCACGGTATTTTAGACAATTATAAGCTTATTATTCAAATTTGTGGGATGAGATCAGATACCCAAGAATGTTAAATATAGTTTAGAAACATTCTTTGATTTAAGAGACCTACAGGTCTGGCACGTATAGAGGTTTTCTGTAGTTAGTAGTATCTCTTGGTACAATACACAACAACATCGAGCTTCTTTTTGAATCCCGCCTTATTTAAGCTGTTCCAAATGGTTTTTGTGCAAAGTCTAGCTCTTGGGCAATGGAAACAGTGCATACATGACAGTTGGGATCTACTATTTCCATAAGTTTATCGATGTTTTCAATAATTGGTATTCCAGAATATGGTGCATATTTAACATCAACATTACCGGAACGGAATCGACAAAACCAAAATGGTGCATGTTACAGCTGTTACACTACTCAGACAATCAACATCATTTAGTTGGTCTTTGTATTAACAAGACACAAATACTCGTATACCTATAATTTAAATTTCTTCTTTAGCTCAATATTTCATAGACATATTTTAGTCAATTATATAATTATTTTTTACATTAATGAGATGAATTAAGATACCCAAGACATTTAAGTATAGTCTAAAGCCTTTTTTTAATTTAGAATATAAATATTGACCCTGATATGGACTTTTTTTTAATGCAGTATCATTCTATTTATCATTATTTTACTAGTATAGCCTATCGACCTGTGTACCGTGGAGGGAGTACTGTGGTTCGTACCGTGAGTTTGGTGTACTGTACCCGTCCTAATACATATGTATTTAAATATATTTTCACATGCACTAATGCTACTTTATAGCAGTAATCAGCGATGGGACAATTAATCAGAATCACAATATGTAATTGGAGAATCAGGTGTTTTACATCAGGAAAATAATGTTTTATTTGCGATTCCAACTCTCATTTATTACTTTTTCTAAGTTATGAAATAGGAATTTAGGAATTTTTGCTTCTTACTAGAAAATTTAAATTTTAAATTTAATTTAGTTTGTCAATTTTTTTTTCCAAAAATTTGATATTACAATTTTTTTTTCTTCCAAAAAAGGGAATTTTCTGTGCATAACTATAATATTTGAATTTTTTGAAAAAAAAAATCGATTTATTATAGATTATATTTTGAAATTTTTATCCAAACAATGTTTTTTTTTTTAAACAACTGTGGTCCTTGGAATTTTTTTTTTTACAAAATTTAATCTTTTGTGAACACCAGTGGATTTTGAAAATTTTTTTCCACAAAAATTTAATAGTTGTGGATTTGAGAATTTTTTTTTTTGTGATATGAAATTGTATAATTGAATTTTTTTTCCAAAAATTTGAAATTCCTTTCCATATTTTTGAAATTTCTTTCAAAAATATGCTTAATTTTTAGATTTTTTCCTAAACAATTCCAAAAATCAAGCCCCCTTAAATTTCATCCTGTTGAGGGCCCTGATAGCAAAACGGAAATAGAGTCTGCATGGATTCCGCTTGAGAATGTATCACAATCGGCATTAGGATTTTTTTTTTTGAATCGTCTCATCAATAGTATTAATTCATTTTCTTCTCCTAAAATTTTATAACAGACAGCGGATCTTAATAAAGATTGAGTATTGATTCTGCAGTCTTATTGCACTCTACAAAAATCACATGTTTACTTATACATAGACAAGTCAAAATATATTTCTTCCATATTTTGACTAAGCATCATGAAAATCAAGTCATGTTCCTGCTGTTGCAAGGTACATTGAATGGACTAATCAAACTTATTAAATAATTTACGTCTTTAGTAAATTATAAATATACATACTATATAAAGTGTTTTATTTAAGCACTTATGACGTACATTTAAATAATGGTTTGATAGGTGAATTTGATATACAATTGCAAAAAATAATTAGTTTAATGACTTTGCGGCCCCTTCCCAGTCCCCATAAGTAATAAATATTAGGCAGGAAAATTAAAAAATTTAAATATTTTCATATCCAATGTGTTTGATTAGAAGTAGTGCTGTGTCAGTCGTTATTTATCCGGTCCAGTCCATTCCAGTATTAGGACGGGTTGTATCGGTCTTTGGGACCGGTCCTTAGGACTGTCTATAATTTGTGATAAAAATACTTTGTACAATGAGCATGTAAAAAAGAAACCGAAAATCAAAATGATAATATTTTTGAGAAGATTAAGAATAATGCTCATGACGTTTAACTAGATAAAACTAGAATCAGCTGTGACAAGAGAGGAAGGAGAAAATGGTATAAACAAGGACATTTGGTAGAATTACTCTGATGTCGACCCACAATTCTACTCTGAGTCCAAAAAGGACTTATAATTATAACTCTCCAACAAATCTTCAGGGTTACGATCCGTCCTTTATGTGTACACAAAAACGTTCAAACAGGTTTGGAATGTTATTGAATCTATTGAGAAAAGGATTTTCACTACTCAGGAATGAAATAATAACGACAACTGCTAAGGAAAAGAACATTCCTTCTTTCTACGACCAATTACAAATTAACAGGACAGCCAAAAAACACACCCTATTTAACTCACTAGATATAATATTAGAAAAGTGTAAACAAAGGTTTATGGGCGCCTTTACAAATGGGCAAAGAAAATAAACCATGCCTCTCCTCCCTCAGAAGACTCTTTCTATCCACTTATTTGATAGTTCTCTTCACAGTCTGGTGTGAAAGCCCAAGATCTTTTGTATGGGCCCTCATGGTCTTGAAAGCATTGGCCTTTTTGACACTATTTTTTTTTCTCTAACGTTTCGAACTTTCTTGCAGCGTAGACAGTTTTTCCGGAGACGTCCAACTACTCGGAAAACGCGAATATAAATTCGTCAATCATATTCAAGTGTCATTTTCACGTCTTGTACGTAAGCTACTCGCGTTTGTTTCGTTACTGATTGTTTATGCTTTAATATATCGAAATATGAATTAATCTGAATCATTCAACCTTCATTAATGATTAATTAATAGGGGCTCAGATTTCAATGGACCACCCAGTATATTAACTAGGTAAAGAGTATTTGCTTTTTTTCATAATTCGATCCAAATGTGCGACACCAAGATGATCATATATGACAATGCGTTTTTGCATAGGTCATTATCATACTATATGACAACTTTTCCGCAATAACTGTAATCGAAATGCGAAAAAAAATTGAAGATTTAACTGCTCTAATTACTTATACCTAAAAAAGATGCCCTTGATAGGCGTGATATTGAAATAAAGTAATTTCATACAATCTTTGATTAATGAATTTCAAAGGCCTGAGTTTTTTACCAAGGGTATATGTTTAACTATTTAACTCTATTAAGAATTTTTTTAATAAAAATAAGACAAGGGCCTTTTGAAGTTTCCCGCCCCGAGACATACCCCCAACATCAACAACAATAATTGCCCCTCAACCCCCCCTCTTTTATAGGGATTAAACCCACCACTGCAGGATATGTTACCTTCAAGGGTAACTCCCAACACCTCAATTTATATAATGGGGCTGTTTTTGAGTTACCACCGGTTTCCAAAATGAGATGACCCCCGAAACAGCCTCAAATTTTGGGGGTACTTCGGAGTGTAAATGGGGGGGGATGTAAGTAAATGTGTGCCATGAAATGTTGTACAAACTATTTTTCATAGTTTGAAATGTAGTGTTTTCCTGTCAACGTTTTGTCTATTCGACTTTTTGTACATTCTACGTTCTGTTGGTCAATGTTTTGTCTGTCGACACTTTGACCTAACACAGCACAACACTAAGTAGATGCAAGTAAGCTTATTAACCAACCTATATTTATTTGATTTTGGATATTTTCCTGCCTTTAAAACATTCATTACTTCTTACAATTAGTCAAATCATTGACTTAACAATATATAATTTCAAAATATTTCCACGCAACCTTACTAAATACTCTATAGGAAAATTAAAGGCTAATCTAAAAAAAATCAATCAAAAGTCTATCGGACCGACTCTCAGAAATAGAAATGATTAAAAAAAGTTGAGTGACGTCATCAAGGACTGAACTTTATAAGTTTTTAGAGGACTGATATGTAGGACTTGGACTGGGACGAAGACTGGATGTGACGTCAGTCTTGAGTCCTAAATAAGGATAAAAAACAACAACACAAAATATACAAATATGAATAAGTACGATTATTTGTGAAAAGAGATGAAAAATTAGAGAAATTTAAATATATTTACAAATATCTCCCCCCGTTCCCCTTTTGATCTGCCCCACATATACACACACAATGTGCATTGGTTGTACGTTTATTGCAACCCTGACGAGGGCTCATTACACATTCCCCTCCTAATGGGTGATCTTTTTTACCTTGATAAAGTGGCTGATACAATTTTCATTGGGGATAAAACGAAACAGAAAGAAAAAAATAAAGATATAGGAGTGTGGACTGGAGGGTTGTATAATTTCGGAATAGGAAATTTTGTTTTTTAATCGAAAATTTAATTTAGTTTTCAAATTTTTATTCCAAAAAATTTAATTTTTTGTAAATAGCTATGGATTTTTGAAATTTTCCTTCAAAAAATTTAACTTCTGAATTTTTTTTTCCAAAATATGTAATTTTTTCCAAAATTTTTTAGATTTTTCAATTTTTTTTTTCACAAAAATTAAATTTTTGGCTGTTGAAGTAAATTTTTATATAGGCTAAAACCAAGAAGAAAGAAAAATTTATAGACAAGTGGCTGTATCCCTCAAATTCCTTTATTATGGAATTTTGCTTATTACTAGAAAATTAAATATTTGAAATTTAATTTAAATTCTTATTATTTTTTCAAGATTTAATTTAATTTTTGAAATCTTTCTGCAAAAGATTTAATATTTGAAATGTAATTTTTGAATATTTAAAAAAAAAAAAAAAAAAATTTCCAAACAATTTAGGTTTCTGAATTTAAAATAATAATAATAATCGAAAAACTGCCACAAAATTCATATCTTAGAGCGCCCTGGTGATCAAATCCACATTTAAACTAAAGGTTTAAACGGATTTGAAGGACTGGACCAAGACTTAACTGGACTGGACGGCAGTTTTCAGTCCCAAATAAGGACAATCACAACAATAACACAAAATATACAAAATAAATAAAAATAATAATAGGAATGATTATTTGTCAAAAGAGATGAAAATAAGAGAAATTTAAATATATTTATAAATATCTCTCCCCCCATGTTCCCCTTTTGATCTGCCCTAGTTATACACACACAATGTGCCTTAGTTGGCTGTTTGTTACAACCTTAACGAGAGTTCATAACTCACTCTAATTTGTCATCTATATATTGTACTATATAGAACAAGTCTTTTCTAAAGCGAAAAAAAAAATAGAATGTAAAGTAGGGAAAATGAGTGGGTTTGGATTTTTTCCCTCTCTTTTTTATTTTAAATTTATGAGCCGCCATTTAATATATATGTATATGTAATATATATATATTCTGAATAGGCATATTCAAAGTTCTACAATTAATATACTTTTACCTTCTCATGTAACCTTCTTCTTCTTCTGCCACCCTTTGAAAAATGATACACATTTCTCAACATGTATTCCAACTTGCTTAACAGACATTCCCTCCCAGAACTCTCCCTCCCAGGTCCACTAATAAAAATCCATTTTTTGCTACGGAGAACGCCTCTTGATGGAAAAGGATTTAAAAAGATGTGAATAGAGGTGTTTTACCCTCCTTAATGGTCCTATTTATATAGGTATGATCGCACATATTTGTAGGGAAGGAGAGGTCCACCCAAAAAGAAGAGGTTGACTCAAACAGAGTGGGATTTTATGTTTTATAACGATACATAGCTGTAATACATAGGAATTCGAATTAAAACCCGTAAAAATTTATATATTTTCTGCGTCCTATAAAGCGTTTTCACTTGAATTGACTCATAATGGAAGAATACGTCGTTTTTAGGGTCAATTAAATATTTGGAGATCAGTTGTATCACTAAATTGTCTCCTCTAATTTCCCCTAACCCCCTCTCCCGTCCACGATGACCTCAAGACGCTTTTTGAAGGTCTAACACGTCTTTCTTATATATTATTTTGACAAATTGGCCCAATGTTCGTTTACAACGGCCTTCACGGCCATGATTCGTACCTAATGGTAAAGGCACTAGACTATAAAAGAGACCAAAAGTTTAGTCCAAAGGGCCGTATGAATACTGAGGCCATATTTCTTTGGACCAGAAATTGATGGTATTGTTTGAGCATTTTTGAGGAGCTTTTGACGTGTGCTTGCAGGAGTGCCGTCTTGTTGTAGGGGCACATTATCATCCGGGAAGTTAGCCCGGCCTCACATGAGCCACCAGATTGTATTTTGGGGAAAAAATCCACAAAATATATATTTCAATCATATAATTTTAATGAATAAAAAATCTCAATAGTCCATAGCTTTTTGCAGAAAATTTAATTGAACCCTTTACCGTCTGAATTTGATCTAATAAATTATAAAGAAAAATTATCATTTGTATAAACTTTTATGGGCATCAGGATATAAATATTTTTTACTAAAAAAAATATTTTAAAAAGACTTTAAAATCCATTTGGTCACATTATTTAAAAAAAGTAAACATTCATATCTATGCACCATGGCTTATGAAAGTACATTCAGGTGAATGACTCTCAATAATAACACTAGAAATTCATAAAAAATCATACAAATACTCTAATCATTGAAAAAAATATATAATTTCCTTCAAAAAACATATTCTTTATATAAACATATTCCTGGGCTTGATCATAAACTATCTTTTATCACAATTTTGTAGACTTGGAAATTAATAGTACACCTGTTCATTTAAAAATAGACTTTGAAATACTTTTAAAGGTTAATTTCGGGAAAAAAACAATTTGAATAATTAAATTAAGTGTCTTTATTGTTCAATTTAAATATGAAATTTGCTAATAAATAGCCAAAATTCCTTTACTTAGATCTGTGAACGCCCCTGAAAGATCATCAGGCCCCTGACATATCATACAAGGGGGAGGGATGGAGAGAGGTGCAAATAATTCTCGTTAGTCCTTTGTTCTGGATCCCACGAATAAGTGTGTGAAAAACTGAGAAAAGGTTGTTAACCAAGTCTATGACGTATCCTTGGGATGAATCCAATATGGTCACATATGTATTTTTTATAAAAAAAATGCATATTTAGTTAGGGGGGAGAGGCGCGCAAATATGTATAATGTTATATAAAATAAATGTATGTATATATATGGCAGTGTTATTAATCATTTTTGTATTTTGCGAATTTATTTTTTATTTTCTTTAAGATAAATGATTTATAATAATAAAATATATATCAGTATTAGAAGGAGAAAATATTCCAATTCTTTTATTATTATTATTATTGCGAATGCTATAAGTAAGGCTGCTCTAACAATGTATATACATAGTAGAGCTTAAAACATTCATAAGTTACAATAATAACATTGAATGGCATATGAGGAAAATAACGGGTGACTCTTTGGATTCGGAAGGGCGATATTTTGTTTCTGGTAATGTGTATATAAATGTCTCCAATTGTCATAAAAATAATTCCAGAACGAAATCAAGAAGAGGAACGATTCCTTTGTCAAATTTGCAGCTTTATGACTTTAAAAAAAGGATTAATTGAGGCCCGTCAATATAAAAACAGGCTAGAAGGATTTTTATCAAAATTGAGTGGTGATTCTACAATTTTATTCTTCCACAAATATTCATCAATTACACTCAACAAATTATCAAAAAAAAAAAAATTGTCCCGAAAGCAATTTAAAGTATTCAAAATAAATTTTCACAAAATAAAAATGAGAAATATATAGATTTAATGGCTGAAAAAGGACATATAAGTCTTTTAAACTATAGATAAAACTCTTGGCTATATGAACTCATCCTAGAAATTTGTATAAGAAACCTATAATTTACTCAAATATGTCTATATGTAACAGGGTGTGGGAAAAGTAGTCATTAAAACACTCATAATTGATCAGGATGATGTGGTAGATAGAAAATTTTATTTTATGATATTTGCTATATATTTTTTTACATATATGTGTACCGTCAGGATAAAAGCAATCTAGAATGATTTTTATCAAAATCGAAAGTGAATTCCTAATTTGTATTCTCAAGCGAATATTCTTCCATTTCTATCAAGAAGGATTCATCTTATAAACTCTTTGGGTATGTCACAAATATCACTTCAAGTGGCCAAAAGTGATCCTCACAAGAAAAGATTGAGTAATTGAAGGTTTTTTTTTTTAAGTTGAAAGAGGGGATATTGGGCACAATATAAGTCTGTTAAATCATATAAAGGTTCTAAACACTAGCTAAAATTATTGAGTATCCTAACTTATCCCACTAATTTAAATACAAAGCCTATAATTTACTTCAATATGTCTATGAAATATGGGGTGTGTGTATATAATTAGTGGGAAAAAAAGGACATTTGTAGACCGACAAGCTATAATAATTGTTCTCAAAATGGATCCCTTTGAATAGGAAAAGAACAATCTTGGGCTCAATATAAGTGTTCTAAATCAAAGTTATAAACTTTAACTAAAATTTTTTTGGTATTTTGAAATGATCCCCCAAATTTGAACGTGAGTCTATGATTGACTCTAATATACTTATGTTTATTGATATATTATTTTACATATCCTGCTTTTTCAATTTTTTATAAAAGCTTGGGAATTTAAGAATTTGGTTATTTCATTAACACTAAAAATGTTTTCAATGGCAACGAAATTGTTGAAATATTACTGAGCCTCTAAACAGCTTTTTTTATTCGAGTCAAGTCAGTCTTTTTCAATGTTTAATAAATATTGGGATTTATGGCGGTAAATATAAGAAGAAAAACCAATAAATAAAATAATTTCCAATTTGTTTGATTTTATACTCCAATATTTCAAAAACACCAACTTATCCAGTCTATTAGTGGCTTCTTCAAATTTCTGGATTAAGTTAAGCTACACTATTCGTTTATCTATAGTTTAGAAACATAATTTGATTAAAAAAAAAAAAACATATGTATATTTGCCCCGAATAGGGCTTCATTTAAAATAAAGTCGATCATTGTCTCAATCTTTTATTGTGACACAATTTTCAGCCGGCCCAAAAAGGTTAATAAAAATAGTTTGTTGATTGAAATTGACGATAATTATTTGAAGAAGTCAAAAATAATCCATACTCAATTTTGTGTGTACAGACTAAATATATTTATCCAGCCCAATAACTCATTAGAGTCATTTATAGGGGATTGTATTCAAATTTGGTGTATGATTTGAGACAACCAATAATTTTAGCTCTCGTTTAGAAACTATTTTTGGATTAAATAGAGTTATATTGACCGGAATATGGCATCTTTCAACCATAATATATGCTAATTTCTCCTTTTTTTTTTAAACTGTGACGATCAATTTTGCCTGATTTGCTACACGTCCAAAGGATTAATAAGAATAATGTATTGGTATAAATTGACTAAAATTATTAGCAATTTCTTTTTTTTTTAAATAAGAACATCATATTTTTTCCACTTTAAGTTCAATTTGCGACGCACCTAAAGCGTCAATAAGAATAGATTTTCGATCTATAGTTTATAACCTTTATTTGATAAAAGAGACTTACCTTTGCTTCAATATCTTATTTCAAATAATATCTATCATTTTCACATTCTTCCATTATGTTGTCACAATCATTTTAGGGTACATTAAGTACAACTTGCAGTGCCTACAAAGGGTTGATAAGATAATTATTCATCAAAAAAAAAAAAAAAAAATGTCATCCACACTCAATATTTAATGGACATATTAGAGCCAATCATAGAGACTTATTATTCAAATAATTAGGATAAGTTAAGATACCAAATAATTTTAGCTATAGTTTAAAACCTTTATTTGATTGAAGAGACTAACATTGTGTCTAGCGTGGCTCTTTCAATAATAAAATCTGTCCATTTTTCATTATTTTTTTTTTGTAAATTGTGACCTTTGACCTGCTATCAATTTTTATCATTATTTTTATTTTTTATTTAATTGGGAATTTTGAATACTTAAAGTTCAATTTGCAGGACACCCAAAGGATTAAAAAGAATAATTTCTTCATAGAATTTGACGATAATTCGTCTAATAAGTCAAATATAGTACACACTCAATATGAAGAAAAAACACTTGCTTTTGTGTTTACAGACCACATATACACATTCAGCCCAAACTATATTGACTACAATATAGCACCTTTCAACCAAAAAAACTATTAATTCATCATTAATTTACTGTGACGATATATTTTGACTAATTTAAGAGGAAAATTTGCAATACATCCAAAGGGTTAATACCAATAATTTATGGATATAAATTGACGAATGATTCATCGTATAAGTATACAAGTCAATTTTGATAATAATCTTTCTAGCTTTGTACTGGCAGGCCCAATATTTGATAGACGTATTTAAGTCAATTATAGGGCTGCGGTAGTCCAATTTGTGGGATGAATAGAGATACTCAAAAGGATGTCCCAGCTTTTAATATAATGGGTGCAGAGCCCCTTAAATTTAGATTAATGAAAAATGCCTACATAAAAAAAAAACTATTAAATACAAATTCATTTCAACTTTAGGGTAGATAAAAAGAAAGGCCAAATATAATTTTTCAAGGACAAAATGCTTTAAAAAAGGCCGTTTAGTGTCTCAGAAAATAGGAGATGAAGTCAAATATTTTTCAATGTTTCTACGTATTAGGAGGGTCGTTTGAAAAGTGCGTGCAACGTCCCAGAGATGGCACTAATGGTGCGTATTGAGGTTATGTTGAGTTAGTTGCATCTCTTGGACGAACACATTCCAATTCTTAGCCAAATTGGTCAATTTCTTTCTATTTGGCATTCATTTGAATTAAAGAATCCGCTGGAAAGATTATGGTGACTGTATTTCGGATTCCCAAGGAATATTCCTCATCGACTATTTGGAAAAGGGTAAAGCTATTCATCGTTATTGGACCGTGAGAAACCCGAGCTGGAAGTAAAACGCCCAGGATTGTACCATAAAATCGTCCTTTTCCTTAAAAACAATGCACCAGCTCACGCCTGCAGTTGTGGTCACAAAATATATGAAAGTAGGGTTGCAACTCGAGATTCCCACATCCCTAGTAATCTTATGCACCTTCACTCTTCCGTTATTCATCACCATATCATGGATTTTATGAATGATTTCTGTAGTTCTAACTTTAATATGGCATCCAGAACGTTCAACGTCACTTGTGCCCATATGGGCCCTCTAAATTTTTTGAAACCACTTATAAACTGTTTTAATTGAAGGTGGAGAATCCTCATAATGTTTATCAACCTGCTTTTTATTCTCCTGAGGTGTTTTGCCCATTATAAAGTAATGTTTAATCAACTCACAAAATTATTTTTCGTCCATTTTTTTGAAAATCAATCCATTTCCTCGATTCAAACGAATGTCAAACATAAATAAATCAACCGATCTGGCTAATAATTGGTGTATGTCCTTCCAAGATATTTTAATAACCAAACATAACCTGGATACGCGCCAATAGAGCTATTTTTCGTACATTGAACTAGCGTTTCGGAACGACCCTCTTATGCTCGTTCTAGGCACTTTGATGTTATTGTGACAATTTTTCTATAAAATACAACTTGAAGTGATAATTAGTAGTGGACTGCAATGCAGCCCCTCTGGCGTAGGTTGTACATCCCTGGTTTATAACATATAGGGAGCGGGGATCAAATTGTCGCCTACTTTAAACCTTGATAACTTGAAGACAACATTATCAAATAAAAAACCGGTTACCAAATAGGAAAGCTATTCTTGTCAGCTGACGATACGTAGTTCAGTTAGCATCATGCCGTCATCATATGAGGAGATAAAGAGCTATAAGTGGAACGAGGAGCTTTCGAGGTCCGCCGTAGTCATGGCATTGGTTAATAATGGAGGTCAAATCTCCAATTCAACGATTGCTTGAACCTTAGGAGTGAATTTACGAACTGTTCAGCGTATCTGTAAGAAGCTAGAGGACACCTGGGATGTTGATGCCACCATAAAGAGGGCGCCCAAGGAGGAGGGCACCGACAAGAAGGTCAGGGACACCGACTTTGTCGACAATGTGAAAAAGATGGTTTAGGATAACCCTACCAGGTCCATGAAGGCCGGAGACAGGCTCTGGGTGTGGCAACAGGACTCAGCACCCTGCCATGTGTCCAAAATCTCCATGCAGTGGTTAACCGAGAACTGTTATGACGTCGTAACCAAGGATTTGTGGCCTCCTAACTCTCCCGACCTTAATCCTTTGGACTATTTTGTCTGGGGCTATGTCAAGAGACATACCAACAGACATCCCCATAACACCAAGGCCAGCCTGATGGACTCCATCAAGGAGATATTCGGCAACATGGACAATGATATCGTCAGAATAGCCTGTGGCTGGTTCAGAGGCCATATTGAGGCCAACGGTGATTATATCGAATGAATGGCTACTCTATACCTATATGCTACTCATAGTTTTAATTTTCAATAAAAAAGTTATAAAATGTATATTTTGTGTTGTTTTTTGTAGAAAAATATTTGGGCGACAATTTGATCCCCGCTCCCTGTATATTTGATTTAATAAATTAAAGAATCTCTCTAGCTTGTTTTTGCGTTGACACGGCAGCAATATGAAATAGGATCCCTCATTTGACAAGTATACAAAGTAACATTTATCTAGGTGAACTTGTAAAATGTAATATATATTGTATAAAAACAGAGTAACCACAGTAATTATTATTATAGATATAACATTTTGTAATTGTAACCCTTATCATATTTTCTCTCTCTCTCTCTCTCTCTTCTCGTTTCTTCCTGAAGAAGAAGAAGAAGAAGATGATGATAGTGTTAGGAGATAGTGTGTATGGTTGTTATAGGTGCTGCTGATCTGTTTTTCTTTTTATTTTTACTGATTGTATTACATACATATAGCTGCTACAAAGGTTAATGCCCCTCTTAGAGCACACAGACGGCCATCATCATTTCTTCTTCTTCTGTAGTAACTACTACTGCTTACTTCTCATGTAGAAGAAGGAAGACGAAGGAGAATGAAGGGGAATGGTTTGTGTATGTAGATAGCTATAGTTACCCCCTTCTTAGTTCATTCAATCCCTCCTATATATGTATATATAAGAATATGTATCTATATATTAAGTAACGAAAAATATGATAAGGGTACTTAAAAATGATGTGGAATGTGGTGGGGTGTACTGTTTGTGTATAATGGGCGAAGTAAAAAGTTCTGAGACTTTTTTTTGCTCTATTCTGACAATACAATTAACCAGTGATGGGACGATTAAAAATTTAAAAAAGTCCTGATGCTACAAATTTGGCATAAGTGGCGTCTATAAGATTATATACATATATAAATATATTTCTTTTTCTAAAAACTACAACCAGTTTAATTTTTTTGCTAAAATGAATAGCCATTTTCTAAAATTTAGCTATTTTTGGAGAAAAATTTCAAAAATCTACAGCTGATCTTAATAAATATATTTATTTGGGGGGAATTTAAATATTACATTTTTTGGTAAAAAATGTCAAAAACCCCAAGGTGTTCTCAAAAGAATTGGAGAAATTAAATGTCTATTACCATTTATACGTTTATGAAATGAGATGTATAAAAAAAAATGAACGTTTATTGTGAAAAAATGAACAAATATAATTTTGAAAGTATGTGGCTAGCCGCGCATTTTCCCCATCTTTCAGCTAATTTATGGATGTCTTTCCCAAAAAATTGTTCGTCTTTAACCTGAGAATTGGTGCATAAATCATTGAGTGCGTGGATTATATATAAATACATATATATATTTTTTTCTTTGGGGAGGGGGGTTCTCAAAAAAATTTAAAGATTACAATTTTTGGTAAAAAATGTCAAAAACCCCAAGCTGTTCTCAAGAAATTTTATTAAATTTAACTTTTAATACAAGATAATTTTCTAATATTACATATTCTTGAAGAAAAATTGGCTATTTTTTTTTTTTTTCATAACATTGAAAAGTACTAAATAGTTTATTGCCAGTAATACATAAGAATCGGAATTGCAAATCAAATATTATTTTTCTAATGCCGATCCCAATTCCGATTCAAGAAAAAATACCCAATTCTCCAATTCCGATTAATTGTACATTCACTTCAATTTACATAGTTATGATTATCCGGTTTAGATGGGTCCAAATGGGTTTCTGGCTAATCTTCAGTTCCTGGGCAATGAAATAAGGCAAGTGAGGACTATTTCGACGATTTCCATTATTTTATTGGACTTTTCGACGTCCATATTAACAGAACGGAATCGTTGAAACCACCGCTTTGCTTTTGCATTTTGTTGCTGTAATGGGCCCATAGAAAGCACAATTTTTTGACCTCCAGCTCCGTCTTTTCACTTTGGTCATAGTCATACTGACGAATGTATTGAATTTTCTCAGTTTTTACGTCCATTTTGGAACGCTCTGCTAAAAAACAGGCTTCACCACACACCAAACTCTAAATGAGATTTTTTTTAAAGGCTACACTTAACCTTTAAGCATATATTAAGCCTTGTTTATGAAATGAATTAATCGTGTGATATAGGTCACACAGGACATCTATCCAAAAAACAGTCAGGATTTTGTACTTATCCTAATATTAGAGTGGTGTGTTCTTCAAGTTTTGTCTTGGTTCTTAATTAGTATTGAAGACTTAAGTCCCATCCAGTTCGGTTTCGATCCAGTGTAGTTCAGTACTGGATATCAGTCCTAAAAATAATCTTATACGGCTTGGTCCTTGATGGCATTACTCAAATATATATTTCTTCTTTTCTTAATCAGTTCTTGTACATGTCTTAAGCTTCATTATATATCGTAACCTTTCATAGGAACAAACATAGAAAAACGGCCCAAAATCTGTTGTTAGTAGTTAGCCAATTCTGTCCAACTATACTTATTAGGAATTGGCGTTTCGGGCTTAACAAGAGCTCATTCTAATTCAACCAATAAACGTTCAGAACACTGATTTCGATAAATGAAACATTATTTAACAGCTGAGGAATAAATACACTGTATATTTTTGGTTTAGGGAAGTAACGTCGTATGTACCAATAGTCTTAAGGGACCCATAGGACTTGTACTAAGACTGGATTGGAGTGGATCGAAGATGTAATGACCAACACAACACTAATTAAAACTACATATTAATTATACATTTATGAGTAATATATCTAGCTGTAGGCATTTGAACTTTATAATCTGCTAGAGAATATTTATTTTTTAGTAATTTGTATTAAGTAATCAAAAATTAGTGTATATCATTCCTGGAATATTTAATGATTGCGTGATCCTCATCCGAAGAAGTAATGTAAATCCTTCATTTAAACTTATTCATCAAATGCATAAACGACGACACAGTTTTACTACAATTAAACCCCCTTTTGATTAATATAAGGGAAATATTGAACTTCTGGATCATATTAAAATGGGAACAATCAATTAACAAACCTTACCCTCTAACTAAATTGGAGGGGGGCCTCCAATCCACCTCTTACGGGCACCCCTGAGTGAGTAACTGTTAACAAATGCTAGATAGATGGGACTAATGGGCTCTAGGCAAAGAGTGGACACTCTAGTCAAGGAAGTTTTAGTAGTTCTCAATTCTGATTAGCTTAAAATTAGAAGTTGCTACATGTTCCTCCAGACACGCACCCGCACCCAGTGTGAACAGGTCGTCTCCCCCTTCTGAAAAGAGAAGAATAGGGGCCACTACGTCACAACAATAACATGATATTATTGGTCAATGTTAGGAGCATAGTCTTCCTGGTCTTTTGACTGAATTGTTTATTTTCCCCTTAACCCCTCTAGAGCCCATTGGATGGGACTAGCTTTTATTTACGAGGTCTGACATCTTCACGTTGAAGTCGGAAACTTTTCAGTCCACCCTTGTAAATAATATTTATATGTTTATCTAATATGCGGACATTCGTAGACAGTTCGTAATGAGAGAGTCCCCTGTGCCCTCCATATGGATGGCGATAGAAAAGGAATGGATGCAAAAAAAAACAAAATATGAGAAAAAGATTAATACTATTGCAAATTATATGTCTATTGAGAGAAACGACTAAAAAAATCTACATATAAGTTCATATAAAGCCAAATATGGGCTCAAATCAAAGTTAAATCATAATTGGCATATGAAAAGATATACCAAAACGAGAGACAGAGAAGAAAATACCTTTAAAAATACAATGCCATGCACTCATCACCCTTGGTATCTTTTGAAGAGCCCCAACTATTAGTGTTGATACTCGGTCTGTGAACGAATTTAATATATGGTTCCGTCCTAAGACTAGAATGACGGAAAAGTCATTTACGAATTTTCATCTTATATTTGAATTAGTATGCCTATGTTAATGATTTTCAATCCGTCTGAAATCTTTAGTAGCTTAATATTTAATTTTTATCAATAAGTTTCTAAGCTTGTTTTTTTTGCACAAATATTCTACACCCAAGGACAGGGATTATCAACCTTTTTTTTTTTTTAGTGATGTACCACTTGTAAACTATGTATTTGACGCAAGTACCCCTGGTCAAACCAGGCCAAAGCCTTTTTAGATTCAACAAGATTATATTTTGGAGAAGGGACTTGGTTTTTGGATTTTTTTTTTTAAATAAGGAATTCAAAAATTAAAATTTTACGGAAATTTTTTGTAAAATTAATTTTTTGAAATAAATTTGAAAATATTAAATTTTTGTCAAAAAATAGTCAAAATTCACATCTATTCACAAAAAAATAAATTTATATGAGAAAAATATCCATAACTATTATCAAAAAATTAAATTTTTTGGAATAAAAATTACGAAAATCCTTAACTATTCACAAAAAGTTACAAAAATCTATAACAATTCCCAAAAAATGAAGTTTTTTGGAAAAAAATAAATCAAAATCCATAGCTGTTCACAAAAAATATAATTTTCTGGAAAAAATAATTCAATTATTAAATTTTTTGGAGAAAAATTTGAAAATCCATAATTATATAGGTAATTAAAGTACACATCAAATATTTAATTTAAAAAAAAAAAAAAATTAAAGATTAAATTTTCTGGCAAAAAACAAAAGTTCTTTAATTTGGGGGCTACATCCCCTCCAACCCACCACCTGTGGACGCTCCTAAGTTATCTATCACTTGTAAGATATTCTTTCAAAATTTCAAGTACACCCTAGAGTGCAGTGCCTACAATTACCCTAATGGGTATGCGTACCCTCATTTGAGAACCACTGACCTAGGATGACAAAAAAGTCGTTTTCGACTTTTATATTAAATTAGAATTAAAATTGTGAAAAAAAGTAGTTTTTGGATATTCAAAGGACAAAAGTAGTATATGTAAGTCGCAATTCTGAAATAAAAATGGGCATTTTTCCTCTTCTGTTTCACTAAATAGCATTAAATTTTTGAAAATTTGAACAAAAAAAATTTAATATTAGTAGTTTTTTATATAAAATTGGGTATGTGAAATTTAATTTTTGAATTTCTTTTAGTAAACAACAGTGGATATTTAAATTAAAAAAAAGAAGTTTAATATATGAATATTTTAGTGAGTAGCAGTGGATTTAAAAAAAAAAATCCTAAAACAAAGTCCTACCTCTCCCCCACCCCTAAATAAATATATAAATATAATGTAAACTGACTCCCGTCTATGTCAAACTCGCTTGAGAGTCCCTTAATCATAGTCTTTCTTTCTGTCTCCTAAATGCCTCTATAGACTTATTCATCATTTTCTGTACGTGGGCTAATTCTGTCAGGTAGGGTAGGCAACTTGCCTGAAAGTACCATGGTCAATGCTGATTTCTGTGGATGTCTTGCGTCGTGAGGGAGATGGGGTCTGGTATAGTTCCCTTTGCTCTTCACCTGATTCGTCAGATTCATGTTACCGATAATGATAGTCAGGATAAATGCTTAATCACTCTGTTTCAATCATATTGTCTAGATGTGAATAAATTACTTGATTGGCTGACAAGAGCCAATCAAAATACTTGAATCCCTTAGATAATTGTAATCCATAGTTTTTATTCCTTTTTGGTAGTTCCTCTTCTTTTAAATGTAAGGAATGCGAGTTGCTTTTGTCAAATACTTCTTTATAATCTTTGGAAGAGTTACTCTCAAATCTCATGAGAAAATCTTGTGTAGAAATAATAATAAAAACGAAAAAAATAAGAAAGAGTTA
Source organism: Lepeophtheirus salmonis (assembly GCF_016086655.4). Classification (NCBI taxonomy): domain Eukaryota; kingdom Metazoa; phylum Arthropoda; class Copepoda; order Siphonostomatoida; family Caligidae; genus Lepeophtheirus; species Lepeophtheirus salmonis. Next base: position 5,343,723 of record NC_052141.2, read on the forward strand.
AAGAGACAGACAGACAGAAGGAACCGCAATGTCATATGTGAAGTTTGAAGATGGTCACACTACAATATACAATGATTATAATGACTGATTGTATTAGTGTTGGGGTTCAGTCCGAAAATATTAGACCGGTCTGAAACTGATATGAATTTTAGAGTACTGAACTAATTTGGACCTTTAATGAAATTAATCTGGACCCCTTTTCCTCTAAATGGGTCCCAAAGACAAAATCGTGATGGTTGATTAAAATTGGTCATATTTAAAATTCAATAAATGAGATGTTAATGCCGTCAGTTGTGTTTTAAAATTGTAGATATTTGCGTAAAAGCGTCATTAATCATACTTTTAAAACTCTTAAATCAGTGATGTGTGATAAATTGGTTCATAGATTGAAACCAAAGGAATCAATTCATGATCTGAAAACGATAAAACTTCGATATGCTGTCTGAGATCACGGTCTGGACTGAAATATTGGTCCAAGTCGGTCTAAATCATATTGGTCTAGACAATAGCGGTCCAGGATTTGAAAACTATTATATTTCGGTCAATAGTCTCAGATCAAGGCATGGAACGATATATGGGTCCAAATTAGTCTAGAAAAAATTGGTCATGGATTTTAAAACTATGAAATTTTGATGTATAGTGTAAGATCACGGCCTGGACAGGCATAACTGTCCAAATCGGCGAATAAAAGATTGGTGCAGGATCTGAAAAGAATAAAACTCCGATCTACAATCTGAGATCACGGCCTGGATAGAAATATCGGTCCAAATCGAAATGGAAAAAAATTGTCCAGGATCTGATACAGATTAAATTTTGGTCTAAACTTTATGATCAAGGTCTGGACCAGAGTACTGAACCAAATTGGCCACAAATAGAAAATGATTACATTTCTATAAATTGCACCATTAATTTACATATATTGACCTCTAGACTTATATATCTATCAAAACGGTCTAAAATATTTACTTAATACCATACTGAAAAATGAATTTGACCTTCTACTGAGTCTCAACACACGTAGGCCAGCTTAACTTATTAGTTTTAAAAATAAAACTATTGTAGAAATAGAATTTTTATTCCCAAAAAAAAATTGGCTTTGTATGTTCCTACAAAATGCCTGATCATATTTGTGCCACTATTAAATCAGTATAGGGAAGAAAATTAGTTCATAGATGGATATGGATTTAAATCAGTCTATATATGGAGACTGAAATATCAGAGCAAATTGGTCCAGGGAAAAGTACTTAAGGACGGAACCCGAAATAAGTTGGATCGCAGATCGAGTCATAACACTAATATATTTGTTTTTACTTTTTACCTTGTTTTTGTTGGTTTCTTTATCCAGGAAGAAAACGTGTAAATTTATTATGTGCCTTGGTTCTCATCAAAATTTTCTATAAATCCTATTCAAGTGGAAACAAAAATAATTTTATCTATTTTTTTTTTCGGGAAAAAACACGCATAACTAGGCAGTTAAATGTCATTATAATAATTTATAATGAATAAATAAAACTACAATGCCTCCTTGCCCTATTAAGAAGTGACCTCATTTTTTTACTTATTTTTTACAGGCATCAAATCTTCAAAGAGTAGAATATTCCTAGAGTTATGGAAAATAGAACATCAAAAGCCCAGGAAAGGTTTTTCCCTATTCAGTAATTTAAATTAACAGTGTTTTTTTTATTTAGTAGGAGTGTACCTATTCATACTTCTTAACTTAGTAGTTTGTGTGTATGGGGTTAAAAGAGAGGCTTGGACAGTTGATACTAGAGATGAGTGATGAGTCGTCACTGACTACTGATGGATGATAGACGGATATGAATTACTTATGGTGTGTATAGCTTGGAAAATAGAAGAAGAAGAAGATTAATGCCGGGATTTACTTCCATTTCACAAGGTATAAAAGGTATCGACGGATCTGGGTTCCATTTCTACTCCCTACCTAGATTTACGAGGACAGCACTTTCCAATCCATCAACACAATAAATCATTTATATCCGTCTCCCATCTATCACAAGTCATCACTCATCTCCAGTCCCCACTCGTCAGGCCTCACTCTACAACCCTACAGACAAACTACAAAGTAGCTTAGAAACATACACCTTATGACGTCACTAAATATCCCTTTCATAGAGGGAGTGAAATGTCCGAATAAAATTATTATTTATTTAATTTTAATATGTATAAAAATAAGGTCCATCCATTGAAAATGAAAGTCTATTCAGTAGTCTAAGTAATACATATAAGCCAACTAGGAACTAATTGACTCCTGAACACAGAGAAGAATCATCTTGTAAAATAATTATAATTTCAAATTATTTGCAGATCATTATAATCTTAATTGATATACCCTTGTCTTTTCTTGTCAAGCCCTAGTCAATAAAAAGTTAAACATTAAAAAAAAATGAAATAATTTTGTTATTTGTTTATTAATAAGGAATCGTTCTCGAGACCGGCTGAGATTCTGGTATTGGAACATACTTAATTCTGATCTAATTTTCTAAAACTGTAAAATCTCTTACTGGTGTTAGCGGATAGTAAAATGTTCAGGGCACAATTTCAAATATCCTCGGAATTGTTTTATTTCAATTATCCTCTTAAAAATTGTGGTAAACTATTTCACTTATTAATTCATGTTTATAGCAATTGACAGACTCTGCAAATACTTAGAGAATTTTTACTACTCATGGGAGTTACAGAAAAAGCAGTCTCTTCAATTAAAAGTTTTGGAGTATCGAGTAGAAAAGTAAAGGCTCCAGAAAAGACCAAATCAATAAAATATACCAATTTAAATTGCAAAGCTCCTAGCATGGAGAAAGTGACACATTTGCAAACTATAAAATTGTGGGAATGGCTTCAAGTGCTCGCTAAACTGCTTTTACGATTAAAAGTCCAGATGACAACATCTCAACTAAGAAAGGTTGCGGGAGATCTTATTAAATTACATATTTCACTCTCAGCAAGATATATGCTGATAAAAGTAGCAGAGACCGTTTGCATCTCCATCCGCACTGCCTACCACATTCATTACAGCCTCATATGGCCAAGAAGAACCATAACTTATGTAGAAACAATATGACTCACTTCTGGCCTGCCTATATTTGACCCTCCGCCAGCCCTCTCTCCTCAATTCCGTGGACTTCAGAGTTTGATCCGTCTTGTAAAAGAATGCCTAATCACCTCAAATACAAATTTGGATTCGCTCCGAGCTACCATAATGACTGCGTGGTAGGCCATGGATGCACCCTTCATCCTCCAGGGCTGCCAATCTGTTCGCCGGCGTGTATAGGGTGTTATTACTTCTCTGGAAAAGGAGTTATTGTGTAATAAATATAGCTAAAAATAGTATTTAAACAATTTCCAGCTTGGTTTTGAGTTGTCTATCATTTCAAAATTCCATAAAAATCCTGTTTTTCGTAATTTAGTCAAAAGTACGACTGTAAATTTTGGGTCCGCAATCTGTAATGATAGAGATCAATGTTTTTTTTGTTTTAAAGAAAAAAATATTTACTCCTAATTGTACTTAAATACATTATTAAAAGCTTTTTTAAAATACATTGAAATGGGAGGGTAGGAGAGAAGGGGGGGCGTATCAGTATCAGCTGATGTAAATAATATCTTTCTACAAACATATCATAATCTTTCACACACAGATGTTCACCATCCCTTGCAGCTACTGTCAAATCTAATCGTAATAATTTATATTATTAGTATTGAATAAGAATTTCACAGATATGATATCTCTAACATTATATCTAACCTTTCTTCATAGAGAAGTTTGTATATTTGATATTCGTTTCTATCTGTCAGAGCCTTCTGCCTCACACTCTCTACCATCTCTATGTAGTATGATAAATATGGGACGTAAACATATTAACAATCTAGAACAAAGATCATGACAAATCAGAAAAAAAACTCAATTTATTTATTTATAATTTCAAATTTATAATGCAATTATTTTCCCAAAATTAATTCAGTAATCTTTTGTCTCTACATGTCCCACTTTTTTTCTACTTTTGTCGAGTTTCGACTACGGCGAGTTGAAAAAGTTGTCAATTGGTACGACAATAAACTATGCAAAATTTCTCTTTCATAAGATGTCATCTTTAGGTAGCACATCTTGTTCAAAGTTTGAAAGAAAACATTAGTTATTTACTTCGCCAAAAAGGATTCAAATACAACAAGAATTCTTATTTTACATTTTTAAAATATGATAGACATTATTTTAAACTATAAAGAACATTATTAAAGTTTTTTTTCTAAAGCCATGAACCAAGAAGGGAGAATAACTTTATTTGATCTCTAATTTTTGGAAATGTAAATGTAAAAAGATGGGCGCAATATGCGGATCAACAAATTTTCCTAACTTTTTTTTTTTTTTTTTTTTTTTTTTTTGCTCAATAAGACAATTTTATAAAAAAACTTTTTTAATACTTATTATAGTATATAAAAATGTCTATGAAAACTATTTTCTGCAAAATAACTAAAAATTTATTTTTAGCATTTATTTTGTTCAATCAATGAGTTTATGTCTATTTTGACAATTTGATCGAGATGTTGGACCTAAAAATGACCTCGTAGAACAACGTAATTTTACATAGGTCAACTTTTCCACACTACCCATAATCGAAATTCGAAAAAAGTAGAGAATCAAACCACTCTATTTTAGAGTTCCATTATAGTGAAGTCAATCACTCAAACCAATCCCCTCCAGCTTCAATTGCAGCCTCTAATTTGGCCCGAGCCACACACAGGCCTTGATGAGATAATCCTTTTCTTTATAGATTATTTATTGGTAATGATATCATCCTTAGTAAAATACAAGGGGATCCTGGTGATCCTGTGAGAGAATCACAATGTAGTTGGACAGAGTACATATCAAATGATAATTAGATTATTAAGATTCCGTGAGATAATCCCTGTGTGGTTGGACGAAGTAGATTATTAACACCTACCAGATCTTCCAGCGGTACATAAAGACCATTATCCAAGATGATGGGTGCTACTCTAAAGATTAGAAATGACAATACATGTGGCAACATCTATACAAAGTGTAGTTAATTAAGCTTCCCTACTTTCTATAATTCAGTTCGTTCAAATAACAGATTCAAAAGGTCTAGTTTTTCAATTACGGTCTCGGTATAATGCTTAAGTTACATGGAAAAAAGAAACTTAGGATGGAAATGTGCTATGGTCGAATCTTGAGTAATTATCAGGGATTCTTTTTATGAATACGGATCTGTTTAGACTAAATGTTCGAACATTCTAAAACCATTGTTTTGTAGTTGTGGATGTTTCGATAGTTAATTGAGTCAGTAACTAACGCCGCTTTTCTTTTTTGAGATGAAAGGCTGAGCTTTACTTACACACGCTCGTTGTTAAAAAGAGTCCTCCAGCGACAAACTTTGTTTCATTCTTATATATAGATGAAAATGAAAGATAGAGACTATAGATTTTAAATCCGGGAAATTTAAGAATAATGTACATTACAATTATTTTTCCTAAAAGTGATTCAGCAATTTCACAATTATTTACCTCTTACATGTAGGGGTCCATTATAGTGAACTACATCACTCAAACCAACCAACTCCATCTTTAACCCAAAATTTTGCATGACACCAAATCTATTAATGTAAATTAAAGCTCTCTAGCATCATTATCTATGGAGTGTTTGTATTTCCATGGGCTTGTGGTCGAATAGAGGCGCACAATAATGGTCGCACAGTGATCATATTCAGAGCACATCTTAAAGATTTTGTATTTTTTTTTTCATACAGTTTTGTGATTTAAATCTAAGTAACATATATTCATAACATAGATCTCATGATTGACAAGATATTGAGGTCGAAACTTGTTCCGGATTTAAAATCCCCACCCTATATATCGGAAATTACTTTTTTGTATGTAAAAACAAGGGGAATCCGAGATCCAGGGAGACAACATCTAATTATTAGGCGTATAACTTTAAAAGAGTTCAGTTCAGACAGTCATTTCCTTTGAGACCGGTCCATACTGAACTTCTTAAAATAAGGATAAAACGTCTAAGAATTGTCTAGGATTGACAACTTTTTTTGGTTTTTTCGTAATAAATCAGGCTCCAATCACCCAATTTGAACAAACCAAACATGACACACGGATCTGTTAACATCAATTTAAGCTCTCTACCATAATTATATATAGAGTTATTTGTGTCCTTGGGTGTGCAACCTGCACTGATGCAATCAATAATGGCTACAAAGCGTTCGTGTTTGGTAGGCATTGTATTTTTGCTTATAGAGTTTTGTGGGCTGAATTTTATGAACAATTTTACTAACATAGATATTGAGATCGTTACTTGTTCCAGATTTAAAATCCAAAGACCCTTATATTGTGAAACCTTTCTTCGAATGTAAAAAACAACGAGTATCCCGAGATTCTTTGAGACAATCCCAAATTTATAAATAGTTATATTTATATAGTTTTAATATGACTCGTTGAGCTTCTGATACACACGCTCATTGTAAAAATTGAGCCCTACTACGGACATACAAAAGTTTCTTTATTAATATAGATAACTTATTGGTAGTGTTGGTTCGTTCTAAAAGAAGCTAAAAAAACTGCTAAAATTACTCTGTCCTAGAGCAAGTCCTTATCGGTCTTTTATTGTAATTACAACAGCTGAAATGACGTAGTTTACTCTCAGTTGTTCAACATAACCTCTTCCTAGAGATAACATAGCTGAAGGTTATTGTTGGAAGGAAGTGTCTGGCAAAAACTGATTTTTATATGTTCTAGCTATCCGTAATTATTAATCAATTCTGGCTATGCGTGGATAATAGCTATAAAGATAGGTAGGAGTGAAGGATTGAGGTATCGATACTTGGGACCGTTGTATGGTAAAAAAGGTTGGACCAATAAAAATAACTGAGAGGGGAAAAAAAGGCTGATTAGGCCATTAGTCTTTGGACAGATTCAACACTAGTAGCTCGTCAACACAAAAGCAAACTAGAACGTTTTGTCAAAATTGATTGTGGACTAAATATATATTTTCCCACCACGAATTATCGTCAATTTCTATCAACAAATTATAGTTAAATGTATGTCCCGAAAATTGCGTTGAACATTGAAAGCCAAAATGAACACATTTTAAAAAGAAAAATTGATTTACTTAATGATTCAAAGGAGACATATCGGATCACATTTAAGTCTCTTAAATCAAACAAAGATTCTAAAATATAGTTAAAAATTTTGTGTATCTTAACTTTGCCAGAAATTTGAATAACAATCTTATAATGGTTATAAATGTGCAAATGAATCTTAGGACTGATGGACCGGGGTATCAGTTGGGGGAGGGGTGAATACTGAATTAGGGGATCAGTCCCAAGACTGATCCAAACACTCCTCTTTGGTTGTTATTATTTCATATTTAACAAAAAAAAAAAACCACCAACGGAATACCGTGATCCCAGGAGGCAATCCCTGGGTATTTGGAAGAAGTAACTACATATCAAATGATACTACACTAATTAAATACCACTTTGCTATGTCATTACCAGCATTATTTATGGCATGACAGGAATTATCTCTTACTTCAAGTCTTTCTTCCCCTATCATTTTCTTATCCATTCTTTCGTTAATTTAATTTATTTAAATACCAAGTTAATGGCATTTAAATACGAAGACAAAACAATACATAAAGTATCTTATTATTATTATTTTTTTTGTGTGTGTTTTCTGCTGCTGTTGTTGGTATTTTGAAGATAAAGAAAGAATTTGTCTTTTTCTGTGGATAATGGATATTTATGTACTTTGTATAAAAGGTGCCTTGAGAGAACAATTATCAAGAATTCATCGTTATTTTATTACAAAGTACATTAAAGTATTGTCTTCACTTTTATTTTAAATTTGTAATGCATCAGTATAAAAACAATCTTGAAGAAAAGTCGAGAAAAAGGAGAATATCCCAATTTATTTATTGCCTTCATCGTGGAGTGTTTGCTATTTTGTAAAGTTGAGCGGATTCAAAAATTATTATGGGGCATGAGATGTGTGTGTTTTTTTTAAATTTTTTTATTGGGTTTTTATCAAAATTTAATATAAAGATTAAAATAAAGATAAAATACATTAGGAGGGATAATGATCAAATTAATCATACATAAACGTTATAGTTTAAAATTAAGCCCCTGGATATAAGACTAACCCTTCAATATTAACAACTTGTGCTTTTTACAGACTATATAAAAATATACTAATGTCTAGTACCTACAAAAAATGAGTACATATAATATGAAAATAATTGAATGAAAATAAACAACTAAATCTTCAATGTCCTCATTATCAGATATCTTCTTACTAAACGTTGAAGGGTTGAGTAGAACTACCTTGACCCTGTGTGAAAAATTGAACATTGTCTGCAGCATAGTTCCATTCTCTATCCTCGTAACGGGGGTTCCTGAAGGAAAAGTCTGTGTATCTTGCTGCAGATGCAATGAAAATTTTGATGAGAGAGATAATGTTTATTCGACACCCAGAAGTGGGGCAGCTAGCTATGGATGCTTTAATGCTAACTAGAGTAAAGCAGACGAGAGTGGTTTAGATGTTGGTAATGACCTCCTAATTTTTTGATTCTCTGTGCCATGGAAAACCGTTTCTCTCCATTCGGTCAAAGTTCCAGCGTACCGGAATCACTTCAAAAGGAGATCAAATTAAAAAAGAAAAAAATCTTATTATAATTAAGTCGTAAGAAAAGAAAATAATATTTAAGAATATTTTTAAATTTGTTAGTAACTTTTTTGACTTTATTATTTAGTCAGTTTTGTAAGTTGAAACTCTTAAGTCAATGTAACTATTGACAGAATACATATGTATATAAATAAATGATTATGGATTTTTTATTGATTCAATAATTTATTGTATTGTTATTTTTCAAGAACAAGATACCTACACAGTTTTTAAATCTTTGAAAACTCAGTAAATTAATTAGTAAAATCAAAATTTTCAAAGTTTATATTTTATTTTAATCTTGAGTAATTTGTAATAATTAAATTTTTGTGTCTTTTCTCTTGATCATACTTTTCTGGGATTACTTTGATATTGTTTATTTTACATGAATGAACTCACTTTAATTTATATATATATTTGACTACTATAAACCGAAAAAAGGGCCTTAATTGTAATGATATGTTTTTCTTTTTTTAATTTGATCTCATTCTGAAGTGTTTCCGGTACACTGGACCTTTGACGAGAAAGATGATAACAGTTTTTTTCCATTTCCAACATCTAAACACATCTCGTGATCCATGATAATTTTGAATTTGTTCAACTTTTACTAAATAGTAAACATAATTCCTATATCCCAAAAGTGTCAAAAATGGAGTTCAAAAGCGCCCTTAAAAGACTCATTCAATGTAATCTTTGAACAAAAGAAATGGGTTTTGTTCATTGCTCGTATCAAAAGTGGACTTTCCACCTTCATAAGGCTCTTTCCATCCACTTTTTTTTATATATCTCTAGACAGTCTGGTGTATAGCCCGGAGATCTGTTACATAGACTCTCATGAAATTGATGGGATTGGCCTGAGCTGTTTCTTTAACTCCTCCGGGCCAGTTTGGCCTTCTTGACAGACCTTTTCTTCCTCTCCAACGTTACGGACTTACTGACGATGTAGACGGTAGTCTTGGAGACCACTTCTAGTGCACAAATGGAAATTTGTCGATCACGTTCAAGCGTCATTATTTCGACTTGTACGTAAACTAGAGAGCTCAGGTTTGAATTTCATTTTGTAACAAATTATTTATGCTTTAATTAATTGAAATATGAATTAATTTCGATAACTCAACCTTTATTAATGATTGAATTAGGTCGTGTTCAGATTTCAATGGACCCCCCGGAGTTTGAGTCAATTTTATACTCTTTGTTCAAATTAATGGAACGGTTTAAGATATCAAATAATTTTAGGAAAAGTTTGAAACCTATATTTGAATTATTGGCCCCGATATTGCCTCTTTCAACAATAAAATATATTTATTCTCATTCTTTAATTGTGACAATCAATTTTGAATACTCTAAGTGCAATTGCGACGCAAATAAAGAGTTAATAAGAATAATTTATTGATAGAAATTAACGGTAATTCGTTTAAGTATACAAATGTAATCCACACTCACTTTCAAGAAAATTTGTTATAGCCTGTTTATTTGTAATAATAATGAATATTCTCTTCTTTACACACACATTTCAGGTACATATATGAGTCAATTATATGCCTATTATTCAAATTACTGGGATGAGGTAAGATACCCAAGATTTTTAGCTATAGTTTAGAACATTTGTTTGATTGAAAGTACTTATATTGGGCCGGATATGGTCCCGATTGTCTCACATTTGTTTTCGTTCTCAATATATGGAAAATGTTTCCAATTTTAAAACACAACAAGCGTTATCAACCATCCGTTCAAAGAATCTGCCTAAACCAAATTTTAAATGGATCCGATCTATACCGAACTTTTCATCAATTCCACTCCGTGTTATTCTTGATTGTATATACCTGTGAATAAATACAAACGAGGTCTACTGTTGCTTATGTTTATACATCACAATTTTTTTCAATTTGTCCTCATAAATTCACAAAAACTCTAATAACAATTATCTGATATCCCGTACATATACATATATATAAGTAAAACCCCGTAATTGGACTCCCTAAGTAAACGCAATATTCAAAGTACAAGACGAAATGACAATTTTGTTTGCTTTGTAGCGTGATCAAAACATTGAAACTCGAGTCGACTCACGTGACAACTCGAACCAAAATACCGTCTGTTCTTCAGTTGCATCCCATCTGGGAGTCGATACACCAATGCCACAGGGCCGTAACTATTTTTTATACGAATGTGAATATTATATAAAATATGGGGGAAACATATTAAGGCAGTTATATTATACTACGACACTAAATGTAATAATTCGCTTTGGAGTTGTAATTCTAAGTCCTCCTCGGGTTCGACATCAGAACAATTCTTACCAATATCCTTTCTAATTTTCCTTCTAATTAAACATCATGACAGCTAACCTGTTCTCCTCTAAAACATTCTTCAAATTGTCAAGTTTACCATATTGATCTTCGCCAATAAATGAAAGCATTATTATCTGCCGGTATGTTCAAAACCCCAAAAAATTGACAGGGTAATCCTGACAATTTGATGAATGTTATGGCGGAGAGCAGCTTAGCTCCCATGACGTTTCTTTAGATAAGATACAACCAGCTGTGACGAGGAGGAGAAGGAAATAAACAAGGTCATTGGCAAGAATTACTCCCATGTGGATCCTAAATTTTACTCTGAGCCCAACAAGGACTTACAATTATAACTCTCCAACAAATCCTCAGGGTTACGCTCCCTCTCGAAAGAGCACACACGAATGGTCAATCAGGCTTTGAATATAATGGTATATAGTAGGCAAGGAAGTTCGCTACTCAAGAGCTCAAGTATAATTGCATGTTAAAAAATATTAGGGATTTACACCCCTAGATATGAGTGAAAGTAATTATTTTCTGTCTCTTACAGCTGCTTAAAGGTCTTTTATGAAGACATAATGCCACTTAAGCTCCTCTCTGGAAAAATATTATTCAAATGATTAGGTTTAGTGTTGCGTTGGTCTTTATTTATGACTGAAGACTGCTGTTTAGTCTTGGTGAGGTCCACTTTAGTTCTAAGACTTAATAAGTTATATCCATGATGACGTCACTCTACTTTATGTCTTCTTTTTTAAATCTGTTCAAGTACTGACGGTCCAAAGGACCGACGTCCTTAAGGAACAGTTCAAAGGACATAAACAAAACCACTAGCCAGGGTTGCCGTATTCATTTTCGGTTACTTTTTTATCCAAAATAGAGGCTGAACTCCGAATTTACAACTCTACTATTGTGCCATTTTCTGCTCTTTTATTCTCAATTTTAAAAGGTTATTCGTTGTTCTTTTGTATATATTTTAATTACTTTCTCGACTCTGACGAATATGTAGAATTATTAATACATAAGCCGTATCGATTCGCAAAAAATATTTAATAAATCCTGTGGTTCTTTGAGAAAAAAAATTTCCTTATGAGAAATCTTTTGAATATTTTATTATGACTAAGGATTCATAAGCACAGAAGCACTAATTATTTACGTTTATATGGAAATGAAAATTGAAATAATATTAGTCAAATTATGTGTTCTATGCATTTAAGCAAGCAACATAACTTCTTCATCAAAGTGTTTAAGTAAGGACGTCATTTCATTATTGGCTATAACTTTAGATCGTTTTTAACCAATAAATCGAAAGGAATAAGATATTGTAGATGAATATTCAGTGTTTGGTTTGAAAAAAAAAAAATTGATAGTTCTGAGACCTTTATGATTTTGAGTGGACAGAAACTCATTCAATCCTTTACAGAAGATGGATCAAAGAAAGATTTGGTTTCGATTGATTTTCTTTGCAGGAACCAGTTGCAGATCATAAAACAATGAACTTCATTATGGCGTCATCTCTTGTGGACGTTTATTTAGGACACCCCCTTCTTTTTTTGTCCGTATACATACCAAATTTTGAAAAATTACTGATGGCAGTGTGAACAGCTGTTTAGTATGCTTATGGTAATTCTGCGCTCAGAATAGCTTTCTTCGTGTAAACCAAAAGAACATGACATTTACCATACTTGTATAATATGCCTTCATACATTTCAAAAAAACGATTATTATTGAATTAGGTGAAATATCAGAGGTGCTCTTAAACTTCCGCAAATGACTATGTACATATATTATGTCACAAATATACTTTTCCACATTTAATATGGGGTTTAAAATGGGTATCCCTTCACTTGAAGTCATTTCTAATTCATTTTTGCATTCATATAAGAAAAAACTCGTTGGAGAAAAAAACGAAGCAAACCCAACCGAGTTGTGTTTCAACTCCTTCACGTGTAAGATGACCTTTGTTTCCCTGATAGCTCTATGGCTTTATGGCAAAGTTCCTACAAGTTAAAGTAGGAGGACTGACTGTTTGTATTCAACTTTATTTTTTTGAGTTTCTCTTCCTCTTTTCTCTCAGCTAAAGGTCGCTGGTAAAATAACTATTTGAATTCATCATATTGAATTGAAAAAATCATTACATATGAATTAGATACATGCAAATTGAATTAAAATACTCTCGCTTCAAGTTCTTTCATGTTAAAATAAATGAATTACAAAGGACTTCAAGTGAAGGAAGACCCATTGTCAGCCACAAAAAATTAGTGGAAAAATATATTTATGGTATCTTATTTATATGAGTGTAAAAGTTCCCAGTGCTGGACTCAATCGATCACAATTGCTGGAATAAGTTTCCACGTAGGTTTAAACAATCATTGTAGCTAATTCAGTACTATTGATGTATATTTTAGTAACTTTCTGTTTCCATAGTTAATGGATGTCATAGTAGTTCATCTTCACGACATTGGTTACGGTCATCCTCTAAATAAACTGTAGTGATTTATTGTACATAATAAAAGAAGTCGTAGTGGATTAACTAATAATCTTCTCCAGCATCATCCTTTAGTCCTCGGATCGACTCCGAGTCCTACTTCTACCACCAAACCTCCAACCCGTATAAGGAGTCTGTCGAAAACGCCATACTGGATTCGAAGGAGTTAAGGAAAACAGTCTAGACAAATGCCCTTAGGTACATGAGGGCCTATGCAAGAGATTTCGAGGTTTCACACTAGACTGTCGAAAGAGCTATCAAAAAAGTGGATAGAAAGGGCCTTGTGAGGCCACTTTTGACAGAAGCTATGAGAGAAACCCATCTCCTCCGTTGCAAGACTCTTTTGGGCGATTCATTGACACTTTTGCCCCTTAACAGACCTGATACAAATCCCCTCGACTACACCTTTTGGATGCATGTCGAGAGGAAGGCATCCAGTGTCCATCATTCGAGCACAGACTCCCTCAAAGGCACTTTCAGCCAGTAATTGGACGTCATGATAGAAGACTACATCCGCTGTGGGTGTCTGGCCTTCCGCTGCCGCATGGAAGTCAACAATGTCGCTAAGGGCGGCTACATTAGTGGTTAAGAGAGAGAGCTTATACACACATCTATTTAAAGTATTGATTATGTTGCAATAATATTATAAATTAATACAATTTATCTTGTTCAAGTTTAAAAACCAAAGTGTACTTTTAATTGTCTATTTTGTTTGATGAGCTCATTTGGAAATGCTTTTCCCCTCTCCGTTGCTCCCTTTTATTTTTTTAATTCTATATAATTATCCATATGACAAAATAGAAGGTAATGAAATACTCTTTCTCTCTTTCTAAGTCAACCTCATGAATATTCATATGGGTTATTATCCGATTGGGGTTATTATAATACCAATTTATTTCATCAATTAAGTACTTTAAAAAACTAAAAAAATGTTTTTGTTCATATTTTTAATGGTTGTTGAAAAGGGTATTTATATGTACATAATTGATTTTTGGTTGAGTTAACTCTACAAAATAAATTATAAATTTTAATTGATAGGTATTTTTGTTATTTTATATATTCATAACATATCTCAAGGTTTTGTATTCAAAAACCCAAGACAAAAAACTAAAAATGAAGTACTTGGTACAATGATGACTATTAAATGTAATTTAAATTAATAGACGGATTTCTCATCTACTGAATGAATCTCCTTCTCAATAAATAATCACGCAACCTTTATTTTTGTAATCAATTTATTTTTGTCAGTTTCTATTACCGTTTTTCCCAGCTTTTCATTTCGTTTTACTTTAATTCCTGCTACAAAGTTAAAATATTTATGGGGCATTACTTTTACCCTTAAACTAAACGTAGTACTCGGGAATTGTCCAAAGTAATGAGGCCTCGGAAACAAAGCACTTTTTGCTTTAATATTATAGAAGATATCTCCTCAGAAAATCCTCTGCGTTCATCGTTATTTTTCATGAATAGAGTCACACGTAATTACTCAATACTTCAGCAGGAGAAGGATTTGAGAAGTTTTCAGACCTTAAAGTCACACCGGAAGCACTCTAAATAAAAGCTATTTAAAACAAATTTACTTCTGAATTCCAGATTTTGAAAAACTATCTTGTTTTCTTCGATCCTTATAAAGATTGTGAAGAAGGGTTTTTTTTGCCCTCTGGTTCCTTTTTTACTTGACTTTGTTTCTCTGTGATTCTATGGAGAATGGAAAAGCGTTAATAACTTACAGGCAATAATATTGTTCTGCTTGCCAAGGAAGCAAAGCCAAAAAAGCTTTGACAATCGGGGAATACATTCTGCTCTTTTGAGCGCCAATGCTCATACTCTCAATAACTTGGAATGATAAAAATTACCTTTTAGAGAAAACTTAAGAGCAATAGGTGTGTCCTCTGCATCTAAATATCATGCCTTTGGTTTGAAAATACTAAGGATAGGAGGTGATTCCTGGGAGCATACTATTGACATAGTCAAATATAAATTGTCAGATATGAATAATTTAAAAACAATGTTTGGGCACAAAGAACACTTTCATCGATTAATTATTATGTTTTGAATAATTTAGTGTATGATTATTTTTATATAATTATTTGATCGTTGCCATGTTTGATTGTTTTTAGGTGTTGGTCTTGGTAAGTTTAATTTTAAGCTAACATGCATATTCTATAATATATTATAGAATATTTTGTACTAGGATATACCCGTATTATAGATTTTATATCGAATTATTATATTAATACATATTAAAACAAACTCTCTAATCATATTCATAATTCCTTTTTTTTTTACTCGTATTCAAAAATATATATATATATATAACTTCTTCAGTTTTGTTTTTGGATTTGTATTATTTTTGGTGCATTTTCGAACCTACAATCCATACCATACAAAAAACTTTGATTCATGGGGAATCGATCTTGTTTTATGACAAAAATCAACTTATTTGAGAAAAAAATAAACTTGCTCACCAGTGCCCAAGAATTTGGTCTGACCAGAGTGAAACATAGCTTTTCGTTACGTAACTAAAAATTCTGACCAACTTGTTTTTTATTTCTAAAGTCTGTATCTGTCTCCGTTTGTGAAATAACAGCCCTGGCTATACATTTTTATTAGCGGACTGATACGTACTATCATATTATATCATATCAGATGATATGAATATAAAAATGAGCTTGTCACATTTAACTAGCATCTGTTGA
The DNA here is from genome assembly GCF_016086655.4 of Lepeophtheirus salmonis. NCBI lineage: Eukaryota > Metazoa > Arthropoda > Copepoda > Siphonostomatoida > Caligidae > Lepeophtheirus > Lepeophtheirus salmonis. The sequence continues at coordinate 5,359,898 of NC_052141.2, forward strand.
ATTGTTGTATTACAGTCGTTTCAGTGAGATGATGAGAGTTTTTTTATATGTATATATAATGGACAAAATTGAGTTACAAACGGTCATTTAATTTTTTTTTTTTTTTTTTTTTTGAAAGTTTTAAATAGAATTTAACAAAATTATATATTTAATTTTTGCTTTAGTATAATATAGAAATTCTTTCGAGTAGGAAGAAAACGTTGGGGAATAAAAATTCCCCAAAAAGGGTTTAACAAAATAGTTTATAAAAAATTAAACTAGGTACAATTTAGCTATTGAGTTTTTATTATTGCAGTACTTAAAAATCAGTTGATTGTTTCCATTTCTAATAAACAAAAAAACAAAACAAAAAATACTTGATTTTCATCATTTGTAAAGTTCTTTGAAAGCAAATAACTCCCCGGATAATTATAATAGAGAGCTTAAATTTAGGCCTTATTAGATCTGATATTGTCTTAGAATTATAAGTTGGTGCGGTTGGCTCAAATCCGGTACTATTAATCAGACCAACATTTTTAAGACTTTATAAAAATCCTCAATAACTAATTTTTTTATCAACTAATCATCAATAACTATTAATAATATATATTTTTAGTTATATATTATATCATTTTTATAAAACAATTATCCCCGTAAAACATTTTAATAAAAAGTTATTTGAATAGAGGGGAAAATATGAAAATATCACGTGGTATTAAAAGACCAAAGTTCAGTGTATGGACAATGGGGATGTCATCTTACTGTTATGATTTATAAAACTAAGTAAACCCAAACTTTAAATATTCTCTGTCAGTTTGAAAGAAAAATAGCACTTTTCTGATTGCTATAACTTGCTGTATTGTCTTAGGAAATAAGGAAGTTATGTTGGCGCAACCTCTACAATATATAACCCAATATTATTAAGACATATTTAAGTCAATTATAAAGGGGTTTGTATTCATATTTGTGGGATGAGTTCAGATACTCAATAATTAGGACTATATCAGCGATCCTTTTGAACCTTTATTTGATTGTGAAGACCTACATTGGACACCATATCGCCCCTTTCAACCATCCATTTGAAGGGTTCATTTGAATAATTTGATAATATAAATTGAGAAAAATATTTCAAAAAGTTCAAAACATATTCTTTTCTATTGCCAAAAACGATCTATTTTTTTCTTAGTCACAACAAAAATAATTCAAAATTGCGAGTGACGACATATTTTTCCCTACTCTGATACTCCATGCAGGGTGTATCCCCCACATTTTTTTTTATAAATAAAAAAAATCCTTAAGTATGTTGTCAAAATGTTTATCCCAGAGTCTCTAATTATTTCATTGCCCTTTATAGGTACAATTTCTCTCTCTTCCCCTCATAAACACAACACATTGTCCATTCGTGACAATCCACTATAAATAACGAAGGGACTAACTCACCCCTTCCCCCCCACTCAAATGTTTCTTCTTCCTCCTCTCTAATGATCATCTCAGATTGAAAGGGAAGCCTTACAAATTAATTTCGATATTTATGACCGTCTTAAATGACATAGGAGGCGAAGGATCACGTGATACATTGTGGTCAATTAAATAATATTGTGTGTACATTGTAGTCTATAATACATAGAGCTGTAAAAAATATGACTTGAATGAACAACCTTTTTTCCCCTACTTAGTGAACGGGGTAACAAAGAAACCCCCAAATGAGCGCCAAAGTTATTATTGCCAATAAATTGAAATGTGGAGAGGCAATTCAATGTGAAACGACGTAGCTCAATGGACAACACCCTCCTGAGAAATTAATATATTGAAATTAATGTGTGAAGGTTCGCACCCCAGTCGTTCCTAGAGAAGGAATTATATTGGATGTATGTATACGGACTTTAAAGACGATTCCTAGTACGTTGTTACCTTTGTTGTAGCACGCAGCTTTTAATCTGAAAAGAAACAGAAAAAACGTCACAAATCATCTGTTAGTTAGGCAAATAAGTCAATCATACCAACTGTCATTTATCTCTTAGGTACTCCGAAACTATCATTGTTGTATTAATTAGTCACAATCCAATACTGTAATATAATATTGCAGGCTAATATTTTTATATGAGGAGTGGTATACATTTTTATATACAATATAAGACAGTCATAATTTCTTTATGGGCAATATAAAATAGCCATAATATATATATGTATATATATATTTAAGACAGGAGATTGACAAGAAATTGTATTCCTGGTTATTTGAAAGCGGAACGTATGTATATAATTATTTCTACTTTGTTTATTTATTAAAAAGAATCAATAATGAAATAATCATGACGTATCAAGATAGACGAAGTAATCTACCCATAATTAATATTCCGTTAGTAAACATCCTTTTATCCATTTTTAGTTCCTTTTCCTTGGTGAAAAAATATTAACAACATAAGTTTGAGGTTTTACATCTCTTTCCGGGCACGGATCCAGACCTTTATTGATGCTGGATGCGGATAATTCAAATGAATTATTTTTTACCACTCATATGTATATAGTTTAAGCTAATTTTCAAGTAAATATTATGGATAATTTAGCTTCAGTGGAGAAATCTATAAAAGATATAAATTTTATTGTTTCAAGATTGGATGATTGCAAATAAAATATAGCCACATAAAAGTGGAATAAACTAATTTTCAAGTGGTTTGTTGATACTTTTTCCTTACTCAAAGATAGTCTCTTACCTGAAAAAGGTCTAAATACTTCACAAATTCAAATCAAAAAAGCTCAAAAAACAGATTTGAAAAGAAAAAAAAAATAATAAAAGATTTCTGATCAAAGCATCAAGTAAAAAAAAAAAAAAGATTTACTATAAAATTCAAAAGATTTCTGAATAAGTAAAATTTTGCGTTATACTTAAGTAAATTTGGCCAAGAGTTTTTTACGCCAAAAAATGTTAGACTGCTCGATTTTTTTTTTTCATAAATGGAGTAATTGGACATTTTAATACTTTCTCAGACGGTAGACACGTTCAAAACCTTGAGAACCACTGTCTTATCACACGCCTTTTTATTTGATATCCAAAATAATAGGAATTTCCTATTATGTCATAATGAAACTTGCACAGGAAATATATATTTTCTCGGGAGATTGTAGCAGGTGTTAAACCCCAACAAATTCCGAGAAAACAAGATTATAAAGTCCAGGGAGAGAAACTCCAACTGATAAATATATCGTTATAAACGCTTAAAAATAGAGTGATGAAAAATATTACATTAGACGATACTTTTTGGTTTATTCAACTTGAGCAGGGATTTATATTTTCCAAAGCTCTGTTATCAATATAAAAGTGTATTCATGAACGACGGAAAGGGGTATTGAGCAATTGTTGGGGAATTATAAGGGGAGCTGTAGAAAAGCTGACCTGCTAAAAAAAAACAAAAAACTGAAAATGACGTGATAATTTTGTCAGTTTTAATATTTTTTTTGGAAAAAAAAGAAGTACACCCAAATTCCACTTTGTATATATCAAAGACATGCTCATGAATTACTTTGATGTCGTTCCACGATTATGGTTCTAGGAAAATAGACCGAAAACTCTTTTCCAATGGACAATTTTGCCGAATGGACATTTCGCCAAAGGATCTTTTAGAACTTTTCTCCGAAAAAAGATGTTTAATATATTCATATCTACGATTGTACGTTTTAATTCGATTTAAAATGATAGAATGAAAAATAGAGAAGGTTGTGCCGGTCTTGTGGTTTTAGCAGTTCCAGTTCTTAAGCCACAATCACTTGTGACAAGAGAGAAAGGGGAAAAAAAATTAAAAATAGGACATTTGCTAGAATTAATTTTACTATTTTAATCCCCAATTCGACTCTAAATCCAACAAGGGCTTACAATTATAACTCTGTAACAAAACCTTTTATGAGCACACAGGAACGTTCCATCAGGTTTTGAATATATTTAGAAAAGGATGTTGTTCACTACTCAGGAGTTAAATAATGATGGCAACTGTTGAGGAAAATAAAATTCATTCTTTATAATACCAATTACAAATTAACGGGCCAGCTAAAAAAACACACCGGATTTACGTGTATGATCATTCGTATATATATTTTTTTTTGTTGAAAATACGTGTGGATTATATTTAAAAACTACTCTACAAGTATTTTGAAAAGTAAACAAGCAGTAATATGCAAATCCTTTTAATACTACAATGTTCCTTAAACAGGTGTACAACTACGCAACACTTATGAAGCAATTTACAAAGTATATAGCATTGCGTAATATGCATATAATTACAAGGTCAGAAATATGAAAAATGTATTGATAAGACATATTGTATAAATTCCAAGAAACAAATTATAGCTGTGGCAACGTCAATATGGTAGTAGATTATACATAGAACCCAAGGCTGTAAATCAGTACTCTCTACCCTTCTTATGAATGTATATTGTACGTTCAATCAGACGATTGATCGTACAGCCTTATGTTGTGGTACACATTTGATTATTTTCAATTTTTCAAAAGTAAATTGTAAACGAGAAGTTTTATGAGGACATTTATTGAACAAATCATTTAAAAATAGTGCTCTGCACAACTTTTATTCAATATTTGAGCCCTCGGCTCTGATAATTGCCTCAATACATGGCTTAAATCCTCTTCAGAGTTTGTCTAGGTAGTCAGACTCTAGATTAGTCCAATCTTTCATGATGGAAGCCTCTTGAGATTGTGCACTCCTGTGATAAGTAGTACAGACACGCCCAAAAAGAGAGATTTCCGTTTAGAGGGGAGGGTAGATACATGTTGAGGTCCTAATAGTCGTAAATGTTGTCTTTCAGGAATGCCTGGATCTTAGCAGCTCAATGACATGAAGTTCCATGTAAGCACCTGCCTGGATCTGTTCTTTCCTCTCCACAAAAGTGGGAATGTAGACTCTACGACGTCATAGCCAATGGCGCTGGCTTGATTTTTTAGTGCTGAAGATATGTCTCAATGAAGGTGATACATTGTTTGGATATTTGATTGTGATGTAGTCGCTGTTCTGATGATAAAGGAACTTACGTTGTCGTACCCTGTATAAAAAAATACAAGGAATATAAAAAACTGTATTAGTAATTATAATTTAAAAGGAATTTCGCCTAATAAGGTAAAGAACAATTGTTTCCAAGATCAAATTACACTTAAACAACATACATCATAGTACATATTGAGATACACACCTGGCTCAAATCAACCTTACAAGTATACATACATACACACACACACATTAAATAATGATATTTGATCCATTCCAAACCAGCAAAACATTATTTTTTTCCCTTACAAACTACTCATTAAATTATCAAAAATAGTTTGTTTTTTCCCCCTTTTTCTTCACATCCTTACATAACTCTTAATTATGGACTAGAGTACTCTGGTAATTAAGGTTTTCTATGTACTTATTATTTGTATAAATATTTTAGGGGTATGTAATATTGTTGGAGTTCGGTCTGATAATACTACCCCGGTCTGAGACCACTGTGCCCTTCAGTAACCTCCACCTATTACAAAAGTTTGGTCAAGAGTCGTCTCATTTAAAATGTGGTCTAGATCATGGATACACTGCATTGCCACTTGAAATATTTTATGGGCCACAGAGCCTATTATATTAAATTTGATAAAAAAACGTAAATTTTTTGCTCCTGTACATAATTTGATTTTTTTTGTTAAGAAAACAAATCCCTAACTTTTCCTCCCAGGTGAATTTTTCTTTTATTTAGGTAGGGCTACCCCCCTTCATTCCCATCCCACTGCAGACGCCCCTGCTGTTAGAGTCTCAGAAAATATGAGATAACTTTATATATTTTTCAATATTTGTACGTATTATACACGTTCTACGCGTTTTGTTGATATGGTGACCATTCTGCTAAAAAATACTACTTGAAGTGAGAAATAGTAGTGGGACACAGTTGGTAGTTGACCAAATAAGTAAATCATACAAACGACAATTCTACTCGACTATCATTTCTACATTATTATTTGACCATCATTTTTAAAGTGAATTACAAATTTTGACAATATTAAAATCCTATTATCAGGAAACTCCTTAGTAATATTTTATGAAAAGTGGGGCTATACTTTTGCATTTATATATGATGGCCAAATTTTTTTGATATAAATAATAATTAGACCAATATATATTCGACGGGGGATCAACGAGAAATACACTGATGATGTAATGGTCTTCCATGGCTGCCCATTGTTCATTGACGCTGGCCTTCAATGAGTCCAAATTCGGGTGGCGGGTAGCACAGGCCTTCTTCTCAATTTGCCACCACACACTGTAGTCAAAGGGATTCAAATCAGGTGAATGAGGTGGCCAAATGTTTTTGTTACAAAATGGCATGTTGGGAGCGATCCAATCCTGAGTCATTCCAGAGGTATGGGCAGGTCTTTCAGATCTTTTCCCTCCTTGACAAGCTTCTGGACCTTGAACACAGTAGTCCTGGATAGTCCAGTGTCCTTGATTATCTCCTTGACATACCTACCGGCGCGGAGGAGAGTGACAACCAATTGACGTTGTGCCTCGTCATTCATGGTAAACGACCTGGTTTGATGCGAGTAAGAAAAATAACAACAAAGCCAAAAGATTTACCGAGTTACTTGTGCTGGAATTTTTGTTTTCCGGTGACGGAACCTCGAGATATAAGCGTTTAAAAATTAGTCCGCGTATTTATGCAACTACCGAGGTATATAGATATTTTGGCAATTTTGAACAGAGATTTTGGGCCTAGATCGGGAAATGGTTCCAAATCGGTCTAGAAAGAATCATTGGAGACAAAACGATTATTTTTTGTGTCAAATCATTGCTTGGATAATTACTTTTACAGTGTTTTCATAAGATTAAAATATATCAAATGGCTTTAAAAACAAAAAATGACTGCATTGAATACTATTTCATCTCAACAGGAATAATAATGCATGAACTTGACAGCACAAGTTTAAAAAAAATTGGTCCAGATTAGTCCCATTGAAAGTCTGAATCAGTCGAATTTAAAATTTGCCATAGAACAGTTTTATAGATGAATTGTTAATTACGTCAGTTTTGTTTCAAAATGACGAATATGGAACATACAATAACGTCACATTATGATGAACGTATTGCATTAATCCTATATTGTAAAACTTATAAATCATGATAGGTGAGAAATCTGTCCGTGTTTTGAAACCATTTAATTTCGGTCAACGTTCGAAGAACGTAGTCGGGATCTGAATATCGGTACAAAATTGGTCTAGAAAAAAAGTCAATTCAAGCCAAACCGGAAAAAAATCGATCTTGAACCAAATGTCAACTCTAAGTGTTACATACCTTTCTTGAAATTATGGTACTCTAATCATAATGTCAAAAAACTAACTAACTAGGAGTGTATAAAATAATAATGATTTGTGAAGTTAATATTATTTAGTATTTGAGAAGTGTAATTATGTTTTGATAATTGCTATTTTTATGTAGACTGCATTGATTATTTAGAATCTTTGACTATGTGGTCAACATAATTTTTCTCAAAATTGAGTCTGGATTGTATTCTTTGACGTTAATATTTATCAAACAAATTGTTGTCCATCTAGATTACCCATGGAAACCCACGTAAGCACACTAAAATTACCTAAAATTAGGCAATGTGTGCAAAAATACGTTTTCTGAGGGCTTCTTCCTAAGGATAGCGTTTCCTTCAACTTAAAAATATATTTTTGGAAAATTGCTACTAGATTGAAATAATTTGACAGCCCAGTTTATGTGTAACATAACATGTACAGGGTACCTATTTGGGATACCCTGTACATGTTTGCCCGCACAAAACATATTGTACAAATTAAGAGGATGAGCTAATTTTTACAGGCCGAATACCCTCATTTCCTCTTCTCTAAATTAATTAATGAAAAGATTCCCATGAGATACATCAATATTCTTGACTGGCTCGTATTTAAAAGATTTCTTCCTTGTGTGGACGGGAAACAATTTCGAATCCAAATAACAGATATACATCCATGTTTCAAAAACGTGGCCATGTGCACGGAACCTATGACTATCCATGATATAGGAATACTATTTTCGTAGAGTGGAAGGTGGTCCTTGGTTTTACTGAGTTAAGAACAACTATTAAAATTTGTTTGTACAAGTTGTAACGTAGCTTTAATCGTCAGAATATCAACCAATCTTTTGAACATAAAATAGCCTAAATTGATCACAGCAATAAAAGGATGATAAAGGCCAAATCGGAGCAAATATATGACACTTACATCAAATAAAGGTTTTTAAATATAGCAATGGTTATAAAGTATCTTCCCTCATCCCAGTAGTTTGAATAACAGGCCTATAATTAAATAAAAAATCTCACTTAAATATTGGGCTGTATGTTATTATGACGCTAAAAAAATTAATTGACATGATCTCCTTTTAGTAATTTGTGTTAAGATTGTCTTTATGTTGACAAAACTCATATTAATGTGTCCACAAAAATAAATGTCATTTAAAAAAAAAATATCAACTTTACAAGGCCGTCAACACAAAGTATAATTTGTCTCAAAATTGAGTGTATGAATTTGCATTCATAAACACAAAAATTTCTTAGTTTCTATTGACAAATTGTTCGTATAAACCCTTTGAGTGTGTTGCAAATTGCACTTAAAGTCACCCAAAAATTGATTGTCCAAATAAAAGGAGGAGAAATTGATAGATTATATTAAAAAGGGGCTTTATCCGGTTCAATATATGTCACTCAAATCAAAAGAAAGTTTTAAACTAAAGCTAATATTTCAGTCTATATTAACCCCTTAACGTATTGACCTATTTTTCAAATCCATGTCAATTTCTTGAAGAAACAAATTATAACAAATAACACTTTTCCTTTTTTTTTTGGTAAAATAACCCTGCCTGAAATAATATAATATCAATATGGTATCCTTGATTCTCTTGCGAGACTGCATATTAGTTGTCGATAAGTGTATCCTTGGAAAGGGGAGTTATAACCCATAATCAAACAACTACGAGATAAGAATCATTACAAGTTCGAAAATCTAAGGATATTTTTTATCAGTAAATGGATCAATCATCTGGGAAGGCTATATCTGTAAAACAATCCATGAATCCCTTTCGTTTACATCCGTTAAAGCCACGATGTTTATGGATTGTAATAGAACAAAGACCCTCTCCTTTGAACAAGTTATGGCTAGAGTTGGCATAAGACGAGATATCACGTCTGCCGCAAAAAACAAGTAGAATTTTTCAAAAATTAACTAGATAATCCTGTCAATTTGAAGAAGAATAACTTGGCTGTTGGGTGATGTAATGTCCAGATTATTTATTTAGGATATATTTGGATTTTTGGCTTTTATTTCCATTTTTTGTTATTTTTGTACTTCGAACTCTATTTGCATTTTTAGGTAGAAAATGTGTATAAGTGCAATCGTCCAAAAATAACAGCCCGGATTACACAATCTCTAAGTTTCTCCCCTCCAAAAAAAGAAAGTTATGTCTTTTAGGTTTACCACCCATTCTTGCCACCAATGATATTGAGGTTTTTACCATCCATTTGCATCTCTTATCTAATACCTCGTATTAAGAAAATCCAAACAGTAAGGTTCTAAAGGAAGGCATCGTTCAGCTCCAGGAACTATTACCCCTTCTCCATCAGGTAGAAGATCAGCAAGAGCCTGCCCTTCCCCAAGTTTGCCACAATCTAGAGGAGGTTATTGAGAAGAATCCAGAAATTGAGTCATATTGGTTTTCTCTGATGAGAATGTATCTGGCGTGAAGGAGAATCCCAACATCATAGGGAGCTTCAACTGTGTCCCCAAGATATCCATAGACTGTGAAAAAGGCGTTATCATTTGCAAGGACCTTTTCACTAATTAGAGGAGTAGGCTAACGGAGGACATCCTGTGGGATCAGATGATTATTCAATGGAGTAAAAATTCTAGTTTGTAGAAATATTTAAAACCATTATAAACTCTTTTTTTATAGGATTGATTTGCATTTTGGCCTTATTTATGCTTTTTTATTTGCATTTTTAGGGGCAAATTTATCTTAATGTTTATAAATTATTTGGACATTACTAATCACTACGTTTTATTAAAATAGCTGCAAGGAATTGTACGATTTAAAAAAATGACCACAAGCTACATTCTTTCTTGGAGAAAGAGTCCAATAAACGTACAACGAACATTGTTGACTCCTTACGAGGCTTCCATTCTCGAGGCAGTGTCCAATACGGACAAGGAGTTCTTCATTAAAGAATCGCTACCAGGTTGGAAGCTGCGGTGGAAGGGTGAAGGGGTTGGTTTGAGTGATTGACTCCTCTATGAGGACCCTCTCATGTAAGAACAATTAACTATAACTCAATTAATTTTGGGATATACATATATTGTGATATGTTATCCTTAAATTTTCCGGATACAAAATCCCCTACCCTGTATATGAGGTCAAATATAAATGAATTTAAAGGCAAAGACATAGTTAAAAAGAGGATTAACTGATTTTTATACATGTTCTATATGATTTTCATACAAAAAAAAAAAAATTCGTGAGTAGAGAAGTCCTTAATCATCAGCTATAGTTTCGAAGGGTATATAATTTCAAGAATCAAAACACATATAATATTTAAGAGGTTTTATCTATTTATAGAGTGTTAACTCAAATACAAACTTTAAAAAAATTAAAAGAAGGAGAAATTCTTGTCAGTTTTAATGTTGATACATTAAACAGACAAGAATTATTTACAAGAAAATAGATCAGTATCCACAATAAACGATGATTCTCTTTAAATGATAATAGCACACTTTTTTGATTATTTGAGTTGGAAGCCGCAGTTTTTAAATGTTTTTTTTTTTTTTACCTGCGACCAAAAATCAATATATAATATTAAAAACAGAAACACGTAGATTCCCTTTATATTATTTTTAAACCGCGACTTTTAAGGCTTTAAATTATAAATGAAAAGCATCAGAGACAAGTACAAAACCTTATCTATGATAACTAAATAAGTACAATTAATATTTTGATCACCCAATTACCTATACAAAATGATGAAGCTCAAATTTCATATTTTTTATATCAACCTGCAGGGTATTAAGTTTTATATTTCAATTTATGGGATGGTTTTAGGTACTCAAGAGTTTTAGCTATAGTTTAAAACTTTTATTTAGTTTAAGGTAGATTTATCGGCCCTGATATAGCTCCTTTTAACCAGAAAATCTATCAATTTCTCATTTTTTTATGTGGCAATCAGTTTTGTCTACTTTTAGAGTGTAATTTGCAACGCAGCCAAGGGGTAAATAAAAATAGTTTGCTGTTATAAATTGACAATAATTCAACGACGAATACAAATATACATTTTTATTGTAATTAGGCAACTTATATCAAATAATAATATTTAGTATAATATTCATATGTAGTATATGTTTCATTTTGAACTTGCAAATGCCATTTTGTTATTGAGATTCTTGTGAGGTGACTAGATACTTCAAAATCATTTCTATTATTAGTTAAAAAACTATTCTATATCTGTATTACAAATCATTCCATGCTTCAAAAAGTGTGTATGCTTTTTCCTTTATAATAATCTCGGTAGATGGCGACCGGCGCGCTTATTAAAATAAACTTTCAAAGAAGAAATGTTTTTAAAAGAAGCTCATATATATAGTTAAACTTCTCTTACTATTAGTAGGTTGTTGCGGCTAGCTTTGCTATCGGGGTGAAAATCCTGAGGAAGTTCCCTGGACATTGGGCAGAGAGTGTCGACCTGTAAGAGGTGTTCATCCTATCATTTGAGATCTTATAGCCATGTTTGAGCTTGACCTCTGCGATGGGATATACGTCACATCAGAGTAATGCATAAGGCAATATCGAAAGATAATGAACTTAATAGGGGCCATTCAGCCACAACTCCATTTGTTTTTGCTTAGAAAATCAGTGGATGATTATTTTAGATTCTTTTTTCTTGATAGTTTTGTCTGTAACGCATATTCTATTCTGCTACTACTTATAAATAGTTTTTGGGAACTATTAACTGATTATGTGTTTAAAAAAATAATTTACTTCTTAACTTTTGTAGATTTTTTTGGAATATTTGAATGTCGTTGCAATTTATAGTAGACTGATTGAATCACAAATCTTCTTCTAGTTAAAAAAATATTTTATATCTGTATTACAAATTATTCCATGCTTTAAAAAGTGGGGATGCTTTGAATAAATTGATTTCCAAAGGAATTAATGGTTTTTTTTCTCTCTTGAGAGAAGAGTCAAATGACGTTTACGTCCATTTTTACTATATTAAAAATAAATGACAAATTAAGATCTTATTGTTAGTTTATGTTTTTAAAATGAGCCTTTCATATTTAGTGCATAATATTCATAATATATTATTGATGGCTTCGCTATACAATATTTATTTGAAAATGTATGTTCTGAACTATTTTTTTTTATTCAAAAAACTTTTAATCTATTTCTTGTAAATTAATTTTAGTACCGTAACAGGGGCGTCCACAGGCTTGGCTTTTGGAGTTTTTTTGAAAATAAAATCCAAAACTAAGATTTTTTTTTGAAAAAAGAAATCAAAAAACTGATTTTTTTTTCAATAAAAAATTCAAAATCTCACAGCTATTTACAAAAAAATACAAAACAAATCCAGAGCTGCTCACAAAAAATGAATTTTTTGGAAAAAAATTTCAAATTTTAAATTTTTTAGAGAAAAAATTTCAAATTTTTTTAGCCATTAACAAAAAATTAACATTTTGGAAAAAAATTCAAAAACCACGAGTTATTACGAAAATATTTAAATTTTTTGCAAAAAAATTCTAAAATTAAATTTTATATATAAAAGTTGTAGAAAAATAATTTCAAATATTAAAATTTTTGGAGAAAAATATCAAAAACCCATAGTGATTCACAGATAGTTAAATTTTTGGAAAAAAAAATGAAAAATTTAGTTTATTTTCAAATATTAAATTTTCTTGTAAAAAAAAAATTCCTTCATTTGGAGTGGGGAGTACAGCTACTACAACCCTTCCCCTGCGGACACCCCTGCGTAATCGTCGGAGAGTAAAAATTTACATTAATAGAATTGTTTGATAAGAAAATAAAACCCTATTAAAGAATGTATTAATACAAATAATTATATAAATTTGAATTTCTTCTTGTTTTGGTCCTCTGTGACGTCATCAAAATAACCCGCACAATTGTAAACAATTGCAAAGAAATCTCTTATCAATACGCCTTATATATCATTGGATGAATAATGTTTATATTTATTCCTCAATCCTTTTTCCTTTTGCTATGAAAAAAAAAGAAAATCGATTTTGTATGATTCATTATGGAGAATCGATTTTTTGGAATTGCATTTATCCTTATAGGAAATTTGACTTATTATTTGAGTAAAAGGTGGAGAGGTTTTGTGACACGGATGTTTTGATGCATGCTCTATTCAACTTTTCTTTCTGTGTCTGGATAATTGTTTCAATGGAAGGGAAAAATATTTCTTTTTCTTAACAGAGAGAAAAATAAAGGTCTAATTATTTCTTTCCTTATTTTCTTCCATTTTTTTTTCTTCTTTTCTTTGTGTATATTGAAAAAAAAATATATTAATATTTTATGTTTTATTAGTATTCCAATAAAGAAAAAAAAAAGGAAAAAGAATACCCTCGTAAATATTTATACTCCTTTTTTTTTTTTTTTTTTTTTTTTTCGTCTTCCTTCTCTCTCCTATTTTATTTATTTTATTTAGAGGAAAATGTATGGAGTATTAGCCCTGTTATAAAACTCCGTTGTTTTTTCCCTGATATATTTTTTAACAATATTGTCTTTTGCAGAGTTTTAAATTATATTTATTTTTTAATACTTTGAACTCTCAAATACAAAATATATCTATGGCCCGTAAACATAAAAGCAATCTTGAATGTTTTTTACTCAAAATAGGAGTGCATTTCTATCAACTAATTATACTTATGAGATAAAACAATGGTCATTTGATGGATTTGATGGATGAGAAAGGTAATAGGGGGGGGGGCACTTTAAGTCTTATTGATCAGATACAGGTTTTAAAATATAGCCAAAATTAATTTGTATATAAATACATCCCACAAATTTGATTAATATACTTATGATTGACTCAAAATTGTCTATGAAGATATGTCCGGTCAATTGGACTCTACCAAGACTCATTTTGGAGTCCTTAAAGTCTTAAGAATCCTCTTAAGGGCGGTTCGATTGCATATTTTCCATCTACATTTCAAAAATTTCGAAACCTGATTGAACATATGAGTTTGCTAATAAAAGACAGAGAGTAACCTTGATGATTTGTTGCGGAGTTATTATTCTAAGTCTTTGATGGACTACGAGTAGAATTGAGGATCCGAGTAATTTTTGCCAATGTCCTTGTTTATTCAATTTTTGCCCTAGTCCTCCGTCAGAGTTGATTGTAGCTGCTCTAATGAAGCATTAAAGCAGATAAGCTGCTCTCCTTAAAACATTCTCCAATTTCTCAGGGTTACCATATGAATTTTCCGTTTCTTTTTTTAACATGCCTAAAAAACAGACGAGTTTTTCACTAGGCATTGGTGTCGTCTCAAACGACGTCATTTCACCCTTCTCCTTCCGCCAAAGAAAAAAAAATCACTAAGGAGTAACATTAAAATGCCAGAGGAACAGGGATACTTAGCCTGAAGTTTATGTATACCATGGGTATACTATTCATCAACTCACGCTGAAATTCACAAAAACTCACAATTGAGGAACGAGATTGGAGTAATTCATGTCAATTTGCTTTTTACTTTAATATCACAACCTTTTTTTGTCACAGCTGATTGTAGCTGATCTTCCGAAAACATTTCTCATATTGTCAGGTCCACCATGTTGATTTTCGGTTTCTGTTTTTTTAACATTCCCACACGATTTTCATCTCTACTATTGATGACCCCATTGGTCGAAGACTATACTGAGTGTTTGACTATCCAAAGTATTTCCTTGGGCTACAATTTGTTATTACCCAAAATTAGTAATAATAAGGATTATATTTTTATCTATCACTACAGAAAAGGAACTTTAATAAACTTTTGAAATTGAACAACATAACTTTGAAATTTAATCTCCTGAGTTCTTTTACAAATAGAGAATGTAGTTTAATAAAAAAAGTCATTTTCAAATGTCTATAAAAGTCAGAAAACGCCCCTTGAAGACTGAATTTATATAAAACATAACCCTTTCTTTAAATTAACCAAAAAATATCAAATTAAAAGGTCACCCTATAAATTGGAAACACATTTAGGCACTCTAAAATAAAAGGTTATAAAAAGTTGACCTTTTTTGTGACCTTTTATATGACCTTAAAGCTGTACTTTAATGACTTAAATGTTATATGCCTATTGCTTAAAAGACATTTGCGAGTTTCTTCTTAGAACTTTGACAATAGATTAAAAAATACACGTTTATGAGTAATTTTGAGGATATTTGCAACTAATTTTGCTTGCAACTTGGGCTAACATTTAATTTGATTTACTCCCCCCCCCCTCCCCCCCCAATATTTAAGCTCTCTTTCTCTCTGAGTAAGGGAATAATGCAGTTTGTTTTAATATAATAATGACGACGATCACAATAACAAAGCCATTAACAAAGGACTGAAAATGGAAATCAATCAGTAATAATTATAACAGATGGTTCATATAATCGTTACCTATACAAGAGAATATTCAATGGAAAAACCAAAATAATAATAAAAATCTATTATAATTAGTGTTAGGATGTATATTTAGGTAAATGAAAGGTTAAATTTTTCACCTTTTATTTGCCTCCCCCTTCTTTTTCTTTTATACATCCAAGCTGACTCTTAGAACATAAAATGTAAATTAGACTGGACCGTTTTTTGGCTTATATTTGTTTTCAATGCTCAAAAACTTTTTTGTTGTAACGAATCACATTAACAATTTTGGTAAAGTTTAAGATCTTTCAGACTATTTTTCGCTCGGTACAAGTATTTTAAATAAGTGAAATAATTGTACAGAGTGGGGACTCAAAACTTGCAGGTGCATAACTAAATTATATAAAACGTATTTATTATTAGGGACGCAAGAAAAAAGACAAATCAAAAGTAACTTATGATATGTTTAAATACTATATTTGACCAAGGTTAATACAAATACAAGGTTAGAACAACACGTAATCCGGCTTTCTAGAATTTTCAATATGATGTACCCTACCAACAGCTGGGAAGGACAGACATATTTTGACGTCATTGAGTATAACAAGGGTATATTAACAACAAATAACTCTTGAAATTCATGGCATATTATCTGAAAAGCTGTGTGCAAGATGAGTCCTGCGTTTCCTCACACTCGAGCAAAAATAGTTTTGTAAATTATTTTTAATAGAATGTTTAGATAAGATTCATACCAATAAATAGTTTTCTTTGGAAATTTTGAGGTTTTTTTTAAATTTTACGCATAGAGACATGGGACAAAACTTTTTTTTTGTTTCAGCTGTCGGTGGGTTGCACCATTGAACTTTATAGTGAATAATATCCGGGATAAAGTCGTAATTAAATACTAATGCAAGTTTTGGCTCCCCACGCTGTATATTTAATAGGGGTAGTAACCGGTATTATCAGGTGTTATTCGGCGCGAAAGAACAGAGAAAGTTTCCTTTTTATTAATATGGCAAGCAATTACACTACGTTCGTTTGAGTTTTTAATTGTTTTTGGTTAATTTAGAGTATATTTGCCGGTTGGTTGCGAAATTGGGAACAATTAGTCGTAATTAAATCTTGATTTCACTGTATTTTACTATAGTTCGTTGCATTAAATTCCTACGTTTGTCAGATGGATTAATTGTGATAATATAATGTTTAATTATACTTAATCAGTGGAGCTCCTTCCGACCAATGTGGCATGAGTGCTGTCTACGTATATTAGTTTGTAAACTAAGCAACCAAGGCCTTATATAATACAAATAGTCAAACCATCTTCTTAGTTCACTCATCTCCTATTAAAAATAACATTTTTTTATATTGAATTGTATTGAACAAAATAGATTTTGACGTTGAAAATGGGCATTTTGAGGCACCATGTAACACCTGCCTAAATATGATGTAAAGTGTCAAAAATATTAATTATAATATATAACCATCCGTTGTAAAAGTTGTAACTATAATTTTTTTTTTTGCCAGTCTCGGATTTTTTATTGTTCGAGCAAAAAATAATTTGTGCTGGCGGTCAAAATTGATGACCCAAAAAAACGTGACAATCTAACGGTCTTACATTTAAAATGTACTATATTTTTTCGTCGAAGA